>NW_022631018.1:7847929-8173776 GCF_010015895.1 Lontra canadensis | reverse complement strand
TGACCCTGCAATTGCACTACTGGGTATTTACCCCAAAGATACAGATGGAGTGAAAAGAAGGGCCATCTGTACCCCAATGTTTATAGCAGCAATGGCCACGGTTGCCAAACTGTGGAAAGAACCAAGATGCCCTTCAACGGATGAATGGATAAGGAAGATGTGGTCCATATACACTATGGAGTATTATGCCCCCATCAGAAAGGATGAATGCCCAACTTTTGTAGCAACATGGACGGGACTGGAAGAGATTATGCTGAGTGAAATAAGTCAAGCAGAGAGAGTCATTTATCATATGGTTTCACTTATTTGTGGAGCATAACAAATAACATGGAGGACAAGGGGAGTTAGGAGAAGGGAGTTGGGGGAAATTGGAAGGGGAGGTGAACCATGAGAGACTATGGACTCTGAAAAACAATCTGAGGGGTTTGAAGCGGCAGGGGTTGGGAGGATGGGGGAACCAGGTGGTGGGTATTAGAGAGGGCACGGATTGCATGGAACACTGGGTATGGTGCAAAAACAAGGAATACTGTTATGCTGAAAATAAAAAAAAAAAATGCCAACTTTAAAAAAAAAAAATCTGGGGGCGCCGAGTGGCTCAGTGGATTAAAGCCTCTTCCTTCCGCTCAGGTCGCCATCCCAGGGTCCTGGGATGGAGCCCCGCATCAGGCTCTGCTCCACAGGAAGCCTGCTTCCCTTCCTCTCTCTCTGCCCCTCTCTGCCTATTTGTGATCTCCATCTGTCAAATAAAATAAAATTTAAAAATCTTTAAAAACAAAAATCCTTTGATAGGTATATCAAAATTCTACATTTTTATCCATTAATTCAAATATATCTTGTTCCAATAAACAGATAATCACATCCCCTAAAGATTCATAAACTCTTCCATAAGAAATTATTTCAGCTATTATACAGGACTTTCATTCAGTAAACTGAAGCTCGGGGTGACTCAAATTAATTAGAATCATAATAGGGAAGAAGTTTAAAACAGGGTTCATGTAGGGCCTGTGTAATTGTAAAGAGCAAGCCCCACCTCTTTTGTCACTTGGGTGAGAATTTAGTACACAGACATGCATGAGTTTTCTTCTCTCCATACCCTCTGCTAACGTCATCCTCTGGTACACTGACACTTTATCTGGACAACTGCATAAAATTGCTAGTGTTAATTACTCCAAAACACAACTCTGATTATGTCATCTTCCTACGTAAACCTATAATTACATCTTAGCACGGCTCACAAGCTATTAAGCTTTTCATTTTACAGATAAGGAAACTGAGAAGAAGAGGTTAAATAATTTTCTAAAAACAAATGACTAAAGAAAGACCAGAGCCAGCTCTCAAACTTAGCTCTGTCAGTGTTTACATGTTGAGGGCTGGCAGACTGACCTGAGACAGCTGAAGGAACTGGAACTTTCACATTCTCATTTAGTACCTGCCACAGGACTTTGTTAATCTGGTGCTATAAAAGTAAGTAAATTATTGGCCCAGTGCAATGTAATGAAGGAATAAGGAAAAGTATTAGTCCTATGTCATTTAATTTTCTTTCCTATTAATTAAGGAGACTGTACCCTGAATAAATTATGAAGTGTCCTATAATATGATTGTGGTTCCCCTTAACTCCTTCAGCACAGCCACAGAGAAGCCCAGCAGCTAAGACTGTGGGCTCCAGATTCCAAAGACCTGCATTCTAGCCCAGCTCCCTAGAGTGTGGTTGTGAAGATTAAGTGATAATTCATGCAAAATGCTTAGTCCAGTCCTCATAAATTTAGATTCTCAGTCCACAGTAGCTATAGTTTAATAAGTATTTACATACCTATCTTCCTACTGGTCAGCAGCATTCAGAAGAGGAGGGGATTTTATCTTTAATATCAAAATTCTTAGTGTCTAGCAATGCCTAGATTACAAATTGATATTACTTAAACAAATGGCATGAATTATGGCACATAATTCTTTGCACATACAAAGGCAAAGACTTGTGAGAGGACAAAACTGTTTTGAGTAACTTAGTATGGATGGAGACATGGAGCCATCCATGGGCAGAAGAAGCCTAAGCTCTAAACGAAGCATGTATATCTCGAACAGCTTCATAAACCATGTAAAGAAGATTGAACGCCAATCTAAACAAGGGAAAGCAGAGCATTTTATGCTTAAATAGCACAATCAAATTTGCAAATTTCGAGCACACTCTAAGTAATACAGAGGCAATACTGGAGAGGAGCTCGGTGGGAAGCATGAAGAGTCGAGAGGACTCCTAGAATCCAGATAAGAAAGTAAGGGGAGCCTTATGCAAGGCAGTGACAATGCAGGCTTCCTGGAGAGGCCTTTGAAGGAAAAATACACTGAACTCTTTTGTGAATTAATGGGGTGCTCCAAAATAGGAAGTCTACACAGTAATTGTTGAACACCAGTGTTCAGACTTGCAAAATCAAAATCACCTTTGTAAAAATACAGTGTCTCGTGTTTATTCTCAGAAGTTCTAGTTTAGAAGTTAAAATGGAAGGCCCTGAAGGTGGTATTACTCCAGTTCTCAACTGCAGCTTTATGCATCATTTAACTTTGAATTACACAATGTTCTAGATTTTGGTTTTTTGCCATAATCAATGAATGGCTAAATGATCTCCTTCCTGCAACCAATGGCTAGCATTGTTCTAGGAAAAGCGGTGCATACTAGAGAAATGAAACACAATTCCTAACTCAAGTACCTTACGATTTGATTAAGGAGATAAATGTAACATACCTTAAACAACTAAAGAACGACTAACTGCTTAACCATAAGCTACTGGTGATAGATAGTAAAATACTCCAGAGATATGAGGTTATCATGGGAACTGGGCCAAATGCAGTCTGGACACATAATCGGGAGAGTCTTAGAAAATTAGAGGAGGAAACATGACAGCCCAGCTACGATATGACCAGCACAGAATGAGTCATTCGTGTGGAGAAGAGTGAGAAGAACAACATGAATGGGGAGAAGTGACAGTCAGAAATTAAGTGGAAATCAGTGTAGTTTGATAGGCTGGGTAAGATAACAGAACGTCAGGGAAAAAATTATTCCAGGAACACACCAGTTGCACAGGAAAGATTAACTGAAGCATGGAGACACTTGGGAGACTAGCTCAAGGTCAATGTGGGCTGTAAGTATGAGGTCATGAGAGTAGAGGTTGAAGGCAGACATACAAATGGGGGGGGGAATGTGATGGTTAATTTTATGGGTTAATCGGCAAGGTTACGATGCCCAATTGTTTGGTCAAACATCAGTCTAGATGTTGCCATTGAGGTGGTTTTAAGTGAAATCAGTAGGCAAAGCAGATTACGCTCTAGAATGTGGGTGAGCCTAATCCAATCAGTTGAAGGCCTTAAGACCAACAAGTGAAACTTCCCAAAGAAGAAGGAATTCTCCTCAAAAATGCACCACTGAAATCCTGCTAGAAGGTCCAGCTTGGTACCCCATGGAATTGAGACTCAGGCTGCAGCATTAACCCTGACCTGAATTTTCAGCCTGCTGGCCTGCCCTACAGATTTGGGACTTGCCAGTTCCTGCCATAATGTGCACCAATTTCTTAAAATCTCTCTCTGTATATATCTTATTAATTCTGTTTCTCTGGAGAACCTTGACCAAACAGAGAGGATGAATACCAGAGATATTATGAAGGCGGGGGGGGGGGTAAGAGAATAAAAGGAAGATTAAAAAAAATCAAAGGTAACTTCAAAGTTTCTAGAAGACTAAAAGCAGCTGCAGTTTCAAGAGCTCGCTGTGATCTATTGTCTTCATGTGCTTGCCTCAAAGGAGTTTTGTTCCCCTGAGTGTTTAATGGCGCTGGCAGACGGGCCGTGTTATATCATTGTGCTGTCAGCAATCCCATTGACCTTTTAATGATCTGGTCTTCTTTATAGTCAGTACTACACAATTTAGACTTTTCTTTTAATTATTTGATGTTCTCTAATTTTAGCACATTTTAAATATTCCATTCAACTTAAAGAGAGCCTTAATTGCCTTAGAACTTCAGTTTGGTGTCCCTTTTTAAATATCTAACATAACTAGCAGGAGCTCTTCCTTTTGGATTAAGGCACAGGGCAGTAGACCCAAAAGGCAATATAATTTCTCCGCTTTGATGTCAATGAGAGGATGAACACAATGTACCCCTGGAGTAGCCAATTATTCTTCACACTTGAAATCATGATTCGGTCCTTCTGTCATGCCATTCTGCCTCAGATCCGTCAAGTATACATTTTTTAAATTCTCTCCTGTTCACACTGGCCTCTGATGAATAAGTTTCCCATGCTGGAAAGTCAGGGGGAGAAAAAAAATCTCAGAAGGCTTGCATGGTGCTATGTATTTTCCCTACATGTGGCACTCAATGCCAACAAAGTAGTCTGAGAGCTTGTTTCATGTAATTCTCCACTCCTGACCATTCCGTGCATTTCAGCTCACTATGTAGACACATTACATACCTCACTATTCCCAGTTTTGTTTCAAGACTTCAATAAAATTTCTTGAATTAATCAACTACACCAACAAAATTATAACTTAGTCACCTGTAAGAAATATAATAACTGTCAACCTTCGCAGCTTAAGAAATGAGCCCAGCAGAGAGTACTCTTTGTTAACCTACCTGCAAACATATTTTGTCCATTGCTGGCTGTATGAGGCAATCAATAAGAGAAAGATACCTGGAAAACCCTAAGTACATGGAAACTAAAAAGAACACTTCTAAATGAGCCAAAGAAAAAGTGAAGAAGAAAATTGGAAATTATTTTAAACTAAGTTAAAATGAAAACATAACATCACAATTTGTGGTTTGCAGCAAAGATATTTGGTAGTTCTTGGCACACAAATCTTATACATTTTTGTTCAAGAGCTGTCACTAAGGTGACTACAATCAATAAGACAAAAAGTACTAAGTGTTCGCGTTGATGTGGAGTAACTGACATCCTTTTACATTGTTGATGGGAATGTACAATGGTACAGCCACCTTGGAGAACAGTTTAACATTAAACATAAACTTACCAAACATCACCAACAATGCTACCCTCTAGCAATCTTTCCAAGAAAAATTAAAATGTCTGTCCACACGTACACTGTATTTTCATAGCAGAATTATTCATGTTAGCTAATAGTAATGATTAATGTAAAATTTTGTCAACTGGTGAATGGATAAATAAATTGTGGTAGATCTATACAATGGAATACTATCCAGCAATAAAAAGAAACAAACAACAACAAAAAAGAAATATCCTCTATATAGATGAATCACCTAAACATTATACTATGTGTTAGAAGCCAGATACAAATAGCCAGAGTGGATGATTTTATGGACATTTATTTTAAATGTTCAGAATAGACAAATTTAGAAATACAGAAAACAGATCAATGGTTACCTGGGGGGTTGGGATTAGGGACTGATGAAAAACAAGCTCAAAGACATTTTTTTGTATCATAGAAATGCCACAAAACGGCATTTGTGGTGGTGTTGACGATTGTACAATTTTGTAAATTTACTAAACGTCACTGCATTTTAAACTTAAAACGTTAATGGTTTGTAAGGGGGAGCCTGGATGGCTCAGTCCATTAAGCATCTGACTTCAGCTCAGGTCATGATTTCTGTGCGGTCCTGGGATGGAGGCCTGAGTCAGGTTCCCTGCTCAGTTGGGAGACTGCATGTCCCTCTCTCTCTGCCCTTCCACTCATGCTCTCCCTCCCTCTCAAATAAATAAAAAATCTTTTTAAAAAATTGTTTTAATTAAATAAAAAATAAAATTTTAAAAAACCACACATGCAAAAACATTCACCCAAATTCAGTATTTCTTCCGTTTTAGTTTTAACTGCCTATCGCCAAATGAAAAATTACCTAAATTTCAACAAAGTGCTAAGGGAGTTAAATCATAAAAAATAAATAGGCTGCCTGAAAAATATAAGGCTAATTAACTAATTATTCATTTTTAACTCAGGTTTTGTATTGACAAAAGCGTTCTTTGAACAATCCATCATCATTGACAAACTGATTTAACATGAAACTGCTTCACTAGCATTCCTTTCTGCATTGCACGCATACAACACAGAGTTATCCTAGATGTCTTCAAAATCAAGGGTTTTGCAAGGATCATAACATGAAACTATGTTTTAATCTACAAAATAAAGCTTAAAAATATAGTTATTACCTAGCTATCCTTCTGAATAGCTTCACTTAACTCCCTGTGTTGGCACAACCTATCTCTACTATCTGCAGAGAATTTAGCCTAATTTCTTTTCTAAAATGAACTTTCCATATTATTCAATTACAGCTGTTCATTGCTCCAACATCAGATCAGTACTATCAACTTCCAAAGATAATAAAGTGTTAATATAATCAAAAATTTACTACTAAATTTCCTTGATTATCTCTGGAATTTGGAGCTGGAAAAGAGTGTATTAGGATTCGCAGTGTACAGTGGTTTGCTGGTAAATATTTAACAACTGGATGTTCAGAGGGAAAAAAGTTCTGATTTATTGTATTTCCCAATTTTCATAAATATTATCACCATGACCAATTTTCAGGCTGGTGACATAAACCAGCTTGCAAAATTCCTAAACATTTAATAATCAGCTCTTATAAACTGGTCCAAATGAACTCCAGCATAGCACTCCCAGAATGCCTTTTTTTTTTTTTTTTTTTTGCTTCCCTAAAATGTGAACTGTTTTTTGCACTTGTTTTTCAGAATCTTTGATTCATGAATGCTGTATTATGTTTCTCCATTAGAGGGTTAAGTTCAGTGAGGGCAGGAATTCACAGAGAACTCCTCTCAGAGAGCATAATTTTTTTCTCTGTCCCCTTGCATTCCTGCAGGGTATATTAAAAAATGTAGAGATGGTTGACAGAATCATCACAGCCCTGGTCGAGTTCCCACTGTCATGATTTTTGTTTAGCTCCCAGGTGAGATTACATTCTGAAATCAGGAAGCTTCTATAAAGAGAGATCTAAAGACCTTTACACATCTCCAAAGGAAAAAAGGAACCTCTTACTAAGGTCACATAAGGGACCGTGAACAGTGGCACCTGCATTTCTACCTAAGACTTACACCTCTGCTTCCCTGAATCACCTTCTTTAAATAGTTCCAATGTTACCAAGGAGAGAAATTCACGTATTAACTGCAAAAGGATAGTGAAATGTGCATATTCAATGCAGAAGGATAGTGAAAGCCATTATTCTGAGAAGATGGTGGTGGCCTCTCATGATGGCATCAGACACCATCACTTTCACAGAACTTTCTGCTACCCCCCCAACTCTGACTACATGGTCCTACTTTGGTGACCAAATACTCATGACTTCGCAGACTTTTCCCACATCTTCTGGCTTTCCCACCTCCTCTGGTACTTTAGGATGTAGTCACTGATGACTTTCTCTCCTCCTGAGTCCTCCTTCCAAATCAGCAATTCCACAATTCCATATATGTGTAAGTTCTACTCTTAATTAAACCCCTCATTCTTATAAGACTTGTATTATTGCTATTAATTACTGCTCTGTTGACTGTTCCCTGGCTAATTCTAGACTCACATTGTCTTTAATACCAGCAGCAATTCTAGGAGAACAAAATCTAAAAGATGGGAACCTAGAATTAGCTTTCTGCTATGATCTGATTTAAAGACATTAACATTGGTAATGATAAATGCACACTAGTATCTATTCACTGTGGTGACAAATCAGTTATTTAAATTATGACCTCTAATCACTTGAGGATTATGTGTGTTTGTGGTGTTAGTGTTGAGGGACCAAGTTCCTGGTACAATAGAACATAATAGTGGAAAAAAAAAAAAGAATGCAAGCCTGTGGGGTGTGGTAGCTATTCTTAATCGTGATGGAGAGTTTAGAGGGAAAAAAAAAAATGAGCTCCTGTCTTTCACGGTTTCCAGGTATGCCAAAACTGTCCTTTACATTTTGTATCTGCATGTTGAAATTTCTGAAAACCAAACCCAATATCTACTCTTGTGGGTGCCTGGATGCTGCAGTTGGTTAAGCAGCTGACTTTGGCTTAGGTCATGATCTCCAGGTCCACAATGGGCTTCCTGCTCAGTGGGAAGCCTGCTTCTCCTTCTCCCTCTGCTGCTCCCCTTGCTTGTGTTCTTGCTCACACTCTCTCAAATAAAAATAAAGAGCCAAGATGCTCTTCAAAAGATGAATGGATAAAGAAGATATGGTCCATTTATAGAATGGAATATTATGTAGCCATCAGAAAGGATGAGTACCCAACTCTTGTATCAGCATGGACCTGACTAGAGGAGATTATGCTGAGTGAAGTAAGTCAAGCAGAGAAAGTCAATCATCATATGGTTTCACTTACTTGTGGAGCATAAGGAATAACATGGAGGACATTAGGAGAAGGAAAGGAAAAGTGAATTGGGGGAAATCGGGAGGGGGAGAGGAACCATGAGAGACTGTGGACTCTGAGAAACAAACTGAGGGTTTTGGAAGGGAGGGGATAAGGGGATGGGTGAGCCTGGTGGTGGGTTTAAGGAGGGCACTTATTGAATGGAGCACTGGGTGTGATGCATAAATATGAATCTTGGAACACTGAAAAAATAAAATAAAATTTAAAAAAATAAAATCTTTCCCAAAAATCTCCTGAAATTGGTTGAATTATAATGCAAATTATCAAATTCTTGAAGAGTCTCTTATGTAAAATTTCTGGTATTGATTGAGAATGAGTGTGCCACTGAAAATTGAAACAGAGACATTTGGGCAGACTACAATTGTGCTGAGACCTTTTAACCCCAAAATTTTACTGGGTTTCCCTGGCTAGTAGAAACTGCTCTTCTTGTTCTAAAGATTATCCATCTTCCTGGAGGGAAAATAAAAAAGTCTGTAATGACCTATCCTGAGAGAGAAGCCTTACAGGGAGTTTATCTATTCTACCCATCACTACTTCTACACCTATAACTAGATTCAAATCCCAGCAGTCCACAAGAGCAGGTACAAAGTCTGACCTGGAAGGAAATGCAAAATCGCAAGATTTTGCCAATTTCTATCAGCAGAAAAAGAAAAAATTTGTAGGATACTCAATCAACATAGAATGGATGGATCCAATGCTAGATTAGGCTAACTCAACTGAAATGCATACACTAGCAAAACTTTCTGGATTTAATGAATTTGCTCAAGTAGCTGGAAGAGAATTCTAGCTTTGTTGGTTGATTAAAACCTGCACTTAACGATGGTCTGCCTTAAACCAAGTTGAAATATAGGATCTTTCTATTTATACTCTAAAAGAATAGTAATCAGAATAATTTGACCACTGACAATGGTGTGCCCATGACTGAAATAAATGGGTGACCTATTCAAGTCTTACTTGATGTGTATAAGAAAAACCAACCAACCAACTCTGGGTATGGAGAACTGAACTACAAATATAAAGGAGCATACCTCTCACCCAGTGGCCAGATGTGAGGTAGTTCAGAGACCCAGAGCTCCTTGAATAAAGGGAAGGACAGCTCTTATAGAAAAAGTACCTTGTTACATTGCCAAATATTTATACTATAAATATTCTACTTTATCTTCTCCAAAGGAACTTCCTGCCACTTTCCAGAGTGATTGTACTTTTGGATTAAAAAAAGATATAGACAGAATTTCCAGGGACTCCTAGGCAATGGCTCTCACCTGGGGATCCCAAAGCACAATCAGAGGTCAGGTGACTAATGGAATTTAGGCTCAGGTTCATCTCACAATTAGCCCTGTATGTTCTCATTCAAACTTCTGATTACTGGGGAGCCTGGATGGCACAGTTGGTTAAGCATCTGACTCTTGGTTTTGGCTCAGGGTCCTGCCCTCGAGCCCTGCATCAGGCTCCATGCTCAGTGTGGAGTCCGCTTGAGATTCTCTCTCTCCCTCTCCACCTCACCCTCCTTTTCATGATTTCTCTCTCTCTCAAATAAATAAATAAGTAAATAAACTTCTGTTTATTTCCTTAGTTATAGCATATATGGTTGTAACAGATTCACTCAGTAATTGGCAGGATTCTACACTGGTTCCCTTAGCTATGAAATGAGATTTTTTTATATTAGGAGAGACCACATGGAAAGCCTTAAAACTACTTCTTATTCTCAAATGAGTATACAAAAATATTTCACTCTTTAAAGGACTTCTCATATTAGTACCACCAGCAGAAACCTGAAGAATTGCAGAGATGATTGTCCCCATCATGTGCCCATTCAACGAACCTATCTTGTCTGTGCAAAACAAAGTTACTGTCACTGAAGAACGATAATAAATTATAATACTAATCAGGTGTGAATCTAATCACAGCCACTATTCCAAATGTTATTTCTGTACTGCTGTATGGTAACACAGGCCATGGTACCTGATATGCCACTATGGTTCTAACAGATGACTCTACCCACTCTTTTTATTAGAAAGACCACTAGGAACAATCTTCATTTACTTAGCAAGGACAGTAAGGATTCGTTTATTAGACCATAGATCTATATCACTTCTCTTGTTCTCTGAATCATCTAATGCACATGGTCTTCATTAGCATTGCCACTGTTCTACACTGCTGCTGCTGTAACACAACCCACTCAAACCTGGGGTAAATTACTATCTCTCCTTATTCTGTGGGTTCAACTGGAAAGTTCTCAAATGTCTCTCACATGGAAGCAGTCCATAAAAAAACAAATGGAAGTTGTAAATCCTCTAAAGTCCCAAAATGTCACATTTGCTAATTAAGAAAGTCACTAACACCAACCCAGATTTTATTGCAGTGGAACTGGTCCCTGCCTCTTAACGTGAAGAGCAACACATGCATACCAGGAGAAAAAGAATTGATGATGCCATCTTGAATACTATCTACCATGCCGTTCCACAAAATTCTGTGCTTACTGAATATATTGGTATTATTGTGCTGATAAGACCTGGTAAGCAGGATGTAGCTACACTCTTATTTAAATGTTTGGTAGAATTCACTCTTTTCTTAAAGATTTTATTCATTTATTTTAGAGAGAGGGCATGTGCACAAGCAGGGGAGAGGGGCAAAAGGAGAGAGACAAGCATACTCCCTGCTGAGCAGGAAGCCTGAGGGGGCGAGGTTCCATCCCAGGACCCCAAGATCATGATCATAGCTGAAGTCAGATGCTTAACCGACTGAGCCACCCAGGTGCCCCTAGAATTCACTCCTGAAGCCATCTAGTCCTGGGCTTTACTTACTGGGAGAGTTTTGATTATTGATTCAATATCCTTCCTCATTACTTATATATTCAGATTTTCTTTCATATTTCAGTCTTGGAAGTTGCATTTCTAGAAATTTATTCACTTCTTCTAAAGCAATTTGTTGACATTTAATTGTTTATAGTAGTTTCTTATGATCTTTTGTATTTCTGCAATAGTTTATAATGTCTCCTCCTTCATTTGTAATTTTATTAAGTTGAGCCATCTCTCTTCTCCCCTAGTCAAGTTAAAGGTTTTTCAAGTCTGTTTGTCTTTCATAAACCCAAATCCTACTTCTTCTGGGACTCCTATAATATGAATGTTATTATGTTTGATGGAGTCACTGAGTTCCCTAAATCTATTCTCATTTTGCCTCTTTTTTCAGCTTGATAACTTTCCATCACTCTGTCTTCTAGGTCATTAATTTGTTCCTCTGCTTTTTCTAGGCTGCTGTTCATTCAAGAGTGTTTCTCATTTTGTTTATTGAGCTCTCTATCTCTGCTCTGTTATTACTGGTCGCATTGATGTCCTCCACTCTTTTTTCAAGTCCTGCATGTACGCTTATGATCATTGCTTTCAATTCTCCACTAGGCATGTTACTTATATTTGTTTTGCTTAGATCTCTGGCCATGGCCTTGTCCTGTCCTTTCACTTGGGAGAAATTCCCATCTTCTCACCTGTGTAAGTCTCTGTGCCTGCTTCTCTGTGTTAGGAAAGTCAGCTACATCTCCTGTTCTTCAGGGTAATGGCTTTATGAAGAAGTCCTGTAGTGCCCTGCAGTGTAGTGTCTGCTGTCATTGCCACCTTATCTGAGGCCTTGCAAAACTCCCAGGTCAGGAGGTGTGGTGTTGGCCGGGGTTTAGGCTGGTCTTCTGGCAGAGGGGGCTTGCCACGCTGGGACTGAGGTAAATGTGACTAGAAGGGGTGGTTCCACCAGACCACTGTGGGGAGAGAGGCCTAGTGTGAGCAAGTTATGTAACAAGTGTCAGAGCTATGTTGCTTCTGTGTTGTTTTCCTGCATTCACTCATTGTCTACTTGTGTTACCTTGAATTTCATTAAGTTTCCTTAAAAAATTATTCTAGCTTCTTTTTCAACTAATTCACAGATCTCCATTTCTTCAAGATCAGTCACTGGAAAATTATTTGGTAGTGTTATGTATCCTTGCTTTTCCATGTTTCTGATGCGTTTGTATGGATGTCTGCATATTCGAGGGTGCAGTTATCTCTTCCTGGGAAAGTACAGCAGCACAGCTCTGTGCAGCTCCATCAGCTGAGGTTAGTGTCACCACAGACTGTGGCCGTCCTCTGTCGCCACAAATGTGCTGGTCCTACAGTGGCAGGTTTCACCACAATGACAACTCCAATTCCAGAAAGCAGATGAAGTGGAAGGATTCCAGGCATCTCCATCATCTGGGATCAACATTGATGTAGATTCTGGGACACCTCAATAGCAAAGGTTTGCCAATGGCCACAATGGTGAGTCTTGCTGGGGTTTTCCTGCTCTCCTTTGTCTTATGAGGTGAAATTCCTCTGAATGTAGCCCTTATGGAGTCAAGCTGCTCTGAGTTGTAGGATGGGATAACTCAGGTAAAATGTGTCCTGTACTTCGTATGTGGCATTCTCAGTTTTTGAGGATGTTTTTGAGCTCTACAGGATTTTTGCTTCTTCTTTGTTATAGTCTAGAGCTTTCCCTAAGCTATTTTGGTTGGTGTGTCATTATTTATGGTTTTTGTTGTTTTTATAATAGAAATGACTGTTAGGATGTTCTTGCTAATTCATTTCTTGATCACATTTAAAAATTTTTCCGTGACTTGTATGGTCATTAATTTCACATATTTTTAATTATTTAACTTTTCATTGATTTATAAGAAATTTAAGTATTGAAGATATTAGGAATTATATTTGTTATAAGTAAATTTTTTCCCACCACACTGAGTATTAGCTATTGGTAATATTGCCCAAAACTTACATTTTTTAATGCAAATAGTTGGCAGTGTAGAATAAGTACTTACTTGGAGGTTAACCACTTACCTAAATTCTGGCATAGTTTTCACCATTTACTTGCTAACTATGACATTGAGCAAGTAAATTAACCTCTAATTTCATTTTCCTCATTTGTAAAATTAAGTGTTTAGTAGATAGCCTATGATACCTCCCAACTCTAAATTCCTGAGGCCTTTTGTGAACATTTACCTGGTGTCCAGTTTCCTAAGCACTTTGGAAAACCTTCCCCATAACCTTCATATAATTAATAATGAGTTTTCTTCTCTCTAAAGATGCTCAGGTATATTCATGGTATTCTAAGAATCATAACTACATTATACAACTTTCTACACTTTTTTAAAACAATTTAAAGCATCACAGATTATCAAAGCTATAAGAATCTTTTTTAAAAAGTTTATTTGTTTGACAGGCAGAGATCGCAAGTAGGCAGAGAGGCAGGCAGAGAGAGGAGGGAAGCAGGCTCCTTGCTGAGCAGAGAGCCCGATGCGGGACTCGATCCCAGGACCCTGGGATCATGACCTGAGCCAAAGGCAGAGGTTCAACCCACTGAGCCACCCAGGCGCCCCAAAGCTATAAGAATCTTAAAGATAATATCCAACAACCAACTCATTTGACAAAAGAATGCTGGCTCAGAAAGATTAAGTGGATTACTCAACCTCACCCAGCAGTGATATCAGATTAGAACCTGCATCCTATAATTCTTATTCCAGTGCTATTCTCACTGTACTACACATTACCTCTGCTTTGAAACCTCACATTCTGTTGATTATTACAGTTGTCTTTACCATTTTAATCATTATTATATATCAAAAATTACTATTAAAAATATTTCATGTTTATTTCTAGGTAAGAATTTCCAAGGAACTGGGCAGTGTCAGTTTTAGAGATTGGACTTTTTTTTTTTTTTTTGGTTTACAAAATTTTTTTTAATCATTTTTTTTTAATTTATTTTCAGCATAACAGTATTCATTGTTTTTATACCACACCCAGTGCTCCATGCAATCCGTGCCCTCTCTAATATCCACCACCTGGTTCCCCCAACCTCCCATCCCCCCCACCTATTCATACCCTTCAGATTGTTTTTTCAGAGTCCATAGTCCCTCATTGTTCACCTCCCCTTCTAATTTCCCCCAACTCCCTTCTCTTAACTCCCCATGTCCTCCATGCTATTTGTTATGCTCCACGAATAAGTGAAACCGTATGATAATTGATTCTCTCTGCTTGACTTATTTCACTCAGCATAATCTCTTCCAGTCCCATCCATGTTGCTACAAAAGTTGGGTATTCATCCTTTCTGATGGAGGCATAATACTCCATAGTGTATATGGACCACATCTTCCTTATCCATTCGTCCGTTGAAGGGCATCTTGGTTCTTTCCACAGTTTGGCAACCGTGGCCATTGCTGCTATAAACATTGGGGTACAGATGGCCCTTCTTTTCATTACATCTGTATCTTTGGGGTAAATACCCAATAGTGCAATTGCAGGGTCATAGGTAAGTTCTATTTTTAATTTCTTGAGGAATCTCCACACTGTTCTCCAAAGTGGCTGCACCAACTTGCATTCCCACCAACAGTGTAAGAGGGTTCCCCTTTCTCCACATCCTCTCCAGCACATGTTGTTTCCTGTCTTGCTAATTTTGGCCATTCTAAGTGGTGTAAGGTGGTATCTCAATGTGGTTTTAATTTGAATCTCCCTGATGGCTAGTGATGATGAACATTTTTTCATGTGTCTGATAGCCATTTGTATGTCTTCATTGGAGAAGTGTCTGTTCATATCTTCTCCCCATTTTTTGATATGATTATCTGTTTTGTGTGTGTTGAGTTTGAGGAGTTCTTTATAGATCCTGGATATCAACCTTTTGTCACCACTCTTGTTCAACATAGTATTAGAAGTCCTAGCAACAACAATTAGACAACAAAGAGAAATAAAAGGTATCCAAATTGGCAATGAAGAAGTCAAAACTCTCTCTCTTCGCAGATGACATGATTCTTTATATGGAAAACCCAAAAGACTCCACTCCCAAACTACTAGAACTCATACAGCAATTCAGTAACGTGGCAGGATACAAAGTCAATGTACAGAAATCAGTGGCTTTCTTATACACTAACAATGAAAATACAGAAAGGGAAATTAGAGAATCGATTCCATTTACTATAGCACCAAGAACCATAAGATACCTGGGAATAAACCTAACCAAAGTAGTAAAGGATCTGTACTCGAGGAACTACAGAACACTCATGAAAGAAATTGAAGAAGACACAAAAAGATGGAAGACCATTCCATGCTCTTGGATCGGAAGAATAAACATTGTTAAAATGTCTATACTGCCTAGAGCAATCTATACTTTTAATGCCATTCCAATCAAAATTCCACCGGTATTCTTCAAAGAGCTGGAGCAAATAACCCAAAAATTTGTATGGAACCAGAAGAGACCCCAAATCGCTAAGGAAATGTTGAAAAACAAAAATAAAACTGGGGGCATCACGTTACCTGATTTCAAGCTTTACTACAAAGCTGTGATCACCAAGACAGCATGGTACTGGCATAAAAACAGACACATACACCAGTGGAACAGAGTAGAGAGCCCAGATATGGACCCGCAACTCTATGGTCAGTTAATCTTTGACAAAACAGGAAAAAATATACAGTGGAAATAAGACAGTCTCTTCAATAAATGGTGCTGGGAAAACTGGACAGCTATATGTAGAAGAATGAAACTCAACCATTCTCTTACACCGTACACATAGATAAACTCAAAATGGGTAAAAGACCTCAACGTGAGACAGGAATCCATCAGAATCCTAGAGGAGAACATAGGCATTAATCTCTTCAATATCAGCCACAGCAACTTCTTTCAAGATATGTCTCCAAAAGCAAAGGAAACAAAAGCCAAAATAAACTTTTAGGACTTCATCAAAATCAAAAGCTTCTGCACAGCAAAGGAAACAGTCAAGAAAACAAAGAGGCAACCCACGGAATGGGAGAAGATATTTGCAAATGACAGTACAGACAAGAGATTGGACATATTTTTAAGAAGCCAACACTTTGAAATAAACTAGTCCATTCTCTGCTTATTAACCTTTAAGCCTCTTTCATGATTCTAACTTGATTCCACAGGAAACCCCAAGTCAAACTTATTCCCTCTGTTTAAACAGTCATCTAGACACCTGACCATGTAATGCCTGAATCTCAGAGCTCTAGAACAATTGTGATCAGCTGTAGATGTGGATGTTCACAGTTAGCCAAAGGGCCCCTAGGCTACTATATCTGGTCCTGTTTAAGTTCTAATCACTAAATAGAGTGGAACCAAAGAAGACAGATATATATATATATATATATATATATGTATGTATGTATGTATGTATGTATGTATGTTACCCAAGGACAAATAGTACAAGGGGACAATTGTGATAGGATTGTCTACCATGGGTAGCACTTGGAGTTAGGATTATGGAGACATAAGACATATATCCTGTTCACAAACCTATCAGTCTGATGGAAAGAACCCCCAAATAAAACTACAATCATGTAATAATGTGATTTTTCTATGACAGAATAATAATAACACCATGTGCTAATCTGTTAAGACATTTATGTAAAACATAAAGATGAACATTAAATTAAAATATTATTAAAACATGAGAAGGTAGAAGCATGCTACCATAAAGTGGAGTTAATCTCCTGAGAGCTTCCCAGATGAAGCAAAGCTTTTGTAAAAGGAAATAGATATGAATTAGTGAAGACGACTGGATAAGGAGGACAGCACATTCCCAAGACAGGATAACTTGACTGACTCAAGTCCATCTTGGCAAGTGACTATAAAGAAGGGAAGGAGATGGTAGGGATCTAAAAGCAGGAAATGAAAGAAATAACTTCTCTCTTCCCTATAGTTTTGTCTCAGAATGTAAAAGCATATACCTAGATGAATTCAAATTTGTGCAAAGTCCTTAATAAGATATTCAAATATTGCTAAGGAGCATTTATCTAATTGGTGTACTCTACAGGTGCTAGAATTTATTCTGTCATCTGTGACCTTCATTTATTTTCAAATAAACATTGGCCTTGAGACTTACTTAAAAAAAAAAAAAAACCTATGAAGTGAATCCAAGATGTACAGTTTGGGCTTCACTAAATTTATTTAGACAAGAAAATATTTCTTTTGGGAGAACTCTTGATCACAGACACAATTAACTTAGCATAATAAAGCAGGATAGTAAGAACCCTTCAAATAAATTGAAATAATAAATATTGCAAAATCACATTTTTGAAGTCTTCCTATCTAATTTGAAACAATTTTTTCAAAACAGTTAACTTCTATCTTCTTCCCAGCACTATGGTGACAACATGGACTTATTTGTGACCATGAGCAAATTGCAATGACTAACGGGGAAGCTAGGAAACTGGGAACATCAAACTTCCAGAATCATGAGAATACATATTTTGGCAACCTATCACTGATATATGGCACTCCACTCATAAAAATAAAATTACAAAATCCTCAACACAAATACACAGACCTATATGTAAGTCAACATAAATGAAAAGTATATAAATAAGTATATAAATAAGTAAAATAGAGGGCACCTGGGTGTCTCAGTTAGTAGAATGTCAGACTCTTGATTTCAGCTCCACCCATGGTCTCAGGGTAGTGAGGTCAAGCCCCACATCAGGCTCTGCACTGAGCACGGGGCCTGCTTAAGATTCTCTCCCTCTGCCTCTCCCTTCCACCCCATATGCTTTCTCAATTAAATAAATAAGTGAAATAATTTCATGTGCCCTGCCAATGAAATAAGGTTGTTATCCAGAAATCCTAACCTTTTTCACATATACATGTTCCAGATTTTTCTCATTCTCTATTGCCCTTTCTGGAACATTATTCTTCCATCTGAATGTTTCCTTGAAGCTCATGTCACTTGCCTATCTCATCCTCAACCTCCGATTTTTGTGTTACCTACTAGGTCCTCCTTCTCTACCAACGACAGAATACCTGGTTCAATGCTTTCTTCTCCATCCCCAAGTCCAACATGATTTCCAAAAATTTTAACTTCCTCTTGACCTATCCAACATTTTGGCTTCCCAGTTCATTCTTGTTCACATTTCCAGGGACTTCCATCTGATCTCTACACATCCAGAGAAATTTGTTGGCCATGCCCTAGACATGACCATTAACTGGAAAGTTCCATTTCTACAACTGTCATTACAGAGCCCTTATTTTCTAATTAAACTTCTGTGCTTCTTTCCTTTTATTTACATATTTTCAGTTCTTCACACAGGATCTGCAAAGGTGTGACCCTTCTACTTTATCCTCTGGTCTTCAGTCTTCAATTATACTTACTGGCTGATCATTATACCATTCTTGTTAGTATTTCAAATCTCTTGATGAATTATCCTTCTGTAAAGCAAACCCTGAAGTCTAAATGAATGAAATTAACTGTTTTTCAAACCTGTGTGGCTGAATGTTACTATACCCCTTAACATAAAATAGACAAACTAATGTTACCATAAGTTGATGATATATAGCCCAAACTGGGTCCTCAGGGGCTCCTGGAAATTCTTTATCTTTTCAGCTCTCTGTAATTCCATTCTCCACTATTTTTGTTTTCTCTATTTAACTCAAGCCCCAAATCCAAAAACCTGTCTCTTCATTCACACCCAACTGTTTTACCTCCCGTTCTCCAGAATACTAGAAGCCTATAGAAAGGAACTCACCTGGGGTGTCTGAGTGGCTTAGTGGGTTAAAGCCTCTGCCTTTGGCTCAGGCCCTGGTCTCAAGGTCCTGGGATCAAGCCCCACATCGGGCTCTTTGCTCATCAGGAAGCCTGCTTCCGCCTCTCTCTCTCTTATGATCTCTTGTGATCTCTGTGTCAAATAAATAAGATCTTTTTTAAAAAATCATTTAAAAAAAAATAAAAAAAGGAACTCATCCAACTTCTAGGTGCCTTCAGACTTACTTCAATCCATACCCATTCTGTCTGTTATAAAAGAAAAATTGTCCATCATCCTATCTGAAGTCAATCTCCCTGTTCTCTGGATCTTAGTCTTACCTCAGGCTCAAAGAACCATTAGTCACTGCTTTGCATTCCTTGAATTTCCTCATATTTCAATCCCTGGATCTCCATCTCTATCAAAAAAATCTTTAAAACTTATACTCTCCTTTGGATTTCCAGACCATATATTACCCCCTCTAACAATTAAATATTTTTAAAGTTTTTGATACTTTGTCTTCGCTTCCTTATTTTCAGTTCAGCCATTACAATCTGATTTGTCTTTGTATGATTCCACAGAATCCAGCCTCAAAAGTGCTTTTAAAAAGACATCTTTATTGCTAAACTCGGTGAATACATTTTATTAATTATTTAGTATTTCAGCATCTCTTTTTCGCTGTTCACTTCTTCAAAACACTTTTTCCCCCTTCAGGATGTCAGAACTATAGGATTTTCTTTCCGTTTTCTTAAAGATTCCTATCAGTTCCTTATTTGGGTCTATTTTTGCCTGCCCTTAAAATGTTCTTCCTCCATCCATCCCTCTTTTATTTTATAACTCTTTCTGAGTGGCTCATCTGCTCCCATAATTTCTGATCATTTATATATGATGTCATCCAAAATCCCTGATCTCTCCCCTCAGCTAGAAACCACACATCCAACTTTCCACTGGGCATCTCTACCTGCCAGTTCCACAGATGCTTCCAATTTGAACATGTTGTACATGAACATACCATCATTCTACCAGAAACTTCTGTTTCTCTGTTATCCTCTATCCCCATAAATCATTAGTTGTACTAGTTGCCCACACAAGAAATATGAGCATCTTAGTGGATTTTACGCATCCCTGACTACATCCATTCTATTATCAAATCAAGTTAATTCTATACCCTAAATATATCTCAAATCTGTTCAGTGCCTCTGTCACCAGAAACATTACCCTAATTCAACTCATAGTCTTCTCTCTCCTGCACTACTCCATCACACTCATCTCTGAACTTCTATTTCTAGTCTTGGATCCCATCCATCTATTTTCCATAGAGCAACAAAGTCAAATTTCCTAAAATTCAAAACTGATCATATTGTTCACTTGCTTAAACTTATTCGAAGGATCATGATTACCCTTGAATTAAAATTCCAACTCCTTAATATAGTGTTCAAGAGTCTTCCTTATATTTAACTACTCATTACCTTTACAGGGTCATTGAGCCTCTCTGCCTTGTAATCTACACTCCATCCAATAATAACTCTTTTTATTTCCTCAGATTTGTCCATCTCTCATCTCCAAGTCATTATAACATGTTATTTTCTCTACTAGGAATACTCTCTCTTGCCTCTTCATCTAAGAGCAAATCATTCTCTAGACATCAGCTTAATGACACTTTTATAGAAAGCCTTTATTGATCTTATCAAATGTGATTCACAAACTCTTCCTGTGAGCTTCAGAACACCTCTCAAGGACAGTTATATTTTTCTTACAAACACATTTGTCACATTATAACTGTCAAGTTGCATATCCAGCTTTCCCCACTAGTTTCCAAGCTTCTTAACACCAAGGAGTCTGCGAATCTCATTCACAAATAACTAGTGTAATTTTTTGTATATAATATTTGAGTGAATGAACAAATATAATTTTTTTTAAAACTCTACTCTTCTGTTCTAAAACTGCCAGAAGCCCACTGGTGAGAGCTGTCCTTGTGCTAACACCATCAGACTTCCTTTTCAGATTGTTTTTTTGTTTTTTTGTTTTTTGTTTTTTTTTAAAGATTTTATCTATTTATTTGACAGAGAGAGATCACAAGTAGACGTAGAGACAGGCAGAGAGAGAGAGAGAGGGAAGCAGGCTTCTTGCTGAGCAGAGAGCCCGATGTGGGACTCGATCCCAGGACCCTGAGATCATGACCCGAGCCGAAGGCAGCGGCTCAACCCACTGAGCCACCCAGGCGCCCCTCCTTTTCAGATTGTTAATTAATGCTGTTGAAGAAAAGTTATGAATATATATGACAGCAAGAACCAGAAGAAAGCATAAATTAATGTAACCAAAATGAGTGGGAATATAGTAAGTAAAACAGTTCTTTTCACAGGAAAAACAGTGTTATTATGTATAGTGATGGATGTTAACTAAACTTATTGTGGTTAACAGTTCACAGTATATACATCTATCAAATCATTATATTGTACACCTAAAACTAATACAATGTTATATGTCAATTATATCTCAATTTTTAAAAAGGACACTTTGAAAAAAATTATCTTTTCTAGGTCTCCTTCCTATATAGATGAATTTTTAAAGATAGTTAGATATAAACATAATTCAACATTTTTACTTTGTCTCAACTCTCTCACAATGGGATAAGCAACATATTTTCCCCCATGTGCATGGGTATAGTCATTTGCATATTAATACGTGACAGGGAAAATGATGATGAAGGTGCTGCCAAACACATAATGGTTTTGCAAACTTTCTCTTCTTGATTGTCTTTGCCTAGTCTGTTCCCTTCTTGTCTTCTCACTATTGTAGGTTCTTGTTAATTCCCAATGACTTTTTATTAGTATCCCATTTGAAATCTTCATCTGTTTCTTTCCAGCCTCCTTGCTGGTTCTTTTTGTACAACACACCAGCAAGCAGTTAAGAATTTTGGTAGAATTGGGGCACCTGGCTGGCTCAGTCGGTGGAGTGTGCAACTCTTGATCTCAGGGTTGTGAGTTCAAGCCCCATATTGGGGCAGAGATTACTTTAAAAAATAAAATCTTTTAAAAAAAATAAGAATTTTGGTAGAATTTGTATGTATGTAAGAATATAAATGCACATTCATGAACATGTAAACCTGAATGCACAGAAAAGCCAGACAGCCTGTAATAGCAATTAGAAAGGCTGCTGGGATATTCTAATACTGAGAACCAGCCCCCACTATAGCACTACTTTTCTTCCACTTTACCACTCAGATGTCATTATACTAGAATACAATTCTAAATGAAAAATTCATTTTGGAGGTCAAACCTGATATCATTTTCCTTCTCTGACTTCTTTTTAAATAAAGTACAGCAAGGCTTCCAGACCAACAATTGGTCCAATTATTTCTGATATGTCCAGACTTGTTCTACTACAAGGCACAAAATGACTGGCAATTTGACCAAGGCATTTTATGTCATTTTTTTAAAATGTAGAATATTCCTGAAGAATGAGAAGAGTCTCAGATCTGTACAGAAGTAACATAAAATTAAGTCTTGGCATTTGAGCAAAAAAATCTTCAGTGCTAAATTATTACATTTAATTAGCTTTCATTCCAGAAATCACTGAAATTTAGAACAAATCATTAGATAGACAATACATACATAAATGGATGTGTAGATAGATTGTTTTATTATTATATCTCTAAACTGACTGTATTTAAGAGAACCTCTTACTATCCACTTATGTACTATTACCCAGATCTTATGCCTTTGACCTTGTAATTATCAGAATCTACAGTAGGCACATTTTCACATAAAATATACCTTTAATGTTTTTCTCCATTCAAGCTAATATTAGTTAAAATTCATTTAATGTTTACTATCTGCCAGGCATGATGCTAAGTGCTTTGCAGACATTATTTTAATTCTTATACTAGCCCTCTTTTTGCTTTTCTTTTTTATTATCAAGGAAATTAAAGTTCAGAGAAACTAAAATAATTGCCCAAGATTACAGAATAGTAAATGCAAAGCTAAATTCAAACTTGTGTTGTTGTATTAATTTCTCATGTCTGCCATAACAAACACCACAAAGTAGGCAGCTTGAAACAAGAAAGATACATTGTTTCACAGTTCCTGAGGCTAGGAGTCTGAAACCAAGGTGCCAGCAGGGCCATGCTCTCTCTGAAGGCTCTGAGTAAGGATCTTTCCTTGCCCAGTCCTAGCTTCTGCTGGTGGTTGGCAGTCAGTGGTGTTTCTTGGCTGGAAGATGTATCGTGGTAGAGGGGCTCATTCCATGCAATGCTAGTTTCCTTTCACTTAGCCAATGTGAAAAGTGAGCCCATAGCTTAGGTCTATAGCAGGAAACTAGCTCATCATGAAAATGCTGTCAATTTCTTAGAAAGTGGTCCCTCTTTTCTGATTTGGGAAATACTCCATATTCCCTGATATTGCAGGTAGAAAGTAGTTTCTTAATCCATTTTCAAAGCATTAATCCATTTTTACAGACCAAAGAACAGGTCAGTACATCTGACAACACGGCACAGGTAATGTCCCATGCCAAACTAAAGTATTCTTATACAGGGTATTAGAAAAATGGCTAAAGTGCAAAACCACCCCAACCCTCTAAGCTACACTACAACTCGACCTAGAAATTGAACCAGAGGTGCCTGGGTGACTCAGTTGGTTAAGTGTCCAACTCTTAATTCTGGCTCAGGTCATGATCTCAGGGTCCTAGGATAGAATCCCACATTGGGTTCTGTGCTCAGTGAGGAGTCAGCTTGCGGATTCTCTCCCTCCAGCTCTGCCCCTCCCCCTGCTTATGTGCGCTTGTGCATGCCCTCTCTCTCTCTCTTTCTCTAAAATAAATAAATAAATCTTTAAAGAAAAAAAACTGAATCATACTGACGTCTCCTTTTAGTCATATTAGCATTCTAGATACTAGATTTACCCTTCCTCCATGAACTAGATAATTGAATACATAAACAACAATTATTCACATTAGACAACAGGCATGGACAATAGGGCATGATCTCTGAGGAAAGTGAAACGAATGAAGCCTGCTTTATGACTGCCCTGGCTTACTGCCTAGAAGCACTTTTCAGCTAGCAACACTGGGAGAAGGAGCCCTGAGTCCTGCTGAGTTAAAGATCTAGAAATTAGAGTCCAGGGAGCCTAAGTTTAACAGAATTTGTGAGGTAAACCACCAGAGACCACCTGCACAGAGAAAACTTCAGAGACTGGAAGAAGGATTCCTTGAAGTCTTTGCTGAGTACTTATCTGAGCATGCATGAAAAGAAATTTCCCAAGGCCATGGAAAGAGCCAGTGAAAAAAACCAAAACCCCATCAATTCCTGTAGGTCACTGAGGGCTCAGAAGAGTTCACATTCCCACCAGCCAAGGTGGAAAAACCAAGTAATACGTGGATTCTCAATATAGTCCTAGAACAGTATCTCTTCAGGAATAGGGATTAAATCACCCCTGAATTAAGTAAGAATCTGGACCAAACAAAGTTTACGAGTCTCTGCAAACTCAATTAGAGGTGAATCTTCTCAATCTGACACAGGAAATCTAGGAAAAATTCAATTAGCATCATACTTCATTGTGAAAGACGAAATGCTATCTCAATAAGTTTGGAACAAATTAAGGATTTTCTCTGTCACACTCCTGTTAAAAACTGTACTGGCTACTGCTATAATACAAGAAAAAATATGCATTAAAAACTAGGAAAGAAAAAAATAAAATTGTTTTTATATGCAGATGACATGATCATGCATGCAAAAAAATAAGGAATCTACAAAAAAGATATGAGAATAAATAAAAGTAGAAAATCCAGAGGACGCAGGGTCAATATACACAAATGTATTCTATTTCTATATGAAAACAATAAGGAAATTGTTTTCTCAGCTCAGTTGTTTAAGCGACTGCCTCCGGCACAGGTCATGATCCCAGAGTCTTGGGGTCAAGTCCCACATTGGGCTCCTGGCTCCAGAGGGAATCTGCTTCTCCCTCTGACCTTCTTCCCTTTCATGCTCTCTCTTTCTCTCTCTCTTAAATAAATAAATAAATAAATAAAATCTTTTTTTTTTTTAAAGATTTATTTATTTGACAGACATAGATCACAAGTAGGCAGAGAGTCAGGCAGAGAGAGGAAGGGTAGCAGGCTCCCCGCTGTGCAGAGAGCCCGATGCGGGGCTCGATCCCAGGACCCTGGGATCATGACCTGAGCCGAAGGCAGTGGCTTTAACCCACTGAGCCACCCAGGCGCCCCATAAAATCTTTTTTAAATAAATAAATAAATAACACTAAAAATATGAAATAGCATGTAGCAAAATATATTTTAAAACCGCTATCATAAATTAAAGAAGAGTGAACTAAACAGAGAGATATACTATATTTATAGATTGGAAGACTCAAGATTGTTGAAAGCCAATTCTCTTTAAATTGATCTATAGATGTAGTGCCATCTCAGTCAAAATCCCAGCAGGCATTTTTGTAGAAATGATGAAGCTGATTGTTTAAAGTGTTAAAACACATGCACACACAACTGAACCTACTGACTGGTATTTCAGTTGAAATTCGAAGACTTTTATAAACAATTATATTTTATTCCCTTGATATGGCATCATTGAGTTGGACGATGGGAAGCTGAAGGCAAAAAATGTGCCCTCATCATTAATCCTTTTACCTTATATAATTTAATTAACTTCTTGGTTTTTAATTCTTTTATCTATTGAATACTTACACTTTATACCCCCCATGTAGTTGTAGTAATGAGAATGAACTTTGATCACTGAAAATCAAAGATTTGATCTCAAATTCATGCACATGCTAGATGAGTATAAATGAATGAAGCAGGCAGAATACAAACTGTAGAGAACTAATACCATCTGAAGTAGAGGGAAAGATGGCCAATTACTGCTTAGCTTTGACTGATTACTACCAAGGGATAATCTCCATACTGACATTGAGATCCCTGTGTTGCTAGATCATCCAGCTTCTCAAGAAAATATGGATTTGGGGGGCACCTGGGTGGCTCAGTCGGTTATGTGTCTGCCTTTGGCTCAGGTTTTGATCTTGGGGTCCTGGGCCTGAGCCTCTCATCAGGCTCCCTGCTCGGCGGCAAGTCTGCTTCTCCCTCTCCCTCTGTGATTTCTCTCATTCTTGCTCTCTCTCAACTAAGTAAATAAAATCTTAAAAAAAAAAAAAAAAAAAACCCTAGATTTTTATATAAAATACCCAATTTTAAAACTTTGGCAATCAATTCAAAATGATTATATGTAATGTGGGCCCACAAAATGTGTCTATAGGTTACATGCACTGAAGGGGACCCAATTTATTTCTGTGGCTATGAACCACTGTATAAATGTTGGTTTATTATTAATATTCATAATAATGATATTCATAATGAGACTGATATTCATAATGATAGCTATGCCAAATACCTACGTGGCTCTAAGCAATCTCAGAATATAACTGACAAAACATATGGATGTTCAGGGGTGCCTGGGTGGCTCAATGGATTAAGCGTCTGCCTTTGGCTCAGGTCATGATCTCAGGGTTCTGGGATCGAGCCCCGTATCAGGCTCTCTGCTCAGCAGGGAGCCTGCTTCCCGCCCCCCCTCCCTGCCTGCCTCTCTGCCTGCCTCTCTGCCTACTTGTGATCTCTGTCAAATAAATAAATAAAATTTTTTTTTAAAAATGGACGTTCAGAGGGAGATCAATATCTAATGAGACACATTTGAGCCCAGAAAATGCAAAGTATTACAAAGAAAATTAAACAGATTCCTAATTGCCAGGACATGTCTGAATTAGACCTACAAATAGTTGACTCTGATTTTAAACTGGCAAAGCAAGTTCTATAGAAAACAACTGTCATGGAACAAGAGGTGAGAGCTGCCTACCCTTGCTTGCTCAAGTAGACTATTCTACTGGAACAACCATCTGTGTTTCCCTAGTTGGCTAACTTGTTTTGGCAAAGGCTGGGAAAATCATGGACATCACCAGTTTGCAACTTTTCTCTTTTTGTTGGGCCAGACAGCTCAGGATACAGGATCTCTATCACAATACTCAGATAATTTCTTTACTATTAATTTTCAGTTCTCTATCATGGTGTCGTATTGATGACTGCATATAGGGTTTTTTTTTAAGATTTATTTATTTATTTGACAGAGAGAGAGAGATCACAAGTAGGCAGAGAGAGAGGGGGAAGCAGGCCCCCCACTGAGCAGAGAGCCTGATGTGGGACTCGATCCCAGGACCCTGGGATCAATGACCTGAGCCAGACAGAGGCTTAACCCATTGAGCCACCTAGGTGCCCCTGCATAGTAGGTTTTCTTCTCCCACCTCTGGTATTATAATCACTTAGTGGGATGACTTCTTACTCATATTCTAGCAGCTAGAATAACTTTTTTAGCATAATTCTTTTTTTTTAATAAGTACAACATACTATGATCAACCTAGAATCCATCATTAAGTCGTGGGAAATTAGGTACATAAGCAAAATCTATTAAGCCATTCAGATAATGATTTAACAAACAAATGAGCACTGCTTGTGCAAGACAACTGATAGATAAACCCTTCTCTTCCTAAACCCTCCTCTTGAAGGAAAAAAGAAGAGTGAGAGAGAAGGGAAGAGGATGATAAGAGGGAAAGAGAGAATCAAGTTTCTCCAGTTTTCAAAAAACGAAACTGAAAAATGTCTTCAGTGAGTTGTACTTTATAGCAAGCAAACGGAAGATTTGAGACTAGAACATAACCTAGAATACAAATCCAAAACGGAAGCTAAAATTTTCAAGGTATTTATTAGGCTTACTGCCTCATTAAAAGGAAAACTGGATAATTGAAAGAAGACCCTTGAACAATGTAGGAAATCGGGAGTTTTCTACTTCTCCTACCCACTGCAGGAAGGAGTCCTCGATTAAATCCAAATAGTTTCAAGGAATGAATTTAACTCAAGAGTAGAAAGTAATCAGCTAGCTACTGTTTTCTTACAAGAAGGAAATCTGTCCAGTGAGCCTTTTTACTGTAGTTAAGTAGGAAGGGCTAAACCCCACCGATCAAGGAGCTCGGTACTCACTCTACTTACAAGCTATCCCAGGAGAGGGGATTGTGAATCCAGAGTAACAAGAAGAGATTTTAGTACTTGGAATTTCCCCAAGTTTCCCATTTGCGGATAGACCGTCATGAGGCTTCCTTGCTCCCTGCGGTGCTTCCCTCGGTGGGCTGGGGAATTTATGAAGGTCAAAGTAAGGAGAATCAAATTAAAGGAACAAAGCAGAAAAGAATTTTTCTATCTGAGAATTTTTACTATCGAAGTTAAAATGAAAAATCTTCATATATCGGAAAACAGAAGAGGAAGAGACTGGAAAAAAATAAAAACAGAGTGCCCTCCTCTGCAGTTTTGATTTCTAAGTCAATAAAGAGAGAAGATATATTGTCTTTGTTGATTATACTATCTCACGCCATGATAAACGGAAGCTATCTCTCAAGCCCTTCAAAATATTTACGCAATAGTGCAGACACAAGATGAGGAAATGTTGTAGTTGGTCCGGAAATGTTAGCCTTGGAAAGAATCTGAATGATTCTTCCCACAGGTCAACTTATCTAAGGTCCTCACTTTTCAGGTGTGAACACTTATGGACTCCCGTGAAGTAAAATGAATTGCCTCAGGTAACACAAGTAATTATCCAAGGAGCCAGGACCCGAAGCCTTCTGATACCTGGGTTTCTGCTCTGCTCTAATGCCACAGTAATGGCAATGATTAGTGTTCAGTAGTTATGAGGGGATGATACAAATAAAAATGTTAAAACTCAGGCAAAGTAAAAATTAATTTCAAGAAGAAAATTATTATAGAGGATTCAAAAACGCACCGATATTCCTGCTTCTTTAAAAACATTATACTTCAGGGGTGCCTGAGTAGCTCAGTCTGCCTTCAGCTCAAGTCATGATCCCAGGATCCTGGGATCGAGCCCCAAGTTGGGCTCCCTCCTCTGCAGGAAGTCTGCTTCTCTCTCTCTCCCTCTGCCCCTCCCCTCACCCCCCACTCATGCTCTCTCTCACTCTGTCTCTCTCAACTAAATAAAATCTTATAAAAATGTAATTTTAAACATTATACGTCAAATTCCAATGGAATCATTGGGTTAGAAAAATGTGTGCCATACAATTCTGAATTAACGATAGGGCCTCCTGACATTATTTTGCTTTCCAAGAAACGCATTTTCCTCTTTGCTTCTCACGGTGCAAAAGCTCCTTAGTTTATCTCCCACAAATGAGCTACTCGAGGCGATGAGCGTTTTGACTAAATGGTTTGACCCACAATACCTTATGAGGACAGGGTTCCGACTAGCCTTTCTTGAGCACCTTAGAGATGCCAGGCATTATGTTAGATGCTTCTGTGCTCATTTTCCTTTCTGAGCTTCTGAACAACACACTCTGTACATAGATTCTGGTGAACAATAAAGCCATAATTATGAGTTCTACCTCTTAATACATTTTCTTATTTTTTTTTCTTAATATACTATATTGGCTCTTCAGATTTCTTCAATCTCAAGATCACAAACATAACAGACCTGTAACTTCCTTAATTCAACATTTAGTTTGGCAGATAGTTTGTTTGAAAAGGTATAAAATGCAGAGAAGCCTAGGTAAGCAAATGGTATAAGCAGAAAACGATGAATATTTGTGACTCAGCCCTGTGTCTTACCAGCCGTAGGGCCTCAGGAAAATCGCTGGAAGTCTTTAAGACTTAGCTTTCTCATCTATAAAACTGACCTAATAACTTTTCCTCCTGTATTACAGGCAGCCTGTGAAGCACAAATAAGATCATAATAACCCACTATTCAAAGGCAAGACATAAAATATTCTCATTAGGAAGAATAAATAAATTTAACGATCATTAAGAGTTTTAATAAATCTGGAAAATTCTTTGCCTATTTCATAATAGATTACATATGATCAGTTTGGGGTCCTTACTGCTGAAATTGGATCTTATTGCTATAAATTTCATTTCTTTATCATTAATGATCCTTGAAGTTGACTCTATTATGCAAAAGATTTTTCAAATGACCTAATTTTTAAAAGTACATACTGTCAAAGTTACCAGGAAAGTGTGCTGGTCTAAGAAAACACCTATGGGTCAAGGAAGCAAGCTGAGAACTGGACTATCTCAGCTTTTTTTACATGACCTTAAAATAATACTCTTGAGAATTAATAATCACATTCTTCTTGCTCATAGGAGAACACGTCCAGCTGATTACAAGCTCGGGCATATTGAACTGAGTTCTTTGAGAACACATGATGCTATTCTCAACCTAAATACATTCTGTATTTTACGTATATAGAACATTTAACCATCATTTCCTCACTATTTACCTAAAATGTAACAGAAGTCCCAAAAGAATCTGATAAAAACCTTAAGGAAAATATCAGTAAGGAATCAGTACAGATGAACTATTTTTCCTGGTTGCATGGACTCTTTTCTCACTGACTTACTCAGGGATCTTAACTAAATTAGTTTTTTTTTTTAATAGATTTTATTTACTTATTTATTTGACAGACAGAGATCACAAGTACACAGAGAGGCAGGAAGAGAAAGGGGTGGGGAGGAAGCAGGCTCCCTGCTGAGCAGAACCCAATGCAGGGCTCGAACCCAGGACCCTGAGATCATGACCTGAGCGGAAGGCAGAGGCTTAACCCACCAAGCCACCCAGGTGCCCCCTAAATTAGTTTTCTTATCTGAAATATCCATTTTCAATCTGTATTAATTAGGATAGCCTATTTGCTATAATGAATAGGCCCAAAATACATAATGACTCAAATAGCAGGTAAGTTATGTTTTGTTTTGTTTTTAATTTATGCTCACATAAAAGTACTTGACTGGGAAATACCTTAGTAGGGTTGCCCTCTTTCACACAGTTATTCATTGAACCAGACTGACAAAGCTCTGCTATTATCAACACATGGCTTTCAAGGCCATGCTGGGATCATTTCCATTTCAGCGAGTTGGAAAGAGGAAAGATTATATGTGAGCATGCATGGAAGTTTCTTATAGGCCAGGCCTGGGAGTTGAACATATTGCTTCTACACACTTTTCATTGACTAGAACTCAGTCACATAGCCATGTATAACTGCAAGTGATCTGGGAAATACATTCTAGCTGGGTTTCCAAAGGAAAAAATGGAAAACGCAGATTTATTGAGAAGCCAGCACAGAATGACATCTGATGAATTATATGTAGGTTATCTAGATTTTTGGTAAACAGATGAGCCTTTTTATAGGCCAATACTACATGTCATTCAAAAATACTTAACAAAGGGCGCCTGGGTGGCTCAGTTGATTAAGTGTCTGCCTTTGTCTCATGTCATGATCCCAGAGTCCTGGGATACAGCCTGCACCAGTCTTGCTGCTCTACAACAAGCCTACTTCTCCCTCTGCCCCTCCCCGTGCTCCTGCATACTCTCTCTCTCTCTCTCTCTCTCTCAAATAACTAAATAAATTCTTATCAAGAATACACTACATATCTTTTCTATGCAGGCAAAGATTTCATGTGTAGATATGTACTCCAGACTCAATGAAAAACAACCCCAACAAGTCAAATTTATAGTTAGAAAACTCAGAGTAACAAAAACTGATGTTTCCACACTGACCTTATGTTTCCTGACCAAAAGTACTTCTCAGAACTCCAGTCTGTAAGAAGTAAAAGAGATCCCTATGGGTTTCTTGTTCTATCAGAAATTGCATGACCTCTTGTACTGATCATATTCTTGGTCATGGGCTCAGCCAGGGCGTTTTGAAGGAGCACGGTGCTTTTGTTTGGGGAGAGAGGAAAGAAAAGATGAGGCCATTATGGTTGTTGGATGTAGGAATACTTTATTCATCTTGAAAGAAAGCAGTATATTTCAAATGCACACAGTGAGAGTTTCATGTGTATCAATGAAGCACAACTTTCAAGGAATAACATTTATGAATCACTGAAACTTTCTATTTTGTTTACTAACTTAAAAATACAAAACAGACTTTCCAGGAAAGATGGCAGAGCAGGAGGATCCTAAGCTCAAATCATCTCATGGATACAACCAGGTTAACAACCACATCACCATAAATAACCCAGAACATGACCCAAAGCCTGGCAGAACAGATTTTTCACAGAGAAATGTAGAGAAGAGGTCCCATCAAAGAAGGTAGGAAGGGCAGAGATGGGGTCAGGAGCTAAATGGACCCATGAGATTGTCCATGAGACGAAGGGAAACTGGGGGCATAGAGAGAGGCAAAAAACAGACGCTTTCACCAGACATCCTAGACATGGGGAACCCGCACAGGGAAGCTAAATCTCCACATTCGCCTTTGAAAACCTAAGAGGTTGAATTTCACAAGTTCTTACAATCAGTGGCGCTTAACACCCGGAAGTTTAAAAATCTCAGATGGAAGGTTATAGCAATATAGGCCTACTTCAAGAAGTAAGAAAAATCTCAAATAAACAACCTAACCTGACACCTAAGGAGCTAGAAAAAGAACAAACAAACAAACCCCAAACCAGTAGAAGGAAGGAAATAATAAAACTAGAGCAGAAATAAATGAAATAGGAACTAAAAATAACCAATAGTACGTCCACAAAATAGGAGCTGGTACTTAGAAAAGATCAACTAAATTGGTAAACATATAGCCAGACTCAACTACAACAACAAAAAAAGAGGGAGAGAGAGAAAAAGAGAGAAAGCACTGAAATAAACAAAATCACAAATGAAAGAGAAATAACGGACATCACAAAAATACAAAGAATTACAAAAGGTTATGAAAAATTATATGCCAACATATTGGACAACCTAGGAGAAATGGATAAATTCTTAGAAATATATAACCTATCAAAACAGAAGCAGGAAGAAATACAAAATTTGAACAGACTGATTACCAGCAATGATATTGAATCAGCAGTTAAAAAACTCCCAACAATGGGACACTTGGCTGACTCAGTCAGAAAAGCATGGGACTCTTGATCTCAGGGTCATGAGTTCAAGTCCCAGGTGGGGTGTAGAGATCACTTAAATAAAAAAAGAACCTAAAAAAAAGTTTCAAGTCCCAACAAACAAAAGCCCAGAACTTCATGGCTTCATACATTAATTCTACCAAACTTTTAAAAAAGAGTTAATACTTATTCTTCTCAAACTATTACAAAAAAATAAGAGGAAAAAAAAAAAAACAACTTCCAGACTCATCCTATGAAGCCAGCATTACCCTGATACCAAGAACAGATAAATACACTACAAGAAAAGAGACCCCCAGGCCAATATCTCTGATAAACACAGATACAAAAATCCTCAACAAAATATTAGCAAACCAAATCCCACAATACATTTAAAAAATCATTTACCACAATTAACATGGAACTTATTCCTAGGATACAAGACTGGTTCAGTATTTGCAAATCAATCAACCTGATACATCACACCAACAAGAGAAAGGATAAAAACCATATGATCATTTCAATTACTGAAGAAAAAAGCATTTCACAAAGCACAACACATCCATTCATGATCAACCCCTCAACAAAGTAAGTTTAGGGGAACATACCTCAACATAATAAAGGCCATTTATGAAAAACCCACAGACAACATCATACTCAATGGTGAAAAACAGAGCTTTTTCCCTAAGGTCAGAAACAAGACAAGGATGTCCACTCTCACCAATTTCATTCAACATTGTCCCAGAAGTCCTGGTCACAGCAATTAGACAACATAAAGAAACAAAGAGCATCCAAATTGGTAAGGAAGAAGTAAAACTTTCACCACCTATAGATCACATGATACCATATACAGAAAACCCTAAAGACTCCATGAGAAAATCAACTAGAATTGATAAATGAATTCAGTATGATCACAGGATGCAAATGACACCATATACAGAAAACCCTAAAGACTCCATGAGAAAATCAACTAGAATTGATAAATGAATTCAGTAAGATCACAGGATGCAAAATCAATACAGAAATTCACTGCATTTGTATACACCAATCATGAAGTAGCAGAAGGAGAAATTTAAAAAAAAATGTCATTTGCAATTGCATCAAAAATAAAATACTTAGGAATAAACATAACCAAGGAGGTGAAAAACCTGTGCTCTGGAAATGATAAAACATTGACAAAAGAAATTGAAGATGACACAAACAAACAGAAAGATATTGCATGCTTGTTGTGGATTAGAAGAACAAATATTGTTAAAACGTCCATGCTACCCAAAGCAATCCATAGATTTAATATAAGTCCTGTCAAAATACCAACAGCATTTTTCACAGAACCAGAACAAATAACCCTAAAATTCGTATGGAACCACAAAAGACCCTGAATAGCCAAAGCAATCTTGAAAAAGAAGAACAAAACTGGAGGCATCACAATCCCAGATTCTAAGATACACTACTAAGCTGTAGCATTCAAAATAGTATGGTACTGGCACAAAAACAGACACATAAATCAATGGAACAGAATAGAAAGCCCAGAAATAAACCTACGATTATATTATATGGAAGACTGCATAGTTACATGAAAAAGAATGAAACTGGACCACTTTCTTACACACACACACACACACACACACACACAGATTAAAAATGGATTAAGGACCTAAATGTGCGATCTGAAACCACAAAAATCCTAGAAAAGAGCACAAGCAGTAATTTCTCTGACATTGGCTATAACATTTTTCTAGATATGTCTCCCTGAGGCAAGGAAAACAAAAGCAAAAATGAACTATTGGGACTACATCAAAATAAAAAGCTCCTGCACAGGGATGGAATCAATCAACAAAACTAAAAGGCAACCTGCAGAATGGGAGAGGATATTTGCAAATGACATATCCCATAAAGGGTTAGTATCCAGAAGAGAGAAAGAACTTATTTAACTCAATATGGGAAAAAAAAACAAATTATCCAATTAAAGAATGGGAAAAGATATAAACAGACATTTCTCCAAAGACATGTTTCCAAGACATGCAGATGGCCAACACAGACACATGAAAAGATGCTCAACATTATTCAACATCAGGGAAATCCAAATCAAAACCACAATGAGATATCACCTCACACCTGTCAGAATGGCTTAAATCAAAAACACAAGAATCAAAAAGTGTTGGTAAGGGTGTGGAGAAAAAGGAACCCTCTTGCACTGTTGGTGGGAATGCAAACTAGTATAGCCACAATGGCAAACACTATGGAGTTTCTTCCAAAAAATTAAAAAGAGAATTGCCATATGATCCAGCACTTCCACTATCGGACATTTACACAAAGAATGTACAAACACTAACTCAAAAAGATATGCACCCTTATGTTTACTGCAACATTATTTACAATAGCCAAATCATGGAAGCAGCCCAAATGTCCATGGGTAGATGTATGGATAAAGAAGATATGGGGTGTGTGTGTTCATATATATATGGAATATGGAATATTAGCCCATAAAAAGGATGAAATCTTGACATTTGCAACAATATGAATAGATCTGGAGAGTATAATGCTAAGCCATAAAAGTAAGAGAAAGACGACTACCATATTATCTCATTCCTATATGGAATTAAAGAAACAAAACAAATGAACAAAGAAAAAAAGAAGACAACCCAAAAAACAGACTCTTAACTATAGAGAACAAAGAGATGGTTACCAGAGGGAAGGTGGGTGGAGGGATGGGAAAACAGGTGAAGGGGATTGAGAGTACACTTAATCATGATGAGCATTAAGTAACTGTAGAATTATTGAATCACCATATTGTAACAGTGTTACAAGTCATTTGGCTATAACACTGTATGTTTACTATACTGGAATTAACAACAATAACAACAGCAACAAGGCAGGGATCACAATTTTATAACTGACTAATGAGTCACAACTGAAGATTAAAAAAACCATAGTATGTGCAGTGCAGCAAGGGCTTTGTATCTGTATGGAGTCAGACTCTCATCCCTGGGGCAAGTTGACATGTTTTTCGTTTTGGAATTTTTCATAGTAAGATGATTATTAGGTGATACTATGTATTAAACGAGAACTAATTTGTGATGTGACTGGCACATGTAAGACATTTAAAAGTGCTGGTCTCCCAATAAATATTAGACTCTTTTTATTCTCTCCTCTTTTCAACATTTTGCTTTTCTTCCTACACTTTCTCACTGTGCTAGTGATACGGTAAACTGGGATTGGAAACAAGGATTATCGCTGAGATCTACAAACTAGATACTGTGATCCGGATTGTTGTCAGGGTCATTATGGCAGTTCCTATCTCAACCGTCTTGGTAGTTTTTCCCTGAACTTCAAGTGTTTTGTTTTTGTTTTCCGGGCACTGAAAGTCTTCAGAGAAACAGAGAATATGTTAAGTATCATAGTAGTCATTGGTGTCATTCACTGATATTTTAGGTGGTCTCCCATCCAGGCTCATAGTAGGACTTACACTCCCTCCCCACCCCCTTTGAAGTAAATTTGAGTAGAGGTGACATGAGCTACTTCCCAATGGAGGCCTTTAAAACCTACCAACAGGGGAGCCTGGGTGGCTCAGTAGGTTAAAGCCTCTGCCTTCGGCTTGGGTCATGATCCCAGGGTCCTGGGATCAAGCCCTGTTCTGGACTCTCTGCTCATTGGGGACCCTGCTTTCCCTTCTCTTTCTGCCTGCCTCTCTGCCTACTTGTGATCTCTGTCTGTCAAATAAATAAAATAAAATCTTTTAAAAAAAACTTACCAACAATTTGCCCTTTCCTTGACATTATCACAATGACCAGTGACCTTTCCCATGTGGAGGCTCCTTCAGCTACTCTCTGAGTGAGAACAGCGAGGACCAGAGCCCCCTACTCGCCTGAAATGGGTTATAACATGAACTAAAAATTAATGTTAAGACACTGAGAGTTGGGGGTTATTACCATAGCATAGCCTAGTATATTCTGACTGACTGAAACATAATTTTCCCTTGTTGATAGAAGTAACTGTATTAGGCTGCCATAACAAAGTACCACAGACTGGATGGCTTTAAACAACTGAAACTTATTTTCTCACAAATTGGGAGGCTAGAAGTCTAAAATCAAGGTGCTGACAGGGTTGGTTTCTTCTGGCATTTCTCTCCTTGGCTTATAAGAGGCCATGTTTTCCCTGTGTCTTCACAAGGTCTTCCCTCTCTAACTGTCTGTGTTCTAATCTCCTCTTACAATGACGCCAGTCATATTAGACTGGAGTTCACTCTAATGACCTCATTTTAATTTAAGGACCCCTTCAAAGATCCTATCTGCAAATACAGTCACATTCTGATGTACTGGGGGTCAGGATTTTAACACATGAATTTTGCAGGGACACAACTCAGCACATAACAGTAATGTCTGTCCACTTAGCCTAAGTGCATTCTTTTATATCACTTACCTTAAAACCAAGCAAAAATGTACCTTCACTGTTACCTCAAGTTTGACCAGGATCTGATAATTAATTTGAGATGATACCCCAGGTATATCTAAACCAATTTACTTTATCAGTGTGGGTCCTAAAGACATAGGCATTTATTACTCCTTTTCATAGACCATCAATATCCAATAGCTGCATCCATCTAGATCCAAAACCACCAAAGACATATGAATAACTAATCAAATAAAGGCCTTTTTCCCCCATTTCATTTAATAGAATTTAACTTCTAGGAAAGCAAGGACCTCTTATATTTTTTTTCATTAAACAAGATTATCTCATGGCAGATATTCATATGAAATAGATGAATTCATTAATGAAAACCAAATATCCAAAAGCTGCCACTGAATTGCTTCATATAGCCTAGGAATATTAGGTGTAACTTCTCCCAAATGGTATTTTTTATCTGAGGAGTAGGTATAAACATTACACTAATATGTCTCAAAAGGAAACATCCTTCTAGAATGTTAACACAAACACCTTCATGAATTTTTACCAAAGCCTCCCTATTACTCCTCTTCTACCAATAATGGGTTAGATAACCAAGACTGTTGAAGGGATTGAAAGTAAAAAAAAAAAAAAAAGAAAGAAAGAAAAGAAAAGAAAAGAAAAGTTTCTGGTTCCTGAAAGGCAGCCAAATTTGAAGTATAGAAAGAATGTACAGAAAGAAAAGGAACCAACAGTTGTCACTAGTAGAATGACACTGTGTGGTAAATTGCCACAATACATGGTACATCTTTGGTGGTTCCCAACATCCACGCACTAGCACTGAATTATAGGCATTTCTCTGACCTACCAGGTGGAAGAGGAGCAGCCCTCCCCACCAAGGCTACCATGGGAATGTGTTGGATTTTTTTTTCCCAACTCTTTTTTTTTTATTTTAAACTCCTGTTGTTTTGTAAGTTTTAACTCATCAAAATGACTTCAATAGGGAGGAGGCATATATATATATACACATATATATGTGTATATATATATATGCCAGGTTTCAAGAACCTGGGTTTCTGCTTTATCTCGTGATAAATTACCTAAATAATCTTGAATGAATCACTTAACCTCTCTGGGCCCCAATTTCATCATTCATAAAACCAGAAGCCCAACCCAAGGGTTACCAATGCTCTTCTTTGGTTGAAATAAGAGGTACAGGAAGGTAGAGCCTGGCTCTTTTGGCCTATTTGCCCCCAGATCTTCCTTCAGCATCACCAGTGTTCCATGGTGGCCCTTCTGGAACCTGGTGCTCTCAGATCTCTGAACACAGCCTGTCTAGAAGCTCTATATGGTCCTCTCACATACTAACATTCTGCAGTCTGTATGAGTTTTTCTCTTGTCATGAAGTTCCCAAGTATAAGCTCATGTCCATTTTATAGTTTAAAGAAACAAATTGGCCCACTTTTAGGTGAGACACTACCTTATGCTTTTTCAAACATTTGGACATCTATTCTTCCCTTTCCCTAAAATTAATTCTGTTCCCTTTTATTCCCCCTTGGTATAACACATTCACTGTTTCTGCCAGGAAAACTCCTTTTCAACCTTAAAAACCCTGTTCAGAGTTTCCTACCTCTACAGTAAGGCTTCCCTGATTACCATTCAACCCTTTTCTGATTCTCAAACCAACACCTCCATTTTACTATCCTTCTTCCATGTCTACCCCTGTTGTTACATGAACCTCCCTGCGGTGTGATAACTTCTTTATATAACCACTGGCTTCCTCTGACATGGGTCCTTCAAGGAAGACACTAAGTCATATTCATCTTTATATCTTTATTCTTCACACCTAAAACTGTGCCCAGTGGTTATCAATATGCATTCAAAAGAGATTTATTGGACTAAAGAGAGAGTCTAGACATAAATCAACTCTGTAACAGGAATACACAGAAGCCAGTTCAAGGTGAAGCTGAGTTCACAGAAGCCCCCATTTGGAGTTGAGTTCACTGATCTAACAACCACCAGATCTGATTTTTTTTTTTCTCTAATCGATTCAGCATTAGGAAAGTGGGATAGGAATGAAGGTGGGTTAAGGAGAGATCTTTTAGCATTGCTACATCACAGTGTTAGAAAGAATATTCTTCCTTGTAAGGTTTTGATTTATTCCCCTTTAGTCATTCTATTTCTGGGAAATTGAGAATTCTTATTTGAAGACTTTTTTTTTTTTTCCTCGAGTGCCCACCATGACCTTGAGCATGATGTCCTAGAACAAACTATTCCCTGGAGAGACCTGAATGAGGAGACAGAAATGAGGTCATTTTCAAAACAGCTTCAGAAGTTAGCCTGCCTCCAAGTCCTTTCCCAGAAACAAGACCCAAAAGCTAAAAAAGAGTGATCTAGGTTAAACCACTGATTCCCTAAATGTAGCTGCAGCTCCTACATACACAATGCTCATTATTAAAATGTGGAATACATTGACTTTTCTCTCAGGGTGAGGGGGAATGGGACCATAAAAGCATGCTATTAGCGCTCATTACACCTCATTAGAAACGCACAGCTAAAATTTAAAGTCCTTAACAGAAGCAGTTTGAGCACCATTTATTTGAGTAGTCTATGATTTTTCAGTTTTACTACCAGAGACAAGACTCAACTTGTTTGAGGATAAAATGTCAAAACTGAAAACACTGCCATTGTTATAGTCCGGACCACCTGATTTATCCATCATCCAAAAAGCAGCCCCATCCTAGCAGCAGAATTCAGATCATTTAATGACAAAGTCCTGACTTGTCTTGGAAATTAAGGATGATCTAGCAACAACCAGATCTGTAACAAATGTGGTGACTTCACTTAAAAAGAAGTCCTGTGAAGAGTGGAGGGTAAAGGTGGCCTGGCGGACACTGAATTTTATTTAATTATTTTTTAATTTTTATTTAAATTCCAGTTAGTTACCATACAGTGTAATATTAGTTTCAGGTGTACAATATAGTGATTCAGTAAGTCCATACAACACCTGGTGCTCAGTATACCAAAAGCCCTTGTTAATCCCCATCCCCTAATTTTGCCCATCCCCCACCCACTTCCCCTCTAGTAACTATCAGTTTGCTTTATATAGTCAAGAGTCTGTTCCTTGGTTTGCCTCTCCCTTTTTTCTTCCCTTGGCTCATTTGTTTTGTTTCTTAAATCCACATTTAAGTGAAATCATATGGTATTTATTTTTCTCTGGTTTATTTTACTTAGCATAATACTCCCTAGCTCCATCCATGTTGTTGCTATAATGGCAAGATTTCATTCTTTTTTATGGCTGAGTAATATTCCATTGTATATAGAGAGCACATCTTCTTTATCCATTCATCAATGGATGGACACTTAGGCTGCTTCCATAATCTGGCTATTGTAGATAATGCTGCTATAAACATCAGTATACATATATCCCTTTGAGTTAGTGCTTTGTATTCTTTGGATAAATACTTAGTAGTGCAATTACTGGATTGAAGGGTAGTTCTATTTTTAACTTTCCGAGGAACCTCCATATTTTCCGGAGTGGCTGCACCACTTTGCATTCCCACCAACAGGGCAGGAGGGTTCCCCTTTCTCCACATCCTTGCACACACCTATTGTTTCCTATGTGGTTGACTTTAGTCATTCTGAGAGGTGTGAGGTGATATCTCACTGTAGTTTTGTGTTTCCCTGATGATGAGAAATGTTAAACATCTTTTCATGTGTCTATTGTCCCATCTGCTATCTTCTTTGGAAAAATGTTTATTCATGTCTTCTGTCCATTTCTTAACCGGATTGTTTTTTGGATGTTGAACTTGGTAAGTTCTTTATAGATTTTGGATACTAATCCTTTATCCAATATGTCATTTGCAAATATCTTCTCCTACTCCATAGGATGCTTTCTAGTTTTGTTGTTTCCTTCACTATGCAGAAGTCTTTTATTTTTATGGAAAGAGCCAAGATGCCCTTCAACAGACAAATGGATAAAGAAGATGTGGTCCATATATACAATAGAATATTACTCAGCCACCAGAAAGGATGAATACCCAACTTTTGCATCAACGTGGATGGGACTGGAGGAGATTATGCTGAGTGAAATAAGTCAAGCAAACAAAGTCAATTATCTTATGGTTTCACTTATTTGTGGAACATAAGGAGTAGCATGGAGGACATTAGGAGAAGGAAGGGGAAAATGAAGAGGGGGAAATCAGAGGGGGAGAGGAACCATGAGTGACTATGGACTCTGGGAAACAAACTGAAGGGTTTTGTGGAGGTGGGGGTAGGGGGACAGGTTAGCCTGGTGATGGGTATTAAGGAGAGCACATATTGCATGGAGCACTGGGTGTTATATGCAAATAATGAGTCATGGAACACTACACCCAAAAACTAATGATGACTAATATAACATAATAATATATATTATATATTTTTTTATTTTATATATATTTTATATATTTATATTATATATGTATTTTATTTATTTCCAATGTATGTTTTTGCTTTTATTTCCCTTGCTTCAGGAGACATAACTAGAAAGAAGTTGCTATGGCCAATGTCAAAGAGGTTACTGGCTTTATTCTCCCTTAGAATTGTTACAGTGTCAAGTCTCAGGGATAGAACTGTTAAGGAATTAATCCAATTTTTACCTTGGATAAATTGCTTTGGAGTAAATACACTTAATAAAATTTATTTGGAGTAAACAAATTAGACTCCAAAGTCAATACTTTGCTGCTTTCACAGGAAAAATGGTAAATATAGACTTTATATAAATTTCTAAGGAACATGTGAAATGAATATGAGGAAAAATACATTTTACTAGTGTTCTAAGCATCTTAAAAGAGGCAACAACATAATTGGTCATAACCACCAAAAAAAAAAAAAGTTGAAATTTACTCTGCCGGTGTCTTTTAAATAAGTTGAGGAGACTCAAACCATGAAAATGATGGCATTTGTCTTAGAACATCATGCAGTGGGGCGCCTGGGTGGCTCAGTGGTTAAGCTTCTGCCTTCGGCTCAGGTCATGATCTCAGGGTCCTGGGATCAGTCCACATCGGGCTCTCTGCTCAGCAGGGAGCCTGCTTCCCCCTCTCTCTCTGCCTGCCTCTCTGCCTACTTGTGATCTCTGTCTGTCAAATAAATAAATAAAATCTTAAAAAAAAAAAAAAAAAAAACCATCATGCAATGGGAATGTAGACAAGGATGTCATTTAAAATAGGAAGAAGGGGACGCCTGGGTGGCTCAGTGCGTTAAGCCTCTGCCTTCGGCTCAGGTCATGATCTCAGGGTTCTGGGATCGAGGCCCACATTAGGCTCTCTGCTCAGCAGGGAGCCTGCTACCCCCTGTCTCTCTGCCTGCCTCTCTGCCTACTTGTGATCTCTATCAAATAAATAAATATTCTATTTTTTTTTTTTTAATAGGAAGAAGCGACACCTGGGTGCTTCAGTTGGTTAAGGTCTTCCTTCGGCTCAGGTCATGATCTCCAGGTCCTGGGATCAAGCCCCTCGACAGGCTCCCAGCTCAGTGGGAAGTCTGATTCTCCTTCTCCCACTCCCCCTGCTTGTGCTCTCTCAATCTTTCTGCCAAATGAATAAATAAAATCTTTTTAAAAAATAAAATAATAACATAGGGAGAACTTTTCCTCTCAGAAAATATACTCTCTGTGTATATCTGAAGCTCTCAGTAAGACTGACAATAGATATATGTAAGGGGCGGAATGTGCCTGGTCTCTCCGCCCCGATTCACATGTTGAAGCTCCAACTCCCAGTTTGGCATATTTGGTTTTTTAAAAATATATTATATTATATATCACTATGAATGTATATATTAAATACAATATATTTATTATAGGGAATTGGCTCACGTGATTATGGAGATTGGCAAATCCAAAATCAGCAGGGCTGATTTCCCGTGTGGCTGTATTTGAAGATGGAGCCTCCAAGGAAGTAATTAAAGTTAAATAAGTTCGTAAGGGTGGAGTGCTAATCTGATAAGATTAGATTCCTCCTACAAAGAGGCACCAAAGAGGTCAAAGGAAAGGCCATGTGAGGACAAGGCAGCCATCTACAAGCCAGGAAGACGGCTCCCACCAGAAAATGAACCTTGCCAGATATGTGATCTTGGATTTTCCAGCTCTCAGAATTGTGAGAAGATGAATCTGTATTGTTTAAACCACCCAGTTTGTGACATTTCACTATAACAGCCTGAGCAGACTAACACAACATAATATTTGGAGAAATCACATTTTCAAGTTTTTACTTGAATATTTTTTCTGCTAGTCAATCCTTTTGTTTGCTGCTTGCAGAGGTAGACCTTGGTAGCAAGTCTCAGAAATCTAAGAAAAATCAAAGACCGAATAAATAATACTCTGTATTAATTCAATTTTTTCTGTAATTTTGGAAAAGAACATCATGTTTTATTTCATGTCAGTAAGTTTTATTCAGTTCCCGGAATACCACTGTCTCCTAGGGGATGACCAGGACCTACTACAGACAAGAAATGTCCTCCGCTTTGTTAGTTTGAGAATACCTTCTGCTATGCTATTGTGTTTTTAAATTGTTACTCATTTTTAAAATCATTTTATAAATAACCAGTATTTACTGGAAATTTCCAGGGAATAAATTCATCCTTGATACCACTATGCAGACATGTTGTTAACACTCTAGAAGAATTATAGTCAACAGATATGTATCCTGTTTATATTATCCTCTTTACAGATACTTCAGAGCATGGGTTTAGAGAATCTGAATCCATGCTGGGTTTTGTCACAAATTCTTTGTCAATTCAAGGAAAGATGCTCCTCATGATCTCAATAGAAAAATGATAGGAATCTATATCGCCTACCAATTCTGGGACTTGCCATATGAATGTATTTTTACATGAGAGTAGACCATGAGCTCTCTCAAAAAGGGAATAACATGAATGCCATGTTATAATCAGTACCAGGCAGCCCCTAAAGTAGGTAGAACAGTATGATTTGTTCCAAATCATTTGGACTCCACAATAATTGGAATTATTAAAAATTGGAATAATTTAAAAAAAAAAACTCAACACAATACTAGAAATTTTCCAGAGCTAAACTCCTAACCCATAAATCAGTAAGTTAGTCGACATGGATGTAGTATCAGCTGTATAATCATAGCAACCATATCTTACTTGGTACTACTTATGGGAATGGAAGAGAAGGAAAAACTGAGAACCTAGTTTATTGTCTGACCTACTATTCCTTATATTTTTTCTTCTGTTTACTCCCAAATCAAATATCTTTGGAACTGAAGATCAGCTCGAATTCTTCCCATTCCTGGGAGTCTCTGAACAATACATATAAAGAAAAGTGTGAGTGAGAAAAAGGCTGCTCTTTAAACCTAAATCTAGGAGTCTAGGGCTAACGCTAGACCACAGGGCAAGACCAAGGGCATAATTCTTCAGGTCTCCTCAAGGACATCATGAAATAATAAAACCTGATTGTTTCTCAGTAAGGCTATCTTTGAAGGTATTTTTAAAAGGGGTGGTAACAAATGCTTCTGGAATACATTGTTTCTAGCTACCTAATATGCTGTGACAGGAAAAAATACCGCACCCCCACTGACAGCACCTGTTCCCCAGGCATGAGAGACCACAAAGAACATGCTGTACTGCAGTTTCAAATTCTACGGGAAACTATAAAAGAGCCAGCTTCAGACTAGTGTTCCATCATGAATTCTCTCACTAGGTTCTAGACTTAGGGGCAAGAGACTTTCTATCCCAGAGTCTCTGTCCCCTTGTTATAGATGGGGAAAACACCGTCTTGCTCAGGATAGCTATAAGACTGAGGGAAAGAATGCTCCTAGGTCTATCAGTCAAAGTCTATTCAGGAAAACAAACCACTCCAGAGGTTTCGAACAGAGGGCTTTAATGCGGGGAGTTGGCTCCGATGACATAAGAAAGGTGGTAAGGGCACGAGAGAGGGGTGGACAGAGGCAACAGGGAGGGCTGCTAGCACCAGTGGCTGCCACCTCCTACTACGGCTACAGTAGTGAGGAAAGAACCCGGAGACCACACTCCCACAGATGAACCCATACGCACTGTCATGGCAACTATGAAAGGTGCTGTTCGGCCACCAATGAGCGAGAACCCAAGCACTTACATCACCGCTGAGGAGCTCCTCTCCCAGGTGCTTCAAAAAGCACCAGGAAAATGGCTTCCTCCTTCTTCTTGCCTACCAATCTCCTACCAAAATATCATACAGAATCATCCATAAACCAGGTTTCTTCTACCAACTGATCAGAGGAAGCAAGTCAGAAGCTGCTTCTCAAAGGAAGAGCACTTGGTTGCAGAAGAGGCCATGACTTTGCTCCAAACTACCCAGGAGATAATGAGGCATGGATTGAAAGATGACAGAAGTAGGAGTTAAAGAAATCTGAGCCACTGGTCATACAACTTGTATTGTACTTTTAGGATCTGCTCAAGTCTAATCTCATATATCCTGCTTCCAGTTAATGGCAGAACCCTGCTGCCACCCCCCTTGTTTAAGGCTTGGTGGATCAGGTAATACCCAGTTTCTAATGGGCAGCAGGGGTATCCAGTGATCAAGCATTGCTTTTCACCAGAGCCCGGAAAGCAGACCAGGAACGGTTTCTAGAGAGGCAGTGGTAGTTTGTAAAAGTAGAGATAGCTTTTCCCTCAGGCCCTCAGAATCTGCCACAGAAGATCCTGTTAGAGCAAGTCAGAACTTCCACAGAGCACCATAATTTGTGAAAAGACACTTGGACAATCACTGAATCTGCTGGTCACAAAAGCCAAACGGCAGAGCATTGAGGCCTACTATTTGGTAGCCTTGCAGGTTGCTCAGTAAGTACTCAAAACTCAGTAAGTACTAAAACGGAAACATGGTATTATTTATACCAACAACGCAAATGAGAACACAGAGTGTTGTGTCTCTTCCACAGTGGTTAGTAGCACAAGGTGCAACAACTTGTCTTTTTTACCTGAAGGAGATGCCCCACAGGACTGGACTCCAAGGTGCCAGAACTTGGAATTTTCAGTGAGGCTTACCTTCTCCCACACACATGTGATCTTCAAAGGCGGTAATTCTCAAACTTTAATGTTGATCAGAACTACCCTCAGGGATTGTTAAAAAATAGATTACTCCACACCTAACTTCTGAGAGTCAGTTTTGGACGGGGCTGAGGCTAGAAAATTTTCTTCAACACATTCCCAGGTAGCACTGATGCTGCGGGTCCAGGGACCATGCTTTGTGAGTCACTGTTCTAAGTCATCGAGGGTAGTTGTTACTTCCCCATCACCAGGATCAATCAGCTTCTTATAATCTATGAAATGAATCATCATTATGGTCCATGGACTGTCAATATAGTCAAGATCCTCACAGACTAGATTATGATCAAGAGAACATGAGAATTAACAAGCCTTGAGTTAAGATATATTCCTGTCCTTGCCAGATGGAAGTGAATTTGGCATAGAAAGGGAAAAAACTTTTTTGCCAGGCCAATAATTATATAACATGTTCCGAAGGCTATATTGATTTTTTTCTACATCTTGTATTTATAATTTATAATTGACATTTATAATTGAATTATTTATCACCTGATCACATTTATAGAATTCCACATTCTCCAAGATCCATCTGCCTTTTTCACAAAAGGCAGTATTAATTAGGTTGGCAACAAGAATCAATACTTCTACATTTTTCAAATTTTTGATGATGATATTAACCTCTGTAACAGCCCTCATGGGTGAGATAACTACTTTTAGTTTATATCTTGGTCAGGATGGGAATTGTTAAGGACTTCCACTTGGTCCTATCTATAATAATAGCTCTCGATCCACAGTTCACAAATCCACAGTGAGCATTTTACCTAAAAAATGTCATTTCAACTATGCATGTGGGAACTGTGAAAAGCACAATAACATGGTTTCACAGACCTACTGGACCCACTCTGAGATCTAACCAGCCCCAAACACCATATATTTTTACTGGTTTTTGACATACCAGGGATTAGCAATTCAGAGCCATTAACTTATACGGCTCTAAAATCTGGGTATTTCCCTTTCCTCAGTACACAGTCATCTTGGAATATGGAGTCAGATTCCCTTGGGGAAGGATTTGAAGAAGACTTACATTATTTACTTATTAAAGAGTCCCAGGAAACTTCTTCAAGGATACCCAATTTTCCCTTCATTTAGGTAGGCCTGAGTCTTTGAACTGCCTCATGCCTAGAAATTGAGAGAACATGACTTTGTTTTGTGCAGACTCAAACCAGTGTTTTCTCCCTAGTCCTAGAGTTTTGCCAATGATAAGGTAGGCTGCCAATATATTTTATACTTTGGGGTGCCTGGGTGCCTCAGTCGGTTAAGCATCCAACTCTTGGTTTGGGCTCAGGTCATGATCTCGGGCTCATGAGATCAAGGCCCAGCTCGGGCTCTGCACTCAGCGGGGAATCTGCTTGAGATTTTCTCTCACCTTCTGCTCCTCCCCTAACTCATGTGTGCACTCTCTCTCTCTAAATAAATACATAAGTCTTTAAAAATATATATTTCATATATATGTATTTTTTTAGATTTTATTTATTTATTTGACAGAGAGAGACACAGCAAGAGAGGGAACACAAGCAGGGGAAGTGGGAGAAGGAGAAGCAGGCTTCCCACTGAGTGGGGAGCCCAAGACAGGGCTTGATCCCAGGACTCTGGGATCATGACCTGAGCTGAAGGCAGATGCTTAACAACTGAGTCACCCACGTGCCCCCCAAAATATTTTTATTTAAAGACTTTTTAAAAAATTAGCAATTGCCCTCTCTCTCTCCCTCTCTCAAAAAAAAAAAAAAAAGGCAGGGGGAGGGGAATCTGGGGGGCTCAAGCCTCCAACTCTTGGCTTTGGCTCAGGTCCTCGTCTCAGGATTGTGAGATTGAGCCTCCCTCAGGCTTCACACTGGGTTCAGAGCCTGCTGAAGATTCTCTCTCTCTCCCTCTCCCTTTGCCCCTCCCCCTCCACTCCTGTGCACATGTGCACTCTCTCTTGCTCGCTCTCAAAAAAAAAAAAAAAATTAACAATTGCCAAGAATCTCAGCAAGCTAAAACTGATTGTCTCCATAGCCCCCCATGCAAATATACCTAGTAGTTAAGCATGGTTATAGGGCCTCTGCCTCAGACATTTGGGTTCCTATCATCCCCACTGAATAAGAGGGTCCATTAAATTCAGCTCTTTTGAGCTAGTCACTAAAAAGCCATTATCCCAATGTACTCTAGGTTTTTCCAACATAAGCTGGCAAAATGCTATCATTTTTTCAATGTTCATCCTTTGGAACATTTTGTGATCTATTTCTAATTATGGGTATAGAAGCAAAGATAAGTGTTAAGGATAGATCATGAGGGGAAAAAGCAACTGAGTCCTGCAGGGTAATTGCCCACTGTTCAAGAAAGGAAAAGGTAGATTGCTGATAAGGGAGGAGGAAGTTTCTGAAAACAAAGAATGCTCAGGTGGTTTTAGGGATTCAAGTTTCTTAGACTCATCTGAATACTCTCCAATGTCCCCACTCCCATTCTAGTTGTCAAGGTTCCCTTCCTTACCAACCAGCACCGCAACTGTAAGACACTTGGTGAAATAGTGAAGTCTAATTACATTGTGGTTGTAAGTCCATGGGACAAATTTTGGGTCTGATTCCCAGATGCATCAGTCCTGAGTTTATGTGCTACAAGAAATAGAAGATTGTTTTCTGAGCTACCAGTAAAGAGCTCTGATTCTCTAAATGTGGAGCTGAGAGTTTAACCTACTGAGCTTTTTATTTTTTTCTACAACTCTCCGGTGAAGTCAGAAGCAGCCAACAAATCCTAGAATCCTCGTCATCATCACTTCTAAGCTAGTCACAATAGACAGTCATCTTCCTAAAGTCCTGCCTCTAAGAAACAATTTATCCCAGGCCACTACAAGTTACAGATTCTGAGTATTTCATTTTCTTTGTCATTTGAGGTTACTTCATGGTCAAGCACCATCAAGCCAATAACAGATTCCAAAATTCATCACTGAGGTTTTGTTTCCTAGGATCACAACTATGTAGTATATCTAGACTAGTCCAAGGACAAAACTCCCTTTAGATTTATCAAACAGAAAAAAGATTAAACAAAGGAGTTGTTTATAAAGGTATTTGGGCAGGGTTGGGGTGGATGCCTGGATGGCTCAGTCAATTGAATATCCTGAATCCTGATTTCAGTTCATGCCATGACCTTGGAGTCCTGATTATCAAGCCCCACACTGGGCTCCACACTCAGCACGGAGTCTGCTAGTCCCTCTCCCTCTGCTCCTCCCCTTGCTTGTGCACTCTAAAATAAATAAATAAATAAAATCTTTTGGGTTTTTTTTTTTTTTTTAAGAATATTTGAGGGGATGGAAGAGCAAAAAGGAGAAAGGAATTACTTAAAGATCAGGACACTACTGTTGCTTCCAAAGCATAATCTGGTATGAAGTCATTGGTACTGACATATTGCCACTGCAAACGAAATTGCACAACCAGAGCTGAACAGGAATCCAGGAGCCTGCATTGTTGCTGAGAAGCCACACTCTCCAGGCGGCTGCAGCTGTCGCCTGAGCACCACCAGGAGCAGGGAATTAAAAGGAGGCGGAGGAGGAGGGGGAAAGGTGGACAGGGGGGAGGAGGGGATGATTTCCCCTTCCTCCCAACTTCGAGTTTTTCATTCATACCTCCCAACTAAAAGCTAGTTTGAAAAGTAGTTTTAGAAGTGGAAGTATGCTGTTTTCAGACTTCTACATAATGCCCATGCCCTCCTAGGGCAAGAGAGTTGGAAACGGAGCTGTTTAACTCGAGAGAAATGGCCAATAACACAGGAATTCTACTCATATATGTTAGCTCATATCCTTCCCATAACCATACCCATGATGGACATGCGATAAAGGCTTATCTTTAACATTCTGACAGCCCCCTTGGCCTGGGGCAAGGCAGGAAGGAAGTTAAGGGAAAAGTTGACCAAGTAGTATGAAAGTATAAGATTTTTTGGTATTTTTAAGGTAATGAAATTTCTGTTTAAATGCATACCTGTAAAGAACCAGGAAAAACTCTACCGGTATCACCAGTGCAATGCTTTAAATAAGCACCTTTGGTGATAATGAATATTTCCTGGATATCTACTGAAGCATATTCTTCTGTTAAGTGGTGTTTTGTGACAGAAATAAAACAAAATGGTGCTATAGATTAACTTTTTTTTTAGAGATTTTATTTGTCCATTTAACACAGAGAGAGAGAGAGAATACAAGCAAGGGGAGTGGGAGAGGGAGAAGCAGGCCCCCCCGCCGAGCCGGGGGCACGATGCAGGACCCAATCCCAGGACCCCGCGACCATGACCTGAGCCGAAGGCAGATGCCCAACGACTGAACCACCCAGGCACCCCTGTTAGATTAACTTTTATGAAGCATAAGCCTCTGCTTCAAATTCTGGTCATTAAGGTAACCAGTCAGGCACCCCGTATCCTAACTGATTTGGCTAAAAACAACACCTGACAAAATTCATGTCACTTTTGTGTGTGTGTGTGTGTGAGTCCAAAGATGAATAATACCTTAATCAATCACATTATATAAATTCTTTTCTTTATAGACATGAAAATATGATTTCTGTTCTGTGATTCAGAGAGTAAATAACTTTACAATTTAACAGGAAATCATAGATCTCTGACTCAGAGTTGTCAGAATTTGCAATGAGTTATACTTCAGAGACATAAAAATAGTCTGGTTCATTGTATTAAAAGCATAGTCTGTTCTGATCAGATGAGATCAAATGGGCACAAAACTTTTACTCAAGTACCATATACAGTTTAATTGGTCAAAAATCCATTTAGAAAATGAAACAAAATGGGATTGGGAGGGAGACAAATCATAAAAGACTCTTAATCTCAGGAAACAAACTGAGGGTTGCTGAGGGGTGGGAGGGGTAGGGACAATAGGTGGCTGGGTGACGGACATTGGGGAGGGTATGTGCTATGGTGAATGCTGTGAAATGTGTAAGACTGATGATTCACAGACCTGTACCTCTGGGGCAAATAATACGTTATATGCTAATTAAAAAATCCATTTAGATTTCAAAAGCAAAAAAAATTTTTAATTTAAATTTAATTAGCCGACATATAGTACATCATTAGTTTTGATGTAATCTTCAATGAGTCATTAATTGCACAAATTTCTTACTAAAAATTCCAGGGGACCTGGGTGGCTCCGTCAGTTAAGCAACCAACTCTTGGTTTCAGCCCAGGCCATGATCTTGCAGTTGAGGGACTGACCCCCATGTCGGGCTCTACACTCTGCAAGGAATCTGCTTCATTTTCTCTCTCCTCTCCCTCCCATTCACTCTCTCTCTCAAATAAATAAAACCCCCTAAAAGAGAATTCCAGAATCCAACTCTAAAAACTCTGGTTCAGGGGCACCTGGGTGGCTCAGTGGGTTAAAACCTCTGCCTTCAGCTCAGGTCATGGTCTCAGGGTCCTGGGATCAAGCCCCGCATCAGGCTCTCTGCTCGGCAGGGAGCCTGCTTCCCCCTCTCTCTCTGCCTGCCTCTTTGCCTACTTGTGATCTCTGTCAAATAAAATAAATAAAATCTTTTAAAAATAAATTAATTAATTAATTAAAACTCTGGTTCAAAGGCACTATTTCTTTCCCTTTCCGTTTCCCATTCTAGGAGTCGAATTTTTTAATAAAATCCCTCTTACTTCAACCATATGTATGTATTAAGGGCCCACTGTACACCTGGCTCAGACCCAGGTACTTCAACTCCATCATTAAATAAACCAACAATGTTCCCTGAGCTGTGCCCTTGTGAGATCTATATTTCAACACAAAGTGAGGCATCAAAAATGCATAATAAAGAAATATATGGTATACTAGAAGATTGCAATAATGGAAGGGGGGAGTAAAGCCAGAAAAGAGAGATTAGGAATATTGTTTTAAAGTTTACATCTCTAACTAGAATAGGTCAAAGAAGTCTCAAGAAAATTTTTAAAATATTTTAGCCAAATTAAAATGAAAGTATAACTTCTCCAAGTTTGTGGGATGCAGGGAAAGCAGTGCTTAGAGGGAACTCATAACAGTAGATACATTTTTAAGAAAGAAGGCTCTAAAATTCATCATCTAAGTTTCTACCTTAGGAAATTAGATAAAAAGAACAGTTTAATCTTCAAGCAGCAGAAGAAATAATAAAAAATTAGAGCAGAAATCAATAAAATTAAAAACAGGAAAACAACAAAGAAAAATCAATAAAACCAAAAGCTCATTCTTAAAAAAAAAAAAAAAAGCCAATAAAAATAATAAGTCTGTAGGCAGACTAACCAAAGGAAAAAAAAGAAAGAAGGTGCAAATTGCCAGTATCAGAAATTAAAGAGGGGTCATCACTACAGATTCCGGGACATTAAAAGGATAACATGCACCTTAAATACATACAGTTTTGGTTGTTAATTATTCTGCAATAAAGCTTTTTAAAAAGGAATATATAATAAAGAAATGCTATGGACAACTCTATGCCAAAAATTTAATAACTTAGATGAAGTAAAACGATTCCTTGAAAGAAAAATTACCAAAATTCACACAAGGAGAAACAGACTATCTGAAGAGGCCTATATCTATTAAAGAAATTGAATCAATAATCAATAACCTTCCAAAAAAAGAAAACATTATGTTCATTTGATCTCACTAATAAATTCTACCAGATATTTAAGGAATAAATGATACAAATCCTTTATATCTATAGTCTCTTCCAGAAGACAGAAACGAGAATATTCCTTAACTCATTCTAATGCTGTTACCATTATCCTAACAGCAAATTAAACTGTTAGGACTTAGTTTGCCACTCCTCCAAGGAGATCTGTAATTTGAAAATAAAGATTAGATCTCTATGAGTGTGACTATCACTGTTTGTGGTATCCGAATGTCTTTGGATGCTCTTTATCATGTCACAGAGGTGACCCTCGCAAAAGGCTGATCTTTAAGCTAAGACTCTTCAGTAATGCAGGACAAAGCTAATGAAACTAGTTTCTTGACTTCTCATTTGTTTAAAGGGTGTGAAAATCCTTGGTGCCTTCTTGATAACTTTAGAGGTATTGAGCCTGCATTTCAGCAAGGCCAAAACCTGACAATAGCCTGACTCCATTGGCCTTGCTCTGACCTTCAGCCCAACATATGCCCCACCTCTCATCTTGGACCTTCTTATCTCTGAAACTTCCTGTGTGTAGTCTGGTCTACTCCCTTTCTCCTATTCCTCATTCCATGGTTTCCCTTTAGTTCTCTCGGTCCTGGTTCTTCTTTTTCTCCTTCACTTCTGCTGCCACTCAGGGTCCTGACACACAGCTCCCCACCCAGATGTACTGTCCTTCCCATATCAAATATCCAGATATCTGGATGTCATACAATGGACTCATTTTTTTAATTTTCCTTCCAAGAGTTGGCCTGTAATTCAGACAAATTCTCTGTATTGTCTGGATCAGCTCTGCATATTATCAATTATTTTTATAAAAACAGACATAGGGTGAGGGAATCCAGTGGGTTTAAAGAGATCACCCTAAACCTGACCTTTAAAGTTAGTTTTACTGAGATAAGAAACATGTGCAAAATCTGTATCTCCATACTAAAGTGCCTTTTGTTCAAACCCAGGCTTTGAGGGGGTGAGATCAGGAACAGTTGGGGAATTGCTTCTCCTTTGTAATATGCTAAGAACTTCAACCCAGAGAGGGGTAGGAGGATAAACTCCCTCTTTAAAAGCCATTAAGCATATGCCTGGAAATAGCAAAAGCTCAGACTAAATGAGAAAATGTGATGAAATTCCATATTTTTTGTTGACCGGGGAAAAACACTGATTGTGGGTATAGGCAATGGATGTCATTTCCATCTGACTTTTCCAAAAATGTTGCCACCATATTTGAAAACTGAAAATGAGACTTGAGAAAATGCTTATCTGGGAATTATATATAAGAAGTCATTCATGAATTGAAAAAAATAATCCTAAGAAATTTATGTGAGCTTTGCAAACATCAGATTAATTCGACTCCTTGTTATTTGTTTAAAAAAAAAAATTTATCCCTATTCTCCCTCCAAAAATCAATTATCCCACACACATACAATCAATAAAGCCACAAAACACTGAAACAGTTCTTGATATGAATCTCACAGGGATTTTTGGATTTACTGGAGCCAATTACAGATTACAATTACCATTGCCATTTGCAATCTCCATAAACTTCTTAATTTTATGCTTTAAGTACTTGGCAATTTTACACATAAGTATCTAAATCCAGAGATCAAATATGGGCTTTCCGCTCCATCCAGTCACTAGTCTTTGTGTAATTTACATTTTCAAATATGTTTGTAAAACACAAAAACAGAATGACAAACTTCACAGTGAACTAGTGATCTTGCAAGTGGCTTAAAAGTTCTACATTGTATCTGTTCTACTGGGTTAATATATTCTGGAAATATCATCTCAGAGCTTTTAAATTTTGTATAAGCAGATATACTTAAGCAAAATATTTATGCTACCAACACTCAGAACATTTTTTCCCAACCAGAGCTTCTAGGGAAGAAGTTCTAATTTAGCTTGAGACCAATTACTTATCTTTAAAAAATTCTGAAAGAATTAAATACTGCCTACTGTAGATAGATATTTCTTTTAGGTGGTTTTACCCTTAATGTTACAAAATATGACCACAAGCTAAATCCAAAACATCTGGCATTTGAGTTTCAGGTGATGATAACTGATATGCACCATTTCAAGTATGAAAATAATGATCATGCCTAGAATTTAGAGGCAACTGCAAAGTCCTTGAAGTACATTGGTCTCTTTATTTATTTTTTTGATATTTTGTTATTTTTGTATTGTGTTGAAAAAAAAACTCATGAATTTACCATCTTAACAATTTTTAAGTGCACACTACAGTACTAACTATACGTACATTGTTGAATAGGTCTCTAAAACTGACTTTATGACTAAAACTCTCTACCACTGAACAACTCCCCATTTTCCCTTCCCTCCAGTCTCTGAAAACCACATTCAACTTTATGTTTCTATGCGTTTCATCACTCTAAATACCTAATGTAAGTAGACATAGGTCTCTTTTTGTAATCTTCTACTCTGTCATGAAAAGTAATATTGAACATGCACTCACTATGGTATAGTTTTAACATCAGTCGTAATGGGTATGATGGAATGGTTTGCTCAACTGTATTTCTTGTGAGCTGTGTCTCATTGAACTATAGACAGTGGAAAACTAAAAGCAAGATTTCTCACACTCACAGCTGAGTTCTAGAAATGGTCCTACCACTTAGATCCATTTATTTAAAATTTGGAAGCAGAAATGAGACAGAGGAATGTTCCTGGTGCTTTTGGAGATTGCTTCTGGCAAGCAAAGATACGGAGGCATACGGTTTTCCGCAATGGCATAGCAATGTCCCGTCATGTTCTTTTTGGGTGTTGAAAGACAGTTGTTCTAGTGCTGGTGGCCACTGGAGTCCATGTTCCAGCATCCAATTGCCAACTTTGTTGTGGTCAAGAGGTATTTGAAGAAACAGGTACAGAAGCTTCCTGACCCTGGACTGCAAGTACGGAAGACTGCTCTTGAACTCACCGGTTCTAATGAGTCCTCCTGATCCTCCAACTTCCTGACTGTGGTAGAGGACAGCTCTACCTGGCAAGTAGTTACCTATTTTATTCACTGGCAGGTCAGTTACCTATTTTATTCTAGGAGTCTTTCAGAGAGACTCAGACTACTATAATTTCCTTCAACCCCTGCGGTAATTTTTTAAGCATCTGATTCTCTGTAGCCAAAGTGTTCCTTTTTCCTCCAAATGACCCCTGGCTGATTCACCACTTGAAAAGATAACAGTGTGTTTAACTAGATTCAGTTTCAATGCCCCTCCCTCTGGGCTCACTTTATTAGATGAGTTTGGCTTTAATTAATGCCAAGCAGAAATGGAAATTAATGATCAGTCATTTTAATGCTAGACTCTCCAATTAATCTGATTATATTACTGCAGAAAAATGATAAACTGGCATTTTAGTATTTATTCATTATAGTTCTGAAATATTACACTAATACCAGTATTTCATTTTTTAAATATTCAGAGCTCATAGTTTTTAAAAAATCAATGAAACTAAAAATGTAATATATTTTAAGTAGACCCCTAACCTAAGGAGGAACATAGACATCCAAGTCCAAGAAACACAGAGAGTTACAAATCCAGACAAGATGAATCCACCCTAGTACAAAACAATTAAAATGCCAAAGGTTAAAGATAATGAGATAATCCTGAAAACAGCAAGAAAGGAACAAAAAGATACTTACAAGGGAAAACCTACAGGACTACCAACTGATTTTTCAGCAGAAACTTTGCAGGGCAGAAAAGAGTGGCATGACATATTTAAAGTGCTAAAAGGAGAAAACCTGTAATATACCCAGCAAAGTTATCATTCAGATTTAGAGGAGACATAGAGAGTCTCCCAGACAAACCAAAGTAAAGGAGTTTACCACCATTAAACCAGAATTATGAGAAATTTTGAAGGGATTTCTTTAAGTGGAAAAGAAATGACCAAAATTAGACATAATAAAAATATAAATTTAAAAAGACATAAAATATGACAACATGTGGAGAAGGGAGTCAAAAGGGAAGAAAATAGAAAGAAAAAAACTTTTTTCTTTTTTTCTTTTTTGTTTTCTTAGAACGTGTTTCAACTTTAATGACCATCAAATCAATACAGACTCCTGTTTACTTAGGATGTTATATATGAACCTCATAGTAACCACAAACCCAAAACCTATGATAGATACGCAAAAAAAAAAAAAAAAAAAAAAAAAAAAATAGAGAAAGCAAGCCAACCAAAGCACTAGAGATACTTATCAATCACAAAGAAAGGGCAACAGAAGAAGAAAGAAACAAAGAACTACAAAAACCAGAAAACAAACTTTTTTAAAAAGATTTTATTTATTTATTTGACAGAGAGAGAGATCACAAGTAGGCAGAGCAGGGGGCAGAGAGAGAGGGGGGAAAGCAGGCTCCCTGCCAAGCAGAGCGCCCAATGCGGGGCTCGATCCCAGGACCTTGAGATCATAACCCGGGCCGAAGACAGAGGCTTAACCCACTGAGCCACCCAGGCGCCCAGAAAACAAATTTTTCAAATGGCCATAAGTACATATCTATCAGTAATTACTTAGAATGTAAATGGCCTAAGTGTTCCAATCAAAAGACATAGAGGGCATAATGGATTAAAAAAAAAAAATAACAGGACCCATAAAGACTCATCTCAGACCTAAAAAAGAATACAGACTGAAAGTGAAGGGATGAAAACACATTTACTATGCAAATGGAAACGTGGGGGGAGGAAAGCCAGGGTAGCAATACTCACATCAGACAACAAAGACTGTAGCAAAAATGGCCAGAAGACTTGAACAGACACTTCTCCAATGAAGACATACAAATGGCTATCAGACACATGAAAAAATGTTCATCATCACTAGCCATCAGGGAGATTCAAATTAAAACCACATTGAGATACCACCTTACACCAGTTAGAATGGCCAAAATTAGCAAGACAGGAAACAACATGTGTTGGAGAGGATGTGGAGAAAGGGGAACCCTCTTACACTGTTGGTGGGAATGCAAGTTGGTGCAGCCACTTTGGAGAACAGTGTGGAGATTCTTTAAGAAATTAAAAATAGAGCTTCCCTATGACCCTCCAATTGCACTACTGGGTATTTACCCCAAAGATACAGATGGAGTGAAAACAAGTGCCTTCTGTACCCCAATGTTCATAGCAGCAATGGCCACGGTCACCAAATTGTAGAAAGAACCAAGATGCCCTTCAACAGACGAATGGATAAGGAAGATGTGGTCCATATACACTATGGAGTATTATGCCTCCATGAGAAAGGATGAATACCGAACTTTTGTATCAACATGGACAGGACTGGAAGAGATTATGCTGAGTGAAATAAATTAAGCAGAGAGAGTCAATTATATGGTTTCACTTATTTGTGGAGCATAACAAATAACACGGAGGACATAGGGAGATGAAGAGGAGAAGGAAGCTGAGGCAAATTGGAAGGGCAGATGAACCATGAGAGACTATGGTCTCTGAAAAACAATCTGAGGGTTTTGAAGGGGCGGGGGGTGGGAGGTTGGGGGAGCCAGGTTGTGAGTATTATGGAGGGCACGTATTGCATGGAGCACTGGGTGTGGTGCATAAACAATGAATTCTGTTACATTGAAAAGAAATTAAATAAATAAAAAATAAAATTTAAAAAAACAAAAAACAAAGACTGTAACAAGAGACAATGAAGAGAATTATATAAGGATAGAGGGCTCAATCCAACAAGAGGCTATAACAATTGTAAATATCTAGGAACCCAACACTGAAGCACCTAAATACATCAGCAAATATTAATGGGCATAAAGAGGGAAACTGATGGTAATACAATAACAGGAGGGGATCTTAACACTCCACTTACATCAATAGACAGGTCATCAAAACAGAAAATGAATAAGGAAACAATGTCTTTCAATGACATATTGGACCAGACAGACATATACAGAGCATGCCATCCAAAAACAACAGAATACACATTCTTTTTTTTAAAGACTTACTTATTTATTTGAGAGAGAGAGAGGGGTGAGGCAAGGGAGAGACTCTTTAAACAGACTCCCCACTGAGCATGGAATCTGATGAGGGGCTAGATCTCACAACACATGAAATCATGACCTGAGCAGAAAACAAGAGCTATATGTTCAACCAACTGAGCCATCCAGGTGTCCCAGAATACATATTCTTTTCAAGTGCACATGGAACATTCTCCAGGATAGATCATATGCTAAGCCATAAAACAAGCCTAAATTAATTTAAGAAGATTAAAAACAACCACAAGGTGCAAATAAATAACAAGAAAAAAGCTAGAAAAAACACAAACATGTGGAGACTAAAAAACCTTATTAAACATCCAATGAGTTAATGAAGCAGTCAAAGAAGAAATCAAAAAATACAAGGAGACAAATGAAAATAAAAACACAATAATCCAAAATCTCTGGGACACAATGAAAGTAGCTCTAAGAGGGAAGTATAAAGCAATACAGGCCTACCTCAAGAAATAGGAAAAACTCAAAAACTTTAACCTTACACCTAAAAGAACTAGAAAAAGAATAAACAAAACCCAAGGTGAACAGAAGAAAGGAAATAATAAAGATCAGAGCAGAAATAAATGATATAAAGACTAAAGAACAATATGAAAAACATCAGTGAAACCAAAAGCTGGTTCTGTGCAAAAGCAAACAAAATTGACAAACCCTTAGCCAGACTAATCAAGAGAAAAAGAGAAAGAACCCAGATAAGTAAAATCAGAAATGAGAGAGAGAAGTAACAATTGATACCACGAAAATACAAAGGATTATAAGAAAACACTAGGAAAAATTATATGCCAACAAACTGGACAACCTAGAAGAAATGTATAAATTCCTAAAAACGTTCAATATTCCACACTGAACCAGGAAGAATGAGAAAATCTGAATAAACAATTACAAATAATAAAATTGCATCAGTAATCAAAAACAACCAAAAAATAAGGCCAGGACCAGATGGATTCACAAGTATTCTACCAGTGATTTAAAGAAGAGTTAATATCCATTTTCTTCAAACTATTTAAAAAAAAAATTGAAGAGAAAGGTAAGCTTTCAAATACATTCTATGAGGCCAGCATTACTCTGATACCAAAACCAGAAAAAAATACTACAAAAAAAGAAAACTACAGGCCAATATCCTTGATGAACATAGATGCAAAAATCCTCAACAAAATTTCAGCAAACCACATACAGTGATACATTAAAAAGATCACCAAAAAATAATAATAATAATAATAACCAATTATTCTTCAGGATCAGATGAGATTTATTCTATAATGCAAGGAAGGCTCAATATTCACAAATCAGTCAATATCATAAACCACATCAAGAAAACAAAGGATAAAAACCATATGATCTTCTCAGTAGATGCAGAAAAACATTTGATAAGATTTAACATTTATTCATGACAAAAACTAAAAAAAAAAAAAATGGGGTTAGAGGGACCATATCTCAACATAATAAAGGCCATACATGAAAAATCCATAGCTAACATCAACCTCAATTGTGAAAAACTGAGAGCTTTCCCTCTAAGGTCAGGAATAAGACAAGAATATCCACTCTTGCCATTTTTATTCAAGATAGTACTGGAAGTCCTAGCCACAACAATTACATAAGAAAAAGAAATAAGAGGTATCCATGTGGGTAAAGAAGAAGTTAAACTGTCATTATTCACAGATAACATAATACTATACATAAAAAATCCTAAAGATTCCACAAAAAAACCATTATAACAAATTCAGTAAAGTGGCAGGATACAAAATTAATACCCAGAAATCAGTAGTATTTCTGTATACTAACAATGAAGTCACAAAAAGTGACATCTAAAAAACAACTCCATTTACAACTCCATCGAAAAAAAAAAAATACCTAGAAACAAACATAACCAAAGAGGTAAAAGACCTGTACTCTGAAAACTATAAAACACTGATGAAAGAAATTGAAAATGACACAAACAAATGAAAAGATACTCATGTCAAAATGTGCGTATTACCTAAGGCAACCTACAGATTCAATGCAATCCCTATCAAGACACCAATAGCATTTTTCTCAAAACTAGAACAAATACTACTAAAATTTATATGGAACCACACAAGACCCTGAATAACAAAAGAAAACCTGAGAAAGAACAAAGCTGGAGGTATCACACTTCTGTATTTTAAGATATACCTCAAAATTACAGTTATCAAAACATGAAACAGACACAAAAGTAAACACACAGATCAGCAGAACAGAATGGAGATCCAAGAAATAAACCAACATATACATGGCCAATTAAGCTATGACACAGGAGGCAAGAATATACAATGGGGAAAAGACAGTCTTTTATTATCATGTTCAGTTAGCCAACATATAGCACATCATTAGTTTTTGATGTAGTGTTCAATGATTCATTAGTTGTATATAAGACCCAGTGTTTAAGACAGTGTTTTCAATAACTGGTGCTAAGAAATCTGGACAGCTACATTTAAAAGAATGAAACTGGACCACTTTCTAACACCATACACAAAAATAAACTCAAAATGGATTAAAGACCTAAATTTGAGATATAAAACCATAAAAATCCTAGAAGAGAATAATTTCTTACAGAGAAGTAATTTACGGAGAAGTAAATTACAGAGAAGTAATTTCTCTGACATCAGCCATTCCAATAATTTTCTCCTAAGGCAAGAAAAATAAAAACAAAACAAAACAAACAAAAAAACCACTAGGGCTGCAACAAAATAAAAAGCTTCTGCACAGGGAAGGAAATAATCAACAAAACTAAAAGACAACCTACTGAATGGAAAAGATATATGCAAATGTTTTATCTGATAGGGGTTAATATCCAAAACATATAAAAATTCATACAGTGTAACACAAAAAAAATCAGACAATCCAATTAAAATATGGGCAGAGGACCTGAGTAGACATTTTTCTAAAGAGGACATCCAGATGTTTTTAAAATATGCAACCTTAAAAGACAAAGTACAACAAGCAAGGATGCATCCAGGTGTCAGCTATTTTGTGCAAAATATTTTAGTTTTGGCTAAAAATTCTGATTCTTTGCCTGTAAGGAGAATGCTGGGGAGATAGTGTTATGTCAATTCAAGCATCAAAGTTCAATTTAAGACTTTTCCATTTTGTATGTCAATTATAGAGGCTTCTTGGTGAAAAAAATTGTAGTGGGCTTTTAGCCTTGGAATTGGATACAAATGGGAATTAATAGGGAATTAATAGGGCAAGACTATCCCTGCAGGCGTGACTAACACAGATATCAGTAACCTGGGTGGCACAGTTGGCTAGGCATCCAACTCTTGATTTCCGCTGGGGTCCTCAGGTAGTGATCGCAAGGCTGTGATCTTGGGTAATGATCTCAGGGTCCTGGGACTGAGCCCCAGGTCAGGCTCTGCACTCAGCCCAGAGTCTGCTTGTCCCTCTCCCTCCCTCTTCCCTTCTGCTCCTCCTCTCTTCCTTTCTTGTTCTCATAAATAAATAAATAAATAAAATCTTTTATTTAAGTGTACCCTACTTATTTTTTAATTTTTTAATGTATTACATACAGGAAAATGCACAAATCTTAAGTATACAGCTCAAAGAATTTTTAGGAAGGAAACACAACCATCCAACTACCACACAGGTCAAGATGTAGAATATTACCAGCATCCCAGGAATCTCCTTTGTGCCACATTCCAGTAAATACCACTCCAAAGAAATCTGCTCATCTAATTATAATCTCCATAAATTAGTTCTCACTGTTTTTGAACTTCAAATCAGACGATCATACAAAGTATACACACAACACGTGCTCTTAGGTGTCTGAGTTCTTTCACTCAACAGTTTGTCAGATTTATCCATGGGGTCCCTATAGTTTTCACTGTTGCATAGGTCCTTTGCAGAAATATATCCAAATTTATTTATCCATCCCATTTACAGGCATTTGAGTTGTGTGGCGCTATTACAAACAGTAGTGCTCTGAACATTCTGGTACCTGTCTTCTTCTTTTTTTTTTTTTTTAAGATTTTATTTATTTGACAGAGAGAGAGAGAGAGAGATCACAAGTAGGCAGAGAGGCACGGGGGGGGGGGGGGGGGGGGGAGCAGACCCCCTGCTGAGCAGAGAGCCTGATGCAGAGCTCAATCCCAGGACCCTGAGACCATGACTTGAACCAAAGGCAGAGGCTTAACCCACTGAGCCACCCAGGTGCCCCTGGTACCTGTCTTCTAATGCACATATATAAGCGTTTATATTAGGAACAAATGTAGGAGTAGAACTGAGTTAGAGGCTAAGTGTACTATCAGTTTTCCAAAGTGGTTTTGCAAATTTACATTCCCACCAACAGTACACAAAAGTTCTAGGTGTTCTGTATCCTCTTCAATTCTTGCTATTTCCAGATTTTTAATTTTTGAAATTCTGGGAGATATACAGTTATATTTCATTATATTTTAACTTACACTTCCCTGATGACTAAAAATTTGAGGGTTTTTTTTTAATGCTATTGGTCATTTGGATATATACCCCTTTGGGAAAGTTTCTTATATATTAATTAAATTGTTCTTTCTCTTACTGGTTTGTTAGACTTACTAAGTAATTCGCATAAGTCATCTATTATATGTACTACATATTGCAAATATCTTCTGTGGATTGTCTTTCACTCTCCTCATGGTAATTTTTATAAAGAGGAGTTAATTTTAATTAAATTTATTAAACTTTTATGGTTATTGTTACTTGCTTTCTGCTTATCGAATCTTTAACGTATCTCTGTCATAAAAATACTCCCCCTCCTACATTATCTTTCAGAAGCCTTATTGTTCTTTTTTTTTTTTTTTAATTTCACCTGAATTTGATTTTTGTGGCTTGTCTAAGGTGGGGATCAAGTTTTTTCCTCATGAATATCCAGTTGGTCCAGGACTATCTATATATGAGACTATCTGCTACAGTAATATTTTGTTTTAATCAAGTTTCCAATTATGCATGGATCTGTTTCTGAATTACTCTGTTTTATTCACCAATTTGTCTATCCTTGGGCCAGTACGATACTCTTGATCGGTGTAACTCTTTAGCCCAGTGCAGGGCTTGAACTCATGACCCTGAGATCAAGACTGAGCTGAGATCAAGAGTCAGATCCTGAATGGACTGAGTCACCAGGCGCCCCTCCTATAACTCTTAATAAGACTTGATATCCAATAGTTTCCAGCTTTGTTCACATAGGTTATCTTATCTATTCTCAATTCCTTGCTTTTTGATAAAAACTTTAGGATCAACCTTACATTTCCTCTAAAAAACAAACTACTGGAATTTTAACTGAGATTGCATTAATTTATAGGTTAATACGGAGACAATGATATCATTGTAACATTTAATAATTTTATCCATGAACACAACATATTATTCTACATATTTAGGTCTTTAATTTCTCTTAGTAATTTTTTAAAGATATTACTTATTTACTTGAGAGAGAGTGCGTGAGAGAGAGCACAAGCGGGGCAGAGGGAAAGGGAGAACCAGACAACCCTCCGAGCAGGAAGGCCAACAGGGAGCCAAGCCCAGGACCCCGGGATCATGACCCACGCCAAAGGCAGATGCTTATTCGATTGAGCCACTCAGGTGCCCCCTCTCAGTAATATTTCAAGGCTTCTGTGCTCTTGTATGGCTCCCATTAAATTTATTACTAGGTTTTTGGTATTTAAATTCTTTATTTAAAAAAATAAATTTATAATTTAAAAAGTTTTTGCCTTAATCTTATTTGTTATTACTATTTAGTAATACCACTGATTTTTGAATGCTGATTTTATACCACTGACCTTTCTAAGTACACTTAATAGTTCTTTTTTTTTTAATTTAAATAGAATTAGCCAGGATATAGTACATTAGTTTTTTATATAATTCTAATAACTTATCTATAAATTATTTTGAATTGTCTACATACATAATCATATCTAAAAATGATAATATATTTCATTTATTTTTCAACCCTACCTCTGAATTCCTTTTCTTACTTTATTCCACTTGTCCAGAACTTCTATTAAAATGTCAAATAGGAGTTATAGACAAGATGGGACTGGGGAAGGAGACAAACCATAAGAGACTAGTAATCTCAGGAAACAAACTGAGGGTTGCTGGGGTTGGAGGGGAGGGTGGCTGATTTATGGACATTGGGGAGGGTATGTGCTATGGTGAGTGCTGTGAATTGTATAAGCCGGATGATTCAAAGACCTATACCCCTGAAACAATTAACACATTATATGTTAATAAAAAAATAAATAAAATGTTAAATAGGAGTTATGGTAGCAAATCTCCTTGTCTTATATCTGATCTCACAGGAAAATCTTTTAATATTTTATCTTTAAATGAATATTAGGTTGTTGTGTTTGTAGATATCTTCTATTAGATTGAAGAAGATATTTTCTAAATTTTCTGAGACTCTTATTTGTAATTAATGAGTAACAAATGTTATCAATTGTTTATACATATTTAGATGTTTAGCATATATGTATATTTAGAAAGGGGGAAATATGGTTTCCTTGTTTAATCTCTTAATATGGTAATCAGCATTGACTGATTTTCATGTGGTGAACCAACATTGCACTTGTACAATAAACCACCTGGGTAATATATCAGCAGATATTATTTGCTAATATTTGATTCGGTATATTTTCATCTGTGTTCCTGACATTGCCTTGTAATTTGATTTTTTTATAATATTCATGTCAGGTATTGGTATCAAGATTATGCTAGCCTTAGAAAACAAGCTAAGAATTGTTTTGTCTTTCTTTATTCTACTGTCTGGAGGAATTTGCATAAGATTAGCATTATTTCTGTCTTAAATGTTTCCAATAATTTACCAGTAAAGCTTTCTGGGTTGAAAATTTTCCTCCTGAGAGGTTCTTAATTATGGGTTCAATTTCATCAATAGATATTAAATTATTCAGGTTTAAAATTTAAGTCAACTCTTATATGTTATGTTTTGCAAAGAATTTATCTACATTATTTAAATTGTCAAATTTACTGGCAAGGTATTGTAAAAATTTCTATAGGATCCAGGAATGCCTGGGTGGCTCAGTAGTTAGGTGTCTGCCTTTGGCTCAGATCATGATCCCAACCTGCTCAGGGGAAGCATGCTTCTCCCTCTCCCAATACTCCTGCTTGTGTTCCCTCTCTTGTTATGTCTCTCTCTGACAAATAAGTAAAATCTTGAAAACAAATTTCTATAGGATCCATAGTGATCTCCTTTATCACTCCTGATACTCGTAATTTAATTTGTTTTTCTTTTCTTTCTGAACAATTTTTCTAGGACTTATAATTTAAACTCTTAACTTTGTTAAAACTTGTTTTGGGACACTTGAAAAATGTATACTCTGCAGGGTTTATTGTTGTTTTTAAGAAAGTCTCACATCTAATGTGGAGCTTAAACTCAACCCTGAGATCAAGAGTCACATGCTCTACCAACTAACCAGCCAGGTGACTCTACATTCTGTAGTTTTAGGTACTCCATTACATATATGTCACTTAAGACAACAGCAAGCAATCAGACAACAAAAAGAAATAAAAGGTATTCAAATTGTCAAAGAAGTTAAACTCTCCCTCTTCACAGATGACATGATACTTTATATGGGAAACCCAAAAGACTCCACCCCCAAACTACTAGAACTCATGCAGCAATTCAGTAATGTGGCAGGATACAAAATCAATGTACAGAAATCAGTTGCTTTCTTAAACACTAACAATGAAAAAATAGAAAGGGAAATTAGAGAATTGATTCCATTTACTATAGCACCAAGAACCATAAGATACCTGGGAATAAACCTAACCAAAGAGGTAAAGGATCTATACTTGAGGAACTACAGAACACTCATGAAAGAAATTGAAGAAGACACAAAAAGATGGAAGGGCATTCCATACTCATGAATCAGAAGAATAAACATTGTTAAAATGTCTATACTGCCTAGAGCCATCTATACTTTCAATGCCATCCTGATCAAAATTCCACTGGCATTTTTCAAAGAGCTGGAGCAAACAATCCTAAAATTTGTATATAACCAGAGAAGACCCTGAATTGCTAAGGCAATGTTGAAAAAGAAAAACAAAACTGGGGGCATCACATTGCCTGATTTCAAGCTTTACTACAAAGCTGTGATCACCAAGACAGCATGGTACTGACATAAAAACAAACACATAGACCAGTGGAACAGAGTAGAGAGCCCAAATATGGACCCGCAACTCTATGGTCAACTAATCTTCAACAAAGCAGGAAAGAATACACAGTAGAAAAAAAGACAGTCTCTTCAATAAATGGTGCTGGGAAAATTGGACAGCTATGATTAGAAGAATGAAACTCGACCATTCTCTTACACCATACACAAAGATAAACTCAAAATGGATAAAAGACCTCAACATGAGGCAGAAATCTATCAAAATCCTAGAGGAGAACATAGGCAGTAACCTCTTCAACATCAGCCACAGCAACTTCTTTCAAGATAAGTCTCCAAAGGCAAAGGACAAAAGTGAAAATGAACTTTGGGGACTCCATCAAGATCAAAATCTTCTGCACACCAAAGGAAACAGTCAGCAAAATAAAGAGGCAACCCACGGAATGGGAGAAGATATTCGCAAATGACACTACAGACAAAGGGCTGATAGCCAAGATCTATAAGGAACTCCTCAAATTCAACACACACAAAACAGATAATCATGTCAAAAAATGAGCAGAAGACATGAACAGACACTTCTCCAATGAAGATATACAAATGGCTATCAGACACATAAAAAAATGTTCATCATCACTAGCCATCCAGGAGATTCAAATCAAAACCACACTGAAATACTTTACACCAGTTAGAATGGCCAAAATCAACAAGACAGGAAACGTGTGTTGGAGAGGATGTGGAGAAAGGGAACCCTCTTACGCTGTTGGTGGGAATGCAAATCAGTGTGGCCACTTTGGAGAAGAGTGTGGAGATTCCTTAAGAAATCAAAAATAGAGCTACCTTATGACCCTGCCATTGCACTACTGGGTATTTACCCCCAAAGATACAGATGTAGTGAAAAGAAGGGCCATCTGTACCCCAATGTTCATAGCAATAATGGCCACAGTCACCAAACTGTGGAAAGAACCAAGTTGCCCTTAAATAGAAGAATGGATAAAGAAGATATGGTGCATATATACAATGGAGTATTATGCCTCCACCAGAAAAGATGAATACCCAACTTTTGTATCAACATGGATGGGACTGGAAGAAATTATGCTGAGTGAAATAAGTCAGGCAGAGAAAGTCAATCATCCTGTGGTTTCACTTACTTGTGGGGCATAAGGAATAACAAGGAGGACATTAGGAGAAGGAAAGGAAAAGTGAATTGGGGGAAATTGGAAGGGGAGACAAACCATGAGAGACTGTGGACTCTGAGAAACAAACTGAGGGTTTTGGGGGCTGGAGGGTTGGATGAGCCTAGTGGTGGGTAATATGGTGGGCACCTATTGCATGGAGCACTGGGTGTGGTGCATAAACAATGAATTTTGGAACACTGAAAAAAAATTAAATTTTTAAAAAACAGAAAAATAAATAAAATTCAGTTGTTGAAATCTTAAATCTCCTATATTCATCTGACAGTTTGCTGGGGGCGGTGGTCTATATATTTGTTACTGAAAAAAAGCATGCTAACTCTCCCACTCTAATAGTGAATTTGTATATTTCTTTTTTTCTTTGTAGCTCAATGTCATATATATATATATATATATATATATATATATATATTTATTTATTCTTGGTCTTTATGTCTAAATGTAGAGAGAGAGAGACAGATACAGAGAGGAGGGAAAGGGAAGCAATACAGATGTGAAATTTGCTACATCTTCCTGATAACTGACACTTTATCATTATCAAGTGTTTTTCTTTGTCCTGAACACTAGTTTTTCTTTGTCCTGTAATGCTAATTTTCTGTGTCTTAGAAGCAGTTAATTCTTTGGTTTTTGTCTTTTAATCCAATCTGAAGAGCTTGCCACTTAATTGCATTATTTAGTCAATTTATATTTAATGCAGCAACTGCTACACTTGAGTTTTTTGTCTTACATTTTACTATTTGTTTTAAGAATTTATTACCTTTATTTTATTTATTTTTACTAACATATAATGTATTGTTTATTTATTATTTATTTGTTTCAGGGGTATAGGTTTGTGATTCATCAGATTTACACAATTCACAGCACTCACCATAGCACATACCCTCCCCGTTGTCCATTCCCCCCAGCCACCCCATCCATCCCATCCCCCTCCACTCCAGCAACCCTTACTTTCTTTCTTAAACTTGATTTGTTTTGTTGCCTATTTTAAAAATTTCTTACATCTTTTAATGAACTACTTTTATTTTTTAATTGTTATTAATGTGGTAATGATCTATGTTTACATTACTGGTTAGTGTTTACCTTAGAGATCACAGGAGGCATCCTCCACTTAGAGTCATCTTAAATTGTACTTTTACCATTTCCTGTTTCCCCTGCTCCCAAACTGGTGTTATAGTTTTCATATGCTTAAATTCTACATATATTTGAAAGCACATAAGACCATTTTTAATTGTTTTTAAAAGTCAATATTCATATTTACCCAGGTATTTACATTTTCCATTGTTCTTCATTCCTTCCTGCTTTGCTGCAATTCCCTTGGGCATAATTTTCCTATCACATTTCTTTTAGTATGTGTCTACTAATGACACATTCTCTCAGGGTTATTTGGGTTTTTTAATTCCACCTTCATTTTTTTTAAATGTGTGTATGGCTCAGCACATTTTTAAGACTTTAAAAATTGTTTCTGTTGTCTTCAAGCTTTGAAAATTTGTGCTAAGAAAACTTCTTTCAGTCTTATTATGTTCCTTTGACAATGTGTCTTTGTTTTCTCTGGATTGAACACTTTTACAAATTTCCTTTTTTGATGATGTGCCCTGGTGTGCTTTCAATTTTGTTCCCTGTAGAATTTCTAGAGCTTTTTTAGTCTGTCTTGACACTTACATCAAGTTTAGAATTCTTTTTTTAAAAGATTTTATTTATTTATTTATTTATTTATTTATTTATCTGAGAGACAGAGTGCATGAGCAGGAGGAAGGGCAGAAGGAGGAGAGAATCTCAAGAAAACTCCATGCTAAGTGTGAAGCCCAGTGTGGGGCTGGACCCCACAACCCAAGACCATGACCCAAAATGAAAACCAAGAGTCAGCCACTTAATTGACTGAGTCACCCAGGTACCCCTATCAGCCTTAGAATTCTTAACAATTATCTCTTCAAATTGGGGTATGTCTCCTTCTTCTTTTGTGGGACCCGATCATGTTAGATCTTCTTACTCCATCACATTTGTCCTTAGTTTTTCCTGATGCCTCAATATGGTTACATTCCATAAACTTATTCTCCAGTTCACTAATATCACTTCTTTTGCTATATCTAATTGGTTATTAAATCCATCTACTAAATTTTTAATTTCATTTATTAAAATTTTAAGCTCTAAAATTTTGTTCCTTTTTTATATTTTCCAGATTTCGGGCTATAGTTTTAATATTTCCCCTAGCTTTATGAACATATTAATTATGTAAAGATCATCAGGTAATTCCAATATCTGGATCATTTATGAGTTTATTTCTACTGTATTTTTTCACTTGGCTTTCATTCATTTGGTCCTGTTTTCTGACATGCCTATCAATTTTGAATAGGGACATTTTATGTAAAACTTCAGACATGATAGATTATAGTTACTACATCCATAGAGGATTTAATCTTCTTCTGGAAATCAAATAGATCATGGGTAGATTACTTTGATCCAGTCAGGGTTTGAGATGATTTAAAGCAGTATTTCAGATTTTGTGAGGGCTCTTCTATTTACTGTTTTCCCTTACATTCCAGGCTCCAATGTTTTAAACATCTCTGTTGAATGCTTACAGAAGTGCTCATTATGGTCCTCCTACTTAGGCAGCCCTGAAGTCAGATACCTCCTCAGCATCATGAGACTTCAACAATGACAACAAAACTCTGCTTCAGGTTTCAGTCCATTAGCAGTACCTTTGCTTATTTCTTGACCTCTCACCTCACGTGCACATCTTAAGAGTTGGTACTTTCCTTGAAAGGAGATTGTCTAGAACGTTGAGCTTATTTCTCTACAGTTCCTTTTCTTCAAGTGTTGATTGCCTTGATAGCCTTGAACTCCAGTGATTATCCTCCCAGACCAACTAGTTTGCCACAAGCCCTAGGCCATCATTTCCTGCTCTGCTTCTATCATCCTCAATATTAACTGGCAAATAATTGACAACAGAAGGCACTAGCGCTAAAAGACTTATTTCAATGTCTTTTCCTTGCCTCCAAAATCTTGACTGCACAAGTGCTCTCTGTTCACTTGTTGTATATTACATTTAAACAGCTGGGATGTTGCTTATGATTTTATGAATTTTATCTATCTTTTGTAGTTATTCATGGTGGGAAGTTTGGTCTGATCCAACCTTACTCTCCATTGCCAAATCCTATAATTAAATCAGTATGCTCTCTTTCCACAACATCTTTAATAGTAATAAATAGATACTTACTGAGAAATAAATTCCCCATTTATTTTTAAAGAATGCATTTTATTACTGCAAGTGGAAACCTCTATGTTGCTCAAATCAAGTAATCCACACTGTTGATTTTTTTTTTATTGGACCACATAGCAGAGATGGAATATCAATGGATCTGGGATAAGAGTATCTAATTTTGATATAAATGCAAGTACTAATTTTCTATTTATAATATTAACCACTAAATAGAAAGATCTGATTTCTTAGAATGAAAATACAGTTTGGCTGAACATCTGCTGATGTGGAAATCCCCTTAAAAAGAAACCCCCTAATAGATCACAAAATCTCTGCCTTAATTTTCTGTAACTTTCTTCGGGTGACAGGTACTATTACAAAGACAAATAAATGAATGAAATCTTCTACTGTTTATAATTTTCTTGGAAAAGAAAAAAACAGTTGCACATGAAAAAAATCTCAAGCAAGCCTTAAAGCCACATAAAATGCAGCAGAAATTAACACCACAAACAGAATATGAACACAATTAAGAAGACTGAGTAATAATTCACATCTTTATGAAATGTAAGGAGTTTCACCTATACGATCTCATCTTATCCTAGCAACAACCCTCACAGCAAGATATCTTCAACACTATTATAAGATGATGAAAGTTATTGACAGAGTCAACAAATAGAATGATGTGAGATCAAACACAGGTCATTTCATACATCCACCCAATCTCCCAATCTTTAATGACTATTTGTAGGTATTATCTGTGACAGGAGGCATAATGAAGAGAATAAAACTGAAGTGGGTATTGCTTTCATGGAGCTTATGGATCAGGAGGGAGGCAGAAAACAAATCAGTCACAATACAGAGTGTTAAAGTCCATAATGGGGGCAGTGTGCGGTGTTATGAAAAATTAGGGGAACACACACACACACAAAAAAATCAGATCTGAAAGGTCAGGGAAGTCTTTCCAGAGGAAGAAATCTTCTTCTGGAAGATGGATGAAATAAAATCTAGAGGTGGGAAAGTATAGCCTGTCTGAGAAACTGAAGGGAGATCATCATGGCTCAAATATAGTCTGTAGGGATCTGGTGGCCATGGATAAGGCCAGACATTTCCAAGTCTGTATTGTTCCTCTATACTATAGAGTTAATAATGAATAAACTACTAATTATAACAAGTGTTTAAAAGATTTATAAGAATGCTAAGTGTATTAGATTGTATTAACTAACTGTAGTTCTCAAAGCATATTTACTTAATTTCTAATTATGCACTTATAGATAAAAAATCTAAAAGGGCTATTTAACTCAGATATCTTGGATGCCCTGCAGAGATTAGCAGAAAAGTGGGGGGTTCTTGATACATATTTGTGATGTTGAATTATCAGAGATTTTATTTTTTTTAAGATTTTATTTATTTATTTGATAGATCACAAGTAGTCAGAGAGGCAGGCAGAGAGAGAGGAGGCTGAGCAGAGAGCCCGATGCGGGGCTCGATCCCAGGACCCTGAGATCATCACCTGAGCTGAAGGCAGAGGCTTTAACCCACTGAGCCACCCAGGCGCCCCTGAATTATCAGAGATTTTAAATGACACATATTGAGACATACCCTGAGAGGACTAGGTGAAACTCAGAATAGGCAAGACCCAAGCATGGAGCACATTTCTAGAACACTACCTCAGTCAGTCAATGGGAAATTAACAAAGCAAGCATCAAAACCCAAATTCCAGGAAGCAAGACTGAAGTTGAAAAAATTAAGAGTTGGACTACAAAGGCAGTTACTGAAAACAGGGATGGCCCTCTGCCTCTTTATAATAAAGCTGCGCCATCCCCAAAATAACTGGGTAAATCCCTTTAAGAGACTGCTTACGATTCAAAGACACCTGGCCATCTTTAGATCCTGTATCTCAGCCACAAAATGTACAAAGGCTTTTTTGCCCATTTTCAGTCAGGCTGCCCGCCCAGAGAGCTCTTCTGGTAAAAGTATGCTCCTGGGAGCAGAAAGGGTCCCTTTATTGGGCAGCTGTGGGAGTGCGTAATGCTGAACTAGATGGGCCACTTTAACCTGAATCTCATCAAGGTTGATAACCTGGAGTGAGCAAGCAGTGCTTTGTGGGAGGAAGAGAGACTGTTACCGAAACAAAGAAAGGAGACCATCAGCCAAGCCCACGTTTTAAATCCTGTTCATTTACTTTACTTCATAATCTATTATCAGTTTCCATTGCTGAACAGAGCTCTTTGTGATGTTCCAATTATCTTCCAGGAAATCTGTACCAAACCTCTCCCATCATCAACCTTCCAGCTTCCCAGAATGGGTGTAAAGGTCACTAGCCATACTCTTCTTATTACATCCTAAAGTCTTAAATGTTATTCCTGAAATTTACTGTGAAGTAATATATAGCTTGGATTCAGAAAATATAACCTGTTAGAATAAATAAAACTTCGACCTCTAATTTTAGACTCCGAAGCTTATTTTAATAAGATAATAAATGTTTTCCAAAATTTTAATTCAGCCTCACATCCATGACTTGTAAATCACTGTCGTGCAATCTATGCTTACATCCTCCAAGCAATCAGGAGAGTTTTTAAAGTGATAAGGTAACATAAATGCTCACACAGTGAAGGTTTTGTAACACTTTTTAATTCCCTCTTGAGTGGATTTCATATCAGGGAGGTTGTACCTGAGTGATACCTAAACAAACAACCTTTCAAATCACTTAATATCATGAACCTAAATTATTAAAAACCAGTGAGTTTACTTCTCTGTAACAACAAGTTGACTGGTTTACTCACTCTATTTAAGGGTCTTTGTTAAAACCCCTTCGGTGTCTATGTGGAGGTACTGGGTGCACATCCAATGGCAGGCAGACTATTATTTCTGGACATAGACAGGCGGCATCAAGGGCACTGAGAGGCATCTTGATTTAAAGTCTCCAAGACAACTGACAGGATTAAGTTCCTTGGGTCTTTCCCATCACGTTACTCTAGCGTAGACCAGCATGGAGTCCAGCGGATCAGACCTGAAATCTGGCTCTGTCACTTCCCTAGCTGTACAAGCTGATAAATTTCTTCACCTTTAAGAATCTGAGTCACTTCATCTATGAAATAATAGCGGTATCAGTAACTACCTTGCAGAATGCTGGGTGGATTAAATGAGATATCTATGAATACTCCAACAAAGTATTTGGTAACAATATAGGGAGAAAACAACCTATTTTTTTTCTGTCAATGCCTAGAATCTCCACCCTAATCTCTTCTCTTGATGCTTTCTTGACCTCCCTTGCCTTAAATACAACAAGCTCTCCCCAAAAGCCATCTACTTGAATATTTATTCCTCCTTATTCCCATACGACCTAATAAAGGGAAGAAGCACTTTTCCTATCTTCTTACCAGGGCTTCCAGACCTTATTCTTCTACCCTCCCTTGAAGACCTTCCTTTCCACAACTTTATCCTCTCCCTCTCCATTGATTTATTTCCTTCATCTGTGGTCATATTCAAACATTTCTTATAAAAAAAATGTCAGAAAGCACTTCCCTCGACTCTATGTTCCTAATTACTGTAACAATTTCCTTCCTGACTTGACAAATATTATTCCTTCTTCCAGTTCCTGTGCTAAAGCTGTAAATGAAATAAGTCAGCATGCTTGTCCTCAGTGTGTTCATAGTACTGGAAATATTATCATGTTTAGTACATTACATTGTGATTCTGTTTCCTCACTAGTAAACGAGAAAATAAAGGTTTACTTCTTGCTTATGCAAATCTAATGGGGATCTGGCAGCCATCCATGGATGCCGTGGCTGGGAAAGAGAAGGCTCCAGGATGTTCTGGAGACCTGGTCTGCCACCAGCTTACATGGTTTATACCCACAATCCAACTGACCAGAACTAAGTCACATGTCCCCAAACCTAATGACATGGAAATGGAAGCTTGTACTATTTATGTGTTCCAAGAGGGGGGAAAAAACTATAATGAACATACACCATTATCTCTGCTTAATAGTGGATTATAACTTTTTAAAATACTATTTCTTTCATTAATATGTAATGTCCTCGAGGATATGGACTAATTTTAACATCTTTTTTGATTCTCTGGTTCCTTACACGGTACCCCATGTATGGCAAGCACTTAAAGTTTTGCTGAATGACTGACTCTGAATAAATGAGTGAGTGACTCACAGAGAACAAATGGTTGATTGTCTAAAGTCATCTGCTAATGGTTAAGACTAAAATCCAATATCACAAATATTCCTATTGGAAGACAATCCTCCATGGGTCTCTCATAATCCTTTTTCCTTTTTTTTTTTTAATGATGTATAACTGCCATACATCATTATATTAGTTTCAGGTATAAAACATTTGTTAACATTGAAGATTATTACCACCACAAGTCCTACCATCTGTCACAATACAAAATTAATACAATATTTTTTTACCATATTCCCCATGCTGTCCATTATATCCCCATGACTAATTTATTCTATAACCAGAAGTTTACACCTGGTAGTCCCCCCTTTCCCCGTTTGGCCCCTCCCCAAACGTCAACCTCTGGCAACAACCAATCTATTCTCTGTATCTGAGTCTGGGTTTTATTTGGTTTTGTTTCATTTTTTCAGATTCCATGTAAAAATGAAATCCTACAGTATGTCTCTATCTGACTTAATCACTAAGTATAATGCCCTCAAGATACATCCGTGTTGTGGCAAATGGCAAGATTTCATTCTTTTTTATGGCAGAGTAGTATTCCATTTTGTGTAAGTGCACACATGCACACGTGTGATACACACACCACTTCTTCTTTATCCATCCATCCACTGATGGATAATATCTTGCAAATCCACGTTTTCATTTTTTTCAGATAGATAGCCACTAGTGGAATTTCTAGACCACATAATAGTCCTTTTTTAATTTTTGAAGGGAACTCTGTTTAGTTTTGCATAGTGACTGTGTCAGTTTACATTACCACCAATAGTGCATATCCTCACCAACACTTGTTATTTCTTGTCTTTTTAATAATAGCCATTCTGACAGTTATAAGGTTACATATCTCATTGTGGTTTTGATTTGCTTTTCCCTGATGATTAGAGATGTTTAGGCATCTTTTCATATGACTGTTGGCCAACTGTATGTCTTCTTTGGAAAAATGTCTGTTCAGATCCTCTGTCCATTTGCTGATCAGATTGTTTTTGGTTATTGATCTCTTTATATATTTGAGATATTAACACATTATTGAATAAATGATTTGCAAATATTTACACCCATTCAATAGGCTACCTTTTCATTTTGTTGATGGTTTCCTTCACTGTGCAAAGCTTTTTAATTGGATGTAACCTTAATTGTTTATTTTGGATTTTGTTACCATAGCCTTTGCAGTCCCTAAATCTGGGGAAGGAAAAAGATATCCAGATCTAGGAGGCACAGAAATTCCCCAACAAAAACTACCCAAAGAGATACACACCAACACGCATTCTAATTAAAATGGCAAAAATAGTGAAAGAGAGAAAATGTTAAAAACAGCAAGAGAAAAACAGTTGCATACAAATGAAACTCCATAAGGCTATCAGTTGATTTTTCAGCAGAAACTTTACAGGCCAGAAAGGAGGGGCATGGCATATTCAAAGTGCTGAAAGAAAAAAAAAAAATGCAGCCAAGAATAATCTATCTAGCTGAGCTTCCATTCAGAATAGAAAGAGAGATAGAGTTTCTCAGACAATGAGAAGTTAAAGGAATTCATGACCACTAACCTAACCCTACAAGAAATGTTAAAGGGGACTACAAGAGTGGAAAGAAAAGACCACAAATAAGAGTAAGAAAAGTAGGAAGCAGAAAAACAACAAAATAAGTATATCTGTAAAAATTAGTCAAAAGACTCACAAAATAAAAGGAAATAAATTATGACACCAAATACCTAAAACTGGAGAGGAGAAAAGTAAACAATGGGCTGAAACTTAAGCAATCATCAACTTAAGACAGACTGCGATATGCAGAGGTTATCTACAAACCTAATGTAGCAACAAATCAAAAATCAGTAATAGATATGCAAAAGGAGAGAGAGACAGAAAGGAATTCAATACATCACTAAAGAAAGCCAACTAATCTTGAGAGAGTAAGAGAGGAAAGGAACAGAGAAAAACTATAAAAACAACCCTAAACAAGTAACGAATGGCAAGAAATATATACCTATCTGAAAGGTCCCCCAATAATAGGTCCATGATTAAAGGAGCAAGACTGATACAAAGCGAAGGTCAAGCAAAGCTTTATTTTGCGCCAAGTATCGAGAATCAAACCGAATGTTCAGGGCCGCACCTCTTACAGAGAGGACGACCGCTCTCTGCTTTACAGACTAGCTTTTAAGGGCAAAGGCCATATGGTTGGGCCTGGCCACGCACAGGTGGCCAATGAAATTGTAACGCACGGAGAAAGCTGCACAGTTATGCTAGGTCACACAGAAGTGACCAATTGAATTACAATTTACCCTAGTAGATATTTGAACTAGCCTATCACCTTGGTCAGAATTGGTGCCCAAAAGGCAGGGCCCATACTCCTTGGTAACTAGGAAGACCATATGCGCCCCCTCCCCCCACTGATTGGATGTCTCCACCTGGCCTGGCCCACCCTTGTATTTGGGCTTTGTTACCTGGGACTGGTTTCCGGGACTTGTTTTTAGGTAAGTCCCCTGGGGGAAGGGGGCAGGGTCAGTTTAAGTTTTACTACATAAACAACAAAATCACTGTTTAACCCAAGATGGAATCCCTCTGGCTAAATAGGCCCTTTATCAATAATTACTTTGAATGTAAATGGACTAAATGCTCCAACCAAAAGACAAGAAGGTGGGGGAAAAAAGGCACAGGGTGACAAAATGGTTGAAAAAGCAAGACCCATCTATATACTGCCTATAAGAGGCTTATTTCAGACCTAAAGATACATGCACAGTTTGAAAGTGAAGGGATGAAGAAGCATCTGTCATGAAAATCAAAGTGAAAAGAAATCTGGAGTTGCAATACTTATCTCAAACAAATCAACTTTTTAATCTATCTATTTATTTATTTTTAAGTAATCTCTATACCCAATGTGGCTCGAACTTACAACCCTGAGATCAAGAGTTGAATGCTCTACTGACTGAACCAGCCAGGCACCCATCAGACAAAACTTTAAAACAAAGACTGTAACAAGTGACAAAGAAGGATGCTATATAATCATGAAGAAAAAATCCAACAAAAAGATATAACAATTATAAATATTTATCTACCCAACATGCGAGCACCCAAATATGTAAGGGAGTTAATAACAAGTTTAAAGAAAATAATAGATAGTAATACTATAATAGTAAGGGAACTTTAATACCCCACTTACATAGATGATCCAAACAGAAAATCAACAAGGAAACAGGGGCTCTGAACGACACATTAGACCAGATGGATCTAACAGATATATTCAGAACATTCCATTCTAAAACAGCAGAATACATATTCTTTTCAAGTGCACACTGAATATTCTCCAGAATAGATCACGTATTGGCCATAAAACAAGTCTCAACAAATTCAAAAAATTGAAGCCACACCATGCCTCGTTTCTGACCACAAAGCTAGGAAATTAGACATTAAAGACAAGAAAAAAATCTGGAAAGAACACAAAAATATGGAGGTTAAATAATTTGCTACTAAACAATGAATGGGTCAACCAAGATATTAAAGAGGGAATAAAAAAATACATGGAAACAAATGAAAATGAAAACACAACATTCCAAAACCTTTGGATGCAACAAATGCTATTCTAAGATGGAAGTTTATGACAATACAGGCCTACCACAAGCAGCAAGAAACATCTCGAATAAACAACCTAACCTTACACCTAAGGAACTAGAAAAAGAAAAACAAAAGCCAAAACCAGTAGAAGGAAGGAAATAATAATGATTAGAGAAGAAATAAATGAAATAGAAACAATAGAATACAGGAGTGAAACCAGGAGCTGGCTCTTTGAAAAGATCCAAAAAACTGATAAACACTAAGCCAGACTCAAAAAAAAAAAAAAAAAAAACCACTTAAAGGCTGGCCTCAAATAAAATCAGAAATAGAAGAGGAGAAAAATAACAACCAACACCATAGAAATGCAAACAATTTTAAGAGATTATGAAAAATTAAATGTCAACAAACTGGACAACTACCTACAAGAAATGCATACATCACAAGAAACATATAACTTTCCACAACTGGATCAGAGAGAAATAGAAAAATTTGAACACACTGATTGCCAGCAACAAAACTGAATCAGTAATCAAAACTAAACAAACATCTAAAGCACACAGCTTCACAGGTGAATTCTACCAAACATTAAAGAAGGCTTAATACCTATTATTCTCGTAACTATTCTAAAAAATTAAAGATTCATTCTATGAGGACAGCATTACCCAGATGCCAAAACCAGATAAGACACTAAAAAAATAGAGAACTATACGGGTCTCCTTGGTGGCTTGCTCAGTAGGTTAAGTGTTTGACTGGATTTCGACTCAGATAATGATCTCAGGCTTATGAGACTGAGCCCCACATCAGGCTCTGAACTCAGCAGGGGGTCTGCTTGTCCCTCTCCCTCTGCCCCTCCCACTCTCTCTCTTTCTCAAATAAACAAATAAAATCTTTTTTTTTTTTAATGGAGAACTACAAGCCAGTATCTCTGATGAACACAGATGGAAAAATCCTCAACAAAATATAAACACACCAAATTCATCAATACATTTAAAAAATTATTTACCACAATCAACATGGGATTTATTCCTGGGATGCAAGACTGGCTCAATATTTGCAAACTGATCAACCTGATACATCACATCATTATGAGAAAGGATGAAAACCACATGATCATTTCAATTATTGCAGAAATAGCTTTCACAAAGTACAACATCTATTTGTGATTTAAAAAAAAAATGAACAAAGGAGACCTAGAGGGAACACACCTCAACATATAAAGGGCATATATGACAAACCCTCAACTAACATCATACCCAAAAACCTAGAGCTTTTCCCCTAAGGTCAGGAATAAGACAAGGATGTCCACTCTTACCACTTTTATTTAACATAATCCTAGATGTCCTAGCCATAAAAATGAGACAAAGAAAAGGAATAAAAGGCATCCAAACTGGTAAAGGAAGAAGTACAGCTTTCACTGTTTGCAAATCACATGATACTATATAGAAAATTCTAAAACTCCGCCAAAATACTACTGGAATTGATAAATGAATTCAGTAAGTCCACAGATACAGCATCAATGTATAGAGAAATCTGTTTCCTGTCTATACATTAATAATGAAGCAGCAGAAAGAGAAATTAAGAAAACAATCCCACTTACAACTGCACCAAAATTTACTACATACCTAGGAATAAACCTAAGCAAGGAGTTGAAAGACCTGTGCTCTGAAAACTGTAAAACACTGATCAGTAAAATTGAAATGACACAAAGAAATGGAAAGATATTCTATGCTCATGGATTGGAAGAACAAACATTGCTAAAATGTCTATACACTGAAAGCAATCGACATATTTAATGCAATCCCTATCAAAATACCAATAGCATATTTCACAGAACTGGAAGAAACAATCCTAAAATTTGTATGGAACCACAGAAGACCCTGAATCGCCAAAGCAATCTTGAAAAGGAAAAACAAAGCTGGAAGTATCACAATTATGATTTCAAGTTATACTATAAAGATGAAGTAATCAAAACAATTGGTACTAGAACAAAAATAGACACATAAATCAATGGAACAGAACAGAAAATCCAGAAACAAACCCACAATTATATGGGGAAACTGCACAGTATATGCAAAAGAATGAAACTGGACCCCTTGCTTACATAAAAATAGATGCAAAATGGATTAAATACCTAAATAAAAGATCTGAAACCATAAAATCCTGGAAGAGAACACAAGGAGTAATGTCTCAATACTGTGACAACTTACAAGTATGTGTCCTGAGGCAAGGGAAACAATAGCAAAAATGAACTTTCAGGACTACATCAAAATAAAAATCTTCTGCACAAGGAAGGAAAACAATCAACAAAACTAAGAGGCAACCTACTGAATGGAAGAAGGTATTTGCAAATGACCTATCCAATAAAGGGTTAGTATCCAAAATACAGAAAGAATTTATACAACAACAACAACAAAACAAATAACCCAATTTAAAAATGAGCAGAAAACATAAAGATATTTCTCCAAATAAGACCTACCGATGGTCAAGAGACACATGAAAAGATGTTCAACATCACTCATCAACAGAGAAATGAAAATCAAAACCACAATGAGATATCACCTCACACCTGTCAGAATGGCTAAAACCAAAAACAAAAGAAACAAAGTGTTGGTACAGATGTGGAGAGAAAGGAAAACTCCCACTGTTGTGGGAATGGAAGCTGGTACAGCCACTATGGAAAACACTATGGCAGTTCCTCCAAAAACTAAAAATAGAATTACCATATAATCCAATAATTCCACTATTTGGTTATTTACTCATGGAATATGAAAACGCTAATTCAAAAGTATAGATGCACCCCTATGTTTACTGCAGCATTATTTATAATAGCCAAATGATGGGAGTGACCCAAACGTCCATCAATAGATGAGTGAGTAAAGAAAGTGTATATATGCACGCGTGCATGCACATGCACAATGGTATAGTATTCCACCATGAAAAAGCATGAAGTCTTGCCATTCACAACAATATGCATAGATCTAGAAAGTATGACGCTAAGTGAAATAAGTCAACGAATGACAAATATTATGTGATTTCACTCACATGTGGAATTTAAGAAACAAAACAAATGAACAAAGGAAAAAAAGACACACCAAAAAAAGACTCTTTACAATAGAAAGAAACTAGTGGTTACCAGAGGGGAGGTGGGTGGTGGGATAAATGAAATAGGTAAAGGGGATTAAGAGTACACTTACCTTGATGAGCACCGAGCAATGTATAGAACTGTTGAATCACTGTATTGTACATCCAAGACTAATATTATATGTTAACTATATCGGAATTAAAATTTTTTAAAAAGTGATGGGCACAGGCATCCTTGTCTTGTTTCTGGTTTTAGAAAAAAAAAAAAAAACTTTCACCTTTTCACCATTGAGTATAATATTAGCTGTGGGGTTGTCATATATGGCCCTTATTATAGGGAAGTAGGTTTTCTCTATAACCACTTTGTTGAGAGTTTGTATTATAAATGGATGTTGAATTTAGTCATAAGTGTTTCTGCAACTATTTTTATCCTTCATTTTGTTAATATGGTATATTGCATTAATTGATTTGTAGGTGTTGAACCATTCTTGCATCCCTGGAATATATCCCACTTGATCATGGTCTATGATTCTTTTAATGTATTGTTCGATTTGGTTTGGTAATATTTTGTTGAAGATTTTTGCATCTATGTTCATCAGATATTAGGTTATAATTTTTGTGCATCTGTATGTGGTGTCCTTCTTTGGTTTTGTTATCAGGGTAATGTTATTCTCATACAATGAGTTTGCAAGCATTCCCTACTCTTCAGCTTTTTGGAAGTGTTTAAGGGTAGGGTTTTTTTTTTTTAAGATTTATTTAACTATTTAAGGGGGGGGTAAGGATGGAGGGAGAGGGAGAGAGAGAATCCTGGAACAGGCTCTCTGCTGAGCACAGAGCTTAATATGGAACTTGATCCTAAGACCCTGAGATCTTGACTGGAGCCAAAAATCAAGAGTTGGATGCTTAACTGACTGAGCCACCCAGGTGCCCCAAGAAGGATAGGTATTAAATCTTCTTTGAATGGTAGAATTTACCAGTGAAGCCATCTGGTCCTAGAGTTTTGTGATTTGGGAGGTTTTTGATTACTAATTTAATTTCCTTACTAGTAATCTGTTGATTCAGATTTTCTATTTTTTCATAATTCAGTTTTAGAAGATTTTAAGTTTCTAGGACTTGATCTATTTTCTAGGTTGTCCAACTTTGTTGTTATATAATTATTCATAATAATCACTTATGATCCTCTGTGGTATCAGTTGTAACTCTCACATCTGAATTAAATTTGAGCACTCTATTTTTCTTGTTGAGTCTAGCTAAAGGCTTGTCAATTTTTTAATCTCTTCAAAGAACCAGCTCTTAGTTATATTGATCTTTTCCATTGTCTTTTTAATCTTTATTTATTTCTGCTCTTATATTAGTCCCTTCCTTCTACTGACTTTGGACTTCATTTGTTTTCTTTTCCTAGTTCCTTTAGATGTAAAGTTAAATTCTTTGAGATTTCTCTTGTTTCTTGAGGTAGTCCTGTATTGCTATAAATTTCCCTCTTAGAACTGCATTTCCTGCATCCCATAATTTGGGATATATAATTTTTTCTGTATGTTTCTATTAAATCCACTTGGTGTAATGTGTCATTTAAGACCTATGCTTCCTTATTGATTTTCCACCTGAATGATCTAGCCATTGATGTAAGTAGGGCCTAAAAGTCCCCAACTATTATGTTGCTGTCAATTTTTCCCTCTCGGTCTGTTAATATTTGCTTGTTATATGTTGGTGTGCCTATATTGGGTGCATATATATTTATAAACCTTGTATCTTCTTGCTTAATTGTCCCCTGTATCATTTTGTAGTTCCTCTTTATCTTTTATTACAGTCCTTGCTTTAAATTCTTTTATCTAATATGACTATAGCTACACCACCTTCCTTTTCATTTCCATCCCCTTACTTTCAATCTATGTGTGTCCTTACTTCTGAAGTGAGTCTCTTATAAGCAATATATAGATATGTTGTGGGGTTTTTTAGCCATTCAGCCACTCTAAGTCTTTAGACAAGAGACTTTAGTCTACTTATATTTAAAGTGATTATTGATAGATATGCATTTATTCTCATTTTGTTAATTGTTTTCTGGCTGTTTTTATAGTTACTCTCTGTTCCTTTGATTTACTCTCCCCCTTTATGGTTTGATGATTTTCTTCGACCTTATGGTTGGATAACTTCTCACTGTTTCTTGTGTATTTACCAGAAGTGTTTGGTTTGTGGTTACTGTGAGGTTCATATATATCATCCTATGTATATTAAAAGTCTATTTTAAGTTGATAGTAACTTCTATTTTAACACATTCCAAAACTACATTCTTACTCTTCTCTCCCAGGTGATATGCTGTTTTCACATATCTTTTTATTTTATGTACCCCTTGAAAATTATTGTAATTTTAGTTAACCTACTACTATTGCCTTTTAACTTTCATAGTAGCTTTCTAGTAATTAATCTACTACATTTACTACAAATTTACTTTTTCTAATAAGATTTTTTGTAAATTTTTTGTAAATTTTTTGTTATTAGTGGGGTTTTTCACCTTAAAGATGTACCTTTAACATTTTTTGTGAGGCTTTTTTAGTGGTGATAAACTCCTTTAGCTTTTGCTTGTCTGAAAAACTTTATCTGCCCATCCATACTGAATTATCATTCAAGATTATCATCTTGCCAGGTAAAGTATTTTTGGTGGTTTTTTAAAAATTTTTTATGAGTATAGTTGGCACACAATGTTACATTAGTTTCAGGTGTACACCATAATGATTCAACTTTTCTACATGTTATGCTATGCTCACCACAAGTATAACTACATCTGCCCCAATACAATGCTACCACAGTATCACTGACCTATGTTGTACCCTTTATTCCCATGACTTATTAATTTCATAACTATAAGCTTGTATCTCCCACTCCCTTCACCCATTCTGCCCATCCCTACACCCACCCTTTCCTCTGGCAACCATCAGTTTTCTTCTTTGTACTTATAGGGAGATAAATTTTATTACATTGTTTTTTAGATTCCATGAGTGAAATCATATGTTTCTGTCTTTCTCAATCTGACTCGTTACACTTAGAGTACATACACACACACACACACACACACACACACACACTTATATATATATATATATATATATCTCAGAGGATTTGGGGTCAGAGGTATTTTTCTTCAAGCACTGTATATCCTGTCACTCTCTTCTGCCCTGCAAAGTTTCTTTTTTTTTTTTTTAAGATTTTATTTATTTATTTGACAGAGAGAGATCACAAGCAGGCAGAGAGGCAGGCAGAGAGAGAGGAAGAAGCAGGCTCCCTGCTGAGCAGAGACCACTATTCAGTCCTCGATCCCAGGACCCTGGGATCATGACCCGAGCTGAAGGCAGAGGTTTTAACCCACTGAGCCACCCAGGCACCCCTGCCCTGCAAAGTTTCTATTAAGAAATCTGCTCAGAGCCCTATGGGGCTTCCCTTGTACATAACAAACTCTTTTTCTCTTGCTGGTTTTAAAATTCTCTCTTCATGGTTAAGTTTCAACAACATGTTTATAATGTGTCTTGGTGTGGATATTTTGTGGTTCATCTTATTTGGAACTCTCTGGGCTTCCTGGACTTCAGTATCTATTTCCTTCCCTAGGTTAGAGAAGTTTTCGGCCATTATTTCCTCAAATAAATTTTCTGTCCCTTTCTCTTTCTCTTCCCCTGGGACCCCCTCTAATGCAAATGTTATTCCACTTGATGTTGTCTTATAGGTCCTTTAAGTTATCTTCACTTTCTCAAATCCATCTTTCTTTTTCCTGCTCTGAGTTCCATTGCTTTGTCTTCTAGCTCACCTGATCTATTCTTCTGTTTCATTCAGTCTGCTATTGAACACCAACACCATCCCACCCCATAGTGTATTTTTCAGTTCAGTTATTGTTTTCTTCAGCTGTGTGACTTCTGTTTGGGACATTTTTATATTTTCTACCTCTTTGTTCAAGTTCTCACACTGTTCATTCGTTCTTTTCCCAAGTTCAATGAGTATCTTTATAACCACCATTTTGAATTATTTATCAGATAGATTTATCTCCAGGTCATTAAGGTCTATTCCTGATATTTTCTTTTATTCTTTTGTTTGGAATGTATTTCTCTATTCCCTCATTTTGCTTGATTCTATGTTTACTTCTATGTATTAGGTGAAACAGTTACCTCTCTCAGTCTCGAATGAGGGGTATTGTATAGGTGATGAGATTTCTCTTTCAACCTATTAGTTTTCTCTCAAAACTTTGTGATCATTAAATTGCCTGGTTTATTCTTGATATGACCCCACTGCTGAGGATGTGCCAGGATCTGTCAGTGTTTCAAAGTAAGGAACCTCATTTAGCACCTAGTTTCAGATTACGGGAAGACTGAGTCTCGGGCAATAGCTTTCAAAGTATGTAAATATCTCGGTCCTGTGGGGCCACAATTGTATTCCCTACTCTGGCCTCCAGACCAAGAGATCTGGAAGTACCTCCTGGGTGACAGTTTCAAAAATCAGCACTCCTGTCAAGGGTATAAGCTCCTTTCTGGGAGGTTTTCTTGGGCTACTGCAAGGCCAAGAGGGTGTCAAGAATGGGTTCTCCCTGTTAACATCCCCTAGGGGTGCCTCTGCAGCTTCTAGTTGTGGGGGAAACCTGAAGCCTCTCTCCCTCAAGCTGAAGTTCCAGGAATAGTAAATAGGCCTTTTTTTTTTTAAGAAGAGTTGGTTGTATTTCAGTCCTCTTTCTGTGTAATGCCATGAAGGTGATAGCCTGGCAAGAACGGTCTTTCCAATTGTTACATTCCCATGGAGCTCAGAAATGCATGCCCCCAGACTCTCTCTCTCCTATTCCTCTCAATGAGGTCTTTTTATCCTTTGTTGTGCAAAAGAAGTAAACCTAGTTCTCAGACCTTTTTCAGAGGAAAATGATCCACATAGGGCTATAGATTTGGTGTGTCATAAGCAAAGATGCATCCCACACCACCATCTTGCCAAAGTCCACCCCCCACTTCCCATCTCTCACATGTCTACATATCTTTTTTAAAGATTTTATTTATTTATTTGAGAGAGAGTGGGTGAGAAAGAATACAAGTGGGGGGAGGGGCAGAAGAGAGGGAGCAGACTCCCTGCTGAGCAGGGATCTTGACACGGGCTGGATCCCAAGACCCTGGGATCCTGACCTGAGCCAAAGGCAGACACTGAACTGACTGAGCCACTCATGTGCCCCTATACATTTTTTTCCCAAGGTTGGTGGGTTGGTTGGTTGGTTGGTTGATTGGTTTTAGAGAGAGAGCACAGGGGCAGGGGGCAGACAGAGATGGTAAGAGAGAATCTCAAGCAGACTCCCCACTGAGTGCAGAGCCTGGACATGGGGCTCAATCTCACAACCCTGAGATCATGACCTGAGCTGAAATCAAGAGTCAGATGCTTAACTGACTGAACCACCCGGGCGCCCCATCACATTTCTATACATCTTTCAAGTGAGTCACTGTCTGCCCTTTGCTCCAGACTATTATTTCAAGAATGTTTGCCTACCAGACAGCCTTGGAAGGTAGAGATAATAACTCTCTCCAGAGCTAAGAGAAGATTTGTTCATAGCCTCATAAGATAGAGATAATGCTCTGAAGCAAAGGGCAGGCATACTGTTCAGCATAATAAAAGTAGTATCTAACTTGCGGTCAAAAATGAAGCATGCTTACTATTCAGGTTCCCCACGTTCAGGATTCCCCTCCTACAGTCAATCCACTGGATGTGCAAGTATCATTTGGCTCTCTTCATATTAGTCTATGGGAAAAGGCCTCAGGGAATCAGCATGAAAATGCAGATACCCTGGCCACTGCCACTGCTGTAAGTAATAATGAGGCCTTCATCTCTGACCCAGGAGTCTCATGTCTTCAGCCAGCATCCATGAAGCCGTATCATGCTAGATTATGAGTTTTTAAGTAGAGTAAACTCTCAAACCCTTCACAGTTTTTGACAACTCCTTCTGGCAAAAATGTACATTGTTTTGTGTTCATTTTGTTCTTCGCTTGCTCTATTTTGCATGACCTTTGCACATAGAGCTAAAAATCCAGCTCCAAAAACAAAACATTTTGCAAATTGATTCTTGTTTTGAAGATAAATGTAAAAGCAGTTTCCTGTATTTATTTACCAAAAAATATCCATTTTGTTATTGATATAAAAAAATTGTCATGCTACTAACAATTATATATTTTTGAAGTCTAGTAAAAGCTGTTGATGTCATTACTTCTCCCTTGCTAAAGTTACAAAGGTCCCTGCTCACAAAAGGCATTAGCAGACATTGTGATTAGAATGATCTAACATGCAAGAAGGTCTGTTAATACAAGGCATGTTTCAAGCAGTTTGGAATGTTTCAGAGTATTTTTCTGCCTCCCCTTTGTTCTGGTTAACAAAATCTTTGCTAGAGTGCAGGTGTTGTTCCTGAGATGGTCCTTCTTGAAATGAAAAAGAACTACGGCAGAAGCCAGTGGAAACATTTTTCCAATTTCCCAAAGGAAAAATCAAATGGAATGGTAAATCGTTTGTAAAGCCCAATCAAAGTACTGCATTTAATGCACTGGGTTTATACCATTCCTTGTTCTCTTGGATGGCCACTGGTTTGTCTTTTGCCCATTGGAGAAAAGAGTCAAGAGAATAAATGATAGTTCTAAAGAACCAAGTGAGTTCCCATTGCTAACACTGATAAATCTTCGGTCTCTAGGGAGTTCATCAAAATGAGTCTTCAACACTGATTCTCCCAGAATCTTACAGAGTGAAGCCCTTCTCTGTGGTCTTGGTAAGAAATGGAAACTTTCAAGCTGTTACCTGGGAGAGTAGAAGAGGCATGATGCTGTTCGCTCCAAGCCACTACTGAGCAAGACTAAATGCACAGTGATTTATGCTGTAGTTCTTTGTGTGTAATAGAAAAACAATTTCCTCCACTCAGTGGAGTATTTTTACTTGTTAATTTCCAACAATGGCAATGTTGTTTTCCTAAAAGAAATTGAATCAGAGCAGCCACAAAAAGCCTAGGATTTGGGGAGGGGGGGTTCTTAAAAAAACTTTTTTCTCTTTTAATTTAAAATAAGAATGATAAACCTATAATGCCCAAAAAACAGTCTCAGTAAGAAACAACTAGTTTAATTTTTCACAGATTAGGTTTCTTAAGACGGTATAAAAAATCGTGTTTTTATCAACTATTTTGATGCTTCAAGACCCCATAAAATGAAAAAGAAGTTTATGACATACAAATAAAGACAAGCTACAGTGCTTGCTCTCTGGATTTACTCTTTGAAAACTACTCAAGGCTAACCTATATGCACATCCATAAGAATACTGATCTGGGGCGCCTGGGTGGCTCAGTGGGTTAAAGCCTCTGCCTTCGGCTCAGGTCATGATCCCGGGGTCCTGGGATCAAGCCCCACATCGGGCTCTCTGCTCAGCAGGGAGCTTGCCTTCCTCTCTCTCTCTGCCTGCCTCTCTGCCTACTTGTGATCTCTGTCAAATAAATAAAATCTTAAAAAAAAAAAATACCGATCTTCCTCAGCAGGAACCTTTTAAAAGCGGACTACTGTCTCCTTCACGATCTTGCTCTGGGGTTTGGACCAAGCTGCCAGCAAGCCTGCCTACTCCCTTACTTAACTGCTGAAAGACAATCATATTTTTACATTACTCAAGAATGCTACTCAGTAAATAATTTCAAAATTGTGTTAAGATGTCTAAGCAAACTGCCTCCACTGGCTTTCTGCTTAGAGCTTATTCTCTTGAAGGACGACCATCTCAGGGACACGCCTATACTCTAGCAAAGATTTTGTTCACCGGAACAAAGGGGAGGCAGAAAGACATTCTCAAACATTCCTTTCCACTCTCCTGTTTGCACAAACGCACTCTTGGAGAGCCGACTGGAAACAGGGTGCTAGTATGTGGTACCAGGATGGGAGAAGGAAGTAGTTCTTCTCAGATATTCTCCTGAGGCCCAGAAGATACAGACAACTCACCGGTTCTTTTTGTTCTTTACAGCTACCACTCGACACAAGTTATGAGGTTGGGGGGGGGGGGGTCCTTCATTTCTTTACTTATATAACAAATACATACTTATTGTGCAATGTAAAAATATATAGAAGTAAAAATATCTGGCACCTTCCACAGATCACTTTATTTTCCCACCAGCATAGACAGCCACCGTGATGTGTTGGCATCATAGAGGGCTGGAGTCTGTCTGGGCTGCCAGAGTATCATAGACTGCGTGGCTTATAAATAACTAAAATTGAGGGGCACCTGGGTGGCTCAGTGGGTTAAGCCTCTGCCTTCGGCTCAGGTCATGATCTCAAGGTCCTGGGATCAAGTCCCCCATCAGGCTCTCTGCTCAGCTGGGAGCCTGCTTCCCACCCCTCTCTCTGCCTGCCTCTCTGCCTACTCATGATCTCTCTCCCTGTCAAATAAATAAAATCTTAAAAAAATAATAATTAAAATTCACTTCTCCAAAGCTCTGGAAGATAAAAGTCTAAGAGATCAGGATGGCCAGCCTAGTTGGGTTCTAGTAGGGGTTCTCTCCTAGGTTGCAAAGAGCCATTCCTCACTGTATCCTCACATGGCACAAGGGCCCTTTCTGGAGTCTCTTTTATAAGGGCGCTAAGCCTGTTTGTGAGGGCTCCATCCTCAACCTCATCACCTCCCAAAGGCCTCCCTTCTCAATACCACCACATTGTGGCTTAGGCTTCTATTAGGAACTCTGGAGGAACCCATTCAGTCCCTAGCAAAGAGTCATCAAGTCTTACATGGTTACAGAGTCGCTACAGCTGCAAACACTAGAAAATTCCAGGCCCCATCTGCAAACACGCTTCTCTACTTATACACTCCCCTGATTTTCCATTTCCTTTTTCTTTCCTCAACCCCTCAGGAACAAAGGGGAAAAATGCCAGGGAAACAGCATCCTGCTGACCCCGTAGGGAGAGCCATTTTCACTGTCATTCTTGTTGTCCCCACTGGCTCAGAAGTCTCCCCTTCATCGCACATCCAACCTAGAGATGAGAGAACCAGGCTCCTCCTCTGTGCTTAAGTGAATGGAATTCTCCTGTCATATTTAGAAGTTCGAGATTTCCCTCTGTTCAGAGATTTAGTAGAACAGAAGCCAGCCTTACATGGGTGAATGCAATGCAAGAAATTGCTGTCTGCTTCAAATTCCCTCCTGTTCACTATGAACAGACAGGTATAAACCAAGTGATGCACCAACCGTTGTACCCTACAGCAAGTTTGGCTCAGAGCAGATGGTGGTGCCAGACAGGAGAGATAAATAGGTTGAACCAATCCCCTCTGGTTTTTGGATTACAGTCAAGTGAAGCTTGTCTTCCCATCATGATTCTCATTCTATGCCAGGTCTACAGGCTTGATTCTAAAATATCTGCTTTGTGAGCCCCATTCTTGCTACCTTTTCAATACGCCCTCATTTCTCACCTCCTACTCCATCAGGGAACTTTTTTTTTTTTTTTTTTCCGGTTCATGTAACCGAACCAGGAGCTTCTCGCTAGCACACAAAGCCAGGAAATCAATTTGGTTTAGGACAAGCTGAACTCAACTCAGCGCCACCTTCCGCTGCTACACTGTTCTCTGCGTTTTCCATCAAAGCACACATGACAATGGATTTGCCTGTTTTGAAAATGTTTCCTGGCCAGGAAGCCCAGCTTTCAGCATCACTGACCTCTGACTGAAGACACGCATCCTTTCCCTCTTTGCTTCTGTCTTTTTGGTTCCCTCTTCAGGTCCCAGAAGAACTTCCCCGCTGAAAGTGACCTGCCTTGATTTATCCTTACAAATCATCAGCAGCAAAAAGCCCTGCTCCTCATCATAAGCTTTTCTTTGGAGCAGTTCCCGTTACATTGGCAAAGCTGCTCTGCCAGGAAGGCAGGAGACTATGCCAGGAAGTCTGAGTCCTGGACTGAGCCATCTGTCACTTTGATGCCAAAGTCACTGCAGGGGCAACAAGCTGTTCTCTCCTACTAACATTCAATATAAGGTGGCCACACTCTATGCCTGGGTATTATCCTAAAGAAAAAAAAAATGCATTCCAGCCTAAAAATTCTACCTATAGAACATGGTCTTATGCTTAGAAAAGATGTTATCTATTTTTGTTGACATCCCTAACAATGCATGCATCACCAACACAACTATATTGTATTGTCTACTACAATAATCAGTTTTAATTAGGCACGTTTGTACATCAGCACTCTAAATACTGAAACTGGTGGAAAACTCAGGGAGTTTAAACAGACCCCAAAATGTAGCTGCTTCACGTGACTACCGAGACAGATTTAGAAACAGACAAGTCCAGATTTGGGTACCAGCTCTGCCACTCAGCTCTCAGAGGCTGGGCTCATTTGAGATTCAATTTCCACATCTATCAAATGGGGATGAGGACAATAACCACAGCTAGCACACAGCCCTACAGCATCCCGAACACGGTAAGTGCCTGATGCCCCTCATGTCCTGTAGTCCCCATGATAAGCCTGTGAGCTGGACAGTTACCATAGCCATTCTACAAAGGAGAACATTGAGACTCAAACATTAAGTGTCCGGCCAGGATGAAATACAGTGAGCTACGTGACGTACCGTTTAGGCACAGTTATCGCTGTTGCTCTTGTCATCGTCATTACTGACCCCCTTCCCAAGACTGTCCTCTCAACACTTCAGGTCAATCGTATCCTCACTTCTCGGAGCACACTCTCCCCCTTCCTCCCTCCTGGCCCCAGCTCAATGAGGTTTCCATTTCCCTTTCTCTGTGAAACTTCCCTTAGCTCCTTGGAAGCTAAACGTTTGGTCGACATCTATGAAACAAAAAATACAATGTGTATTCTTCAGCTTCACATGTTTTCAAATAAAAGGTACTTTCTCTTGTAACTGAATATATGGTGGGTATGGAGACACTTAAGCTGATGCATTTTGTGTTTCCTGATTTACAGGTCTACCAGACAAGCCTTCGCTCGGGCAGAGTTGGCAGTCCCCCTGAGTTTTATTATTTATTTTTCTGATTACCCAGATGATGCCAAATGCAAACACTACAGAAATAATTAATTTTGAATAGGACAGTCGTTACCACCAAAAATCCAACTTCTGGAGATAACAGCTGTTAACAGAATGTAACCTATCCTACCCCGTCATCTTTTTTCTCTGTGTATGCCAACCTATTATTGCTACGACTTACTTCTACACAAACACCCAAGTATAAATGTACCTCATTCTTTTAAACAAGTGTTTAGTATTCTATGGTGGGAGTACACCTAATAATGCGTATTATTATTGTGATTTACCTTTTAGGAAGCCATGCTATCTCTGGACCTCATGTGCATGTGTGTGCACGCGCGCGCATGCGCACACACACTTTTTTTTCTCTCTCTCTCTCCCTCTCTCTCTCACTCACAGGTGAAAGCTCAGAAACCTGTCACTGCTGCCAGAGAACTCTATTGTCATTTCTTTGTTACTAAAATGCCTTATTTCTGGATGTGTTCTATTCAAATGCAGGTACCCTGAGTGCTCAGGTGCCCTAGTCAATAACTCATTAAATGACACATTTAAAGCCTGGTGCCTGGGTAAACTGAGGAAAAGAAGCAGAAGACAAAAAGGGGAAGTGCAAAAGAGAAACCTTTACCATTAGAGCTTGTTTTCTTAGTGGTTGTTGTCACTGGCCTTATAGTCTCTTTCATATCATGTCCCTGAAACATCAGACGGCGCAGGCTACAATCATCTTCGTGCATCGCTCGGCAGTGCTGCAGCTCATGCTGCCTGGAGGAAATGTTTCTTAGGTGTCCCAGGACCTGGTAACCCCGGTGATTATGTGCCACCCTTTGTAAATAAACAGAGGTTAGTTGGATACCTAAAACATAGTCTGAGTATCCATCATTCAGAAAGGAGCTCGAAAAGGTACTTGAGGGATGAACCCATTGCCTTGATCTCTAGAGCACTGTTCTCCATGCAAATGAGCTCTTTGGCCTGAACTCTTTAAAAGAAGTTCAACTCTGTTATTCTACAACCCTTGTCTCAACAAGACAGGCAAATAGTGGAGATGTCTCTGCTGCAAAAGATGAAAGGACAGAGCAAAGCCAGTATGCCCACAATTTTCCCGACCTAAGAATCACTTCGGATGCTTTTAAATTTAGATTTCCGATCCCATCCCCCCAACAACTGGAGTAGAGCCCAAAAAACTCCATTTAGTAGGTTATTACTCAGTAGATAAAGCTGTAGGTGATCTGCAGACCATACTTTGAGAATCACTAAAGAGTATGTGCTCAACAGAAAATAATATTAATATGCTGCATCACAAACTTGTGTCACTTTGATTCTGCCTATGTGGAATAACTATAATGATACTTATCCTCCCCATGTAAACACTTGAAAACGAGACAAGATATGTTAAACAACTTTTTTCTTTTTCATAAAATGAACAGTGCTGTACAGAAACAAGAAAGGCAAGTCCTCTGATCATCCCAGCTTTCCTCCCAAAAGCTCTTCCCAGATCACGGTGCAAGAAGAGGGCTCCCATACAAAAGTAATGGTCTCCATGAGCTGAAAAGAAGAGGCAGAGGTAACTAAATTTACAGAACAAGATACCAGGGAGGAAGGCATTATCAACAAAATGCACCCAGATCAGCATAGCATTCCCCGTGGGTGTGCTGGAGCCCAAGTCATGATGAGCAGAGTAAAATTCAAGAAGGAAGAGCCAAGAATGACTAGGGAGCAACAAGCTGGGTGATTCCCAGTGCTCATTCAGGGCTGGGAGAAGGCTGAGCAAGAGGTCTCGGTGAACCCTGAGACATTCAGTAGAAACTCCAGAAGAATTTCGTCTTAGTAGTAAGACACCACCCTAGAGGAAAACTACTTTAAACCTATCCAAACAAGCTTGAAAGTATCAAGCTGATCCAAAATTAACTGCTTCAACAGTAAAGTCCAATATGCTTTAAGAAAAAACATATTATGCCGAGCGAAATAAGTCAGAGAAAGACAAATATGGTATGATTTCCCTCCTATGTGAAATTTAAGAAAGAAAACAAACAAGCAAAGGGGGGTAAGGGGCAAAGCAAGAAACAGACTCTGAATTAGATAGAACAAACGGACAGTTACCAGAGGAGAGGGAGGTGTGGGAGGATGGGGGAAACAGGTGATGAGGATGAAGACAAGTACTTGTTGTGATCAGCACCTGGTGTCGTATGCAAGTGTTGTGTGGAAGTGTATGGAAATTGTACACCTGAAACTAATGTTACACAGTATGTTAACTGGAATTTGAATTAATATTTATAAATAAAAAAGACAACAGATTTCAGCTCTCAATAATGTAACATTCACAATGTCTAATAGCCAATTAAAAAAATTACCAGACATGTTAAGAAACAGAAAAAAGGTCATCCATGCCCAGGAGAAAAATTAGTCAAGAGACACATATCCAGGAATGACAATGACAGAAAGAGCAGACAAGGATATTAAATTCGTTATTTTAAATATACTCAACTAGTTAAAGAAAACATGAGCATAATACAAAGAGATGTGAAAGATATAAAAAATAAATCAGACTAAAATTCCAGGGATGAAAAAAATAAATAAATAAACAAGTTGAAACTAACTGGATGGGGAAAACAGCAGATGAGACTGTGAAAAAAAAATTGGGGAACCTTAAGATACGGGGATAGAAAATATCCAAAATAAAGCACAAAGGAAAAACGACTGAATAATAACAGAGACTCAAATACCACAACATCAAGCAGTCACAGATATAGGTTAACTGAAGTCCTAAAAAAAGGATGGAATAAAAATCACTCTCAAAACGGATTCTAAAATTTATATGGACATTCAAAACACCTAGAATAGATAAAACTTTGAAAAGGAGGGGGGGAAAAAAGCTTCATTTACCCTTCTCAATGCTTATTATAAGACTACATTAATCAAGACAGCATTGTATCAGTATAAGGAGACACATAAAGATTAATGGAACAGAACAGAGTCCAGGAATCGACCCACATTTAAGTTGTCGATTCATTTTCAACAAAGGTGCCAAGGTAATTCAATGAGGAATGAAGAATAAACAGGAAAATGCACGATTGAGCAGAATGGGGAGGCTATCAAACCGTAACGAGGACCTGACAATCTGTCAGCCCAGCACAGAAAGCCAGAGCAAAAACAAAGGTTTTCACTGTGGGAGTCTTACGTTGAGTGGCAACAGCTATGCCACTTTGCTGAGCCACTGGTTACAGATCACTCTAAGAGGAGCGTGGCCCCGACTCTCATTGCCTTGCTCAATTACTGGCCAGTGAATGTGGGGGAATAAAGTATTCCTTGAAGAAAAAAAATTGAAATTTAATCCTTACCTCACACCATACACAAAAATTAAACCAAATGAATCCCAATCTCAATCCTTAATATATAAACTATAACTAAAAAATGCCTAGAAGAAAATGAAAAATCAAATCAAAACCCTGGAGAAAATATTTCTTTGAGCACAGAAACCACAAACTGTAAAGGCCAAGTAGAACTACCTTCATCAAAATTAAACTTTTGTTCTCTGAGTGAAACTGTTAAGACAACGAAAATGTTGTATATATGCCAGAAGACTTGATGCAGAGTACATTAAAAAGCATCCAACTTGGTAATAAGAAAATAAATCAGTTTTAAAATAAGCAGATGACTTGGGGGCACCTGGGTGACTCAGTTAAGCGGCTGCCTTCAATTTAGGTCATGAGCTCAGGGTCCTGGGCTCGAGCCCCACATCAGGCTCCCTGCTCAGCAGGGAGCCTGCTTTTCCCTCTCTGCCTGCTACTCCCCCTGCTTGTGCTCTCTCTCTCTCTCTGACAAATCAATAAATAATCTTTTTAAATAAATAAATAAAATTAACAAATGATTTGAACTTCAATAAAGAGACAAATGGCCAACAAGGCACACTAATAGCTGATTAATCTCAGTAGCCATTAGAGAAATTCACATTAGAGCCCCCATGAGATGTAGCCTACTACTACATTCCCATTAGAATGACTAAAAACAAAAGGACTAAAATAGGATTTATTATCAAAGATGAAGAATGTTAAACAGTAGAGCCACGGTGAAAAACAGATGGCAGTTTCCTTTTAAACTCAAACATGTACTTACTAAGATCCAGGAATTCTACTGCTATGTCTTTAACCAAGAGAAACGAAAGCGTATGTCCACCCAAATACTTGTACGCAAATGTTCATAGCAGCTTTTTAAATAATAGCCAAAAAAGTTTAACAAACCCAATCAACAGCTGAATAAATAAGCTAACAGTGGTGTGTTAAGGCAACAGAATACTATTCAGCAAGAAGTAGGAAAGAGTAGATATTGCAAAACATACGGTAATGCTCAAAATCATTATGCTGTGCAAAAACATGAGATAAAAGGAATATATATTTTCATTAATCCATTTATATGAAATCCTGGGAAAGAAAAAACTGGTCTATAATTAAAGAAAGCATATCAGTGGTTGCCAGGGGGTCAGGGTACAAGAGAATGACTTCAAAGGGGCTTGAGGGAACTTTCTGGGGTAAGGAAAGTGCTGGATATCATGATTGGGATAGTAGTTAAATGAGTAGTTATACATTTGTCAGAATTTATCAACTAGTATACTTTAAATAGATATATTTTATTGCATGTAGATTATATTTTAGTTAAAAAAAATTTTTAAGTGGGCACCTGCGTGGCTCAGTTGGTTAAGCAACTGCCTTCATCAGGTCATGGTCCCAGGGGTCCTGGGTTGGAGTCCCACATCGGGTTCCCCCTACTCTGCAGGGAGCCGGCTTCTCCTTCTCCCTCTGCCTGCCACTCCCCCTGCTTGTCCTCATGCTCTCTGTCAAAAAAATAAAATCTTTTAAAGAAAATTTTTAAGTGAATGTGTTCTCTAGTATTTTCTTATCATCCTGGGCTCAACTTGTTCTTTGTTGTCTATAGATAAGTCAGGGGCTGCTCTATAAACCTTTTGATGAAGATTAACACAGATATTTTTATAACTAAATGTTTGTTGATAATGACATCTCTCCCCATTGTGCAGAATTCTCCTAATTCTTCCATTTCAATATACTTCACCACAAATTCACACACAGCACTTATCTCTATCACCTAAAGACCAGTAGTTCTTATCCTTAGAATGTGGTCTCAGGCTTGACTTCTCCCCATATCAGTCATGAGCATTAATACACTTGTCCTTGCCAATTAGGCAACATATTTTATTTACAAGAAGTTCACATTTTCTTGACAGAGAAGCTGCGTGAGCTTCCCCCCACGCTTTCTGAATACTTAGGATATGCTCTTTGTCTATCAATCCCCTTGTGACTTTGAGATTGCCTTAAATTTATCATTTTTTAAAGATTTTACTTATTTATTTTACAGAGATCACAAGTAGGCAGAGAGGCAGGCAGAGAGAGAGAGAGAGGAGGAAGCAGGCTCCCCGCTGAGCAGAGAGTCCGATGTGGGGCTCGATCCCAGGACCCTGAGATCATGACCTGAGTCAAAGGCAGAGGCTTTAACCCACTGAGCCACCCAGGCGCCCCTTAAATTTATCATTTTATTCAGGAAGAACTGTCAGCTTTTTAGGATTAACATATTCGGTCGTCCCATCTGGGAATCTGGTTTGTCTCTCTCCTCAAGCTTTCTTTTATGTGATTTGGAAATGTTTCATTAACTTCCTTAAGTATTTTCATAAGTATTTCTAAATATTTTATATTTCTTACTGCTACTGTACTTGAGGATTTTTCTATTATACTTTTGAGTTGGATTTTGCTATTATGGAGGAAACTGTTGTTTTAATGCCAGTATATTCATTTTGTAGTTATTTTTTTCATAGCCTCCTTCTCAGTCATATTATCTGCAAATAAAATTTTCATTACCCTTCTAATATTTAATACCTCTTATTTATCTGCTTACAACATTAACTAGAATTTCCAAAATAATATTAAAGTGATGATATTATGGTCTCTGACTGTAATGGCAATGAACGTCTACCGTGTTTATCATTAAATAAATGTTGGCTATAAGTCTGGAGTTATTTTCCTTAACAAAACAATTTAATAGGGGCGCCTGGGTGGCTCAGTGGGTTAAAGCCTCTGCCTTCGGCTCAGGTCATGATCCCAGGATCCTGGGATTGAGCCCCACATCGGGTTCTCTGCTCAGCAGGGAGCCTGCTTCCTCCTCTCTCTCTCTGCCTGCCTCTCTGCCTACTCGTGATCTGTCAATAAATAAATAACAATTTAATACCTTACAAGGCCATTTTATCAGAATTGATGTTTTAGAAATACTGTCAGCACTCAGACGGATAACATCACCCTCATGCTTTAATTGTTCTAATACCTTCCCATGATATTGAGAAGAAAATCCCAAACTGCTTACCATACTCTATACAACCTTAAGTGCTCTAGTCCCTGATGAGACCTCCAACCTCATCAATCTCTCTGACTCTGATTTCATTAACTCCAGCTGACTGATCTCTTTCTATTCATAGAATGTGCCAAGTCAAAGTAGCCTTTGCACCTACGGTTCTCTCTGCCTATAGCAAATTACCTTCAGATTATTTCATACCTAAATCTCTCTTTTCATTTACATCTACCTCTAACATCCTCTCCTTAGAAATAACTAAAGAAACAGACCTTGGCCACTCTTGAACACATTTACTAGTTTATTTAAGTCACTCGACACAATCTCATATTATCTTATTTATTTACATTTTTTCCCGGCCCAACAGCTTCCCAACTCATCCCAACTAGAATATAAGTTCCAATAAGAACAGTGTAGGCCAGGGTTCAGCAAACATTTTTTAGAAAAGGCCAGATAGATTTTGTAGGAAGTGTGTGAGAGCCATGTGGTCTTTGTTGCAACTAGTTTGCTCTTGTAGCATGAAAGAAACCGTAGGCAATACATAAATGAATGGTCATGGCTGTGCTCCAATAAAACTTTATTCAAAAAACAGATGGTAGAACAGATTTGTCCCATGTACCACAGCTTGCCAACTCCTGTCTTGTAAGTCTTGCTCTCTGCTTCATCCCCAAAGCTAGAAAAGTACCTGACTCATAGCAGGTAATCAATTCATGCTTCTCATAAATTTATATTTTTATACAGTTACTTAGTCTTGCACAAACATGTACATTTACACTTTTATTTTTAATTAATTTTATTTTTTAAAGTATAATTTTAACATTTTTGCACTTGAAAGTTATTTTATTCTGAAAAAAAATTATTTTGTATTTAATTTCAATCAGTTTAATTCTTATTTATTTATTTAAGTAATCTCTGTACCCAATGTGGGGCTCAAACTTACAAACCCAAGATCAAGAGTCGCATGCTCTTCCCACCAAGCCAGCCAGGTGCCCCTAATTTTAATCAAGGTTTTAAAATATGATGCTGCTGCACTAAGAAAATTTGATCAAAGTATTATTTTGAAAATGTTTAAGCAGTGTTTAGCTAACAGAGTTAGCTGCTTACAACTGATTTTGTACAGAATTGTGCAAAATCACTGAGTATTTTTGAATGAAGACAATGACATTATTATTACGAATTACAATAAGTACAGCTTAAACTAGTTTATTATGCTAATTGTGTTACACCCTGTACAAAGCAATTACAAGCCTATCATTTTACTATTATTTGTTAAAAGCTCTTAAGAAGTAAAAATCAAATTTGCTTAGTATATCCCAGCATGGTTTTATACATTCTGAGTAGGGTATCTTCTTTCAAGTATACCAGCTACAAATGTAATTAAAATGATCTCTAAATGATCTCTTTTGTTCTTGAAAAACAAAAAAAAATACCTAAATCAATATAAATTTAGCTGCCCTACTGCTACTGTTTTGTAAAAATTAAATATACTGAAATAAGCTAAATGGTCATTCAACTTAAGACAGACACGGAGTGTACAGTTTACGAACTATTCCAGGTCCATTATCTCCTCCCTCCTTTCTTGACCTCTTCCCACCTTCCTTCCCTCCTCCTTCCCTCCTTTGTCTCTCTCTCTCACCCTCTCCCCTCCCCACCCCTCGCTGTTATCTGGTTGCTGCAATTGATCAGAAGATGTAAAACATGTAAAGATAATACTAGACACCTGTCAATATGCCGATAGTCCTAATAAGATAGTAGATTGCCAGAGACCCTAATAAGGCCTTAAATGAGATTTTATGTGTGTGCATCCCCCAGATACCTAATGTGCATTTCTATTATCTAAGCTTACTCCATTATGAGTTGGTATGTGTTGCCAAAAGGCAAGAAAAGTATGTAATAATATATATAACAAAATGAGTTTCAAAAACTTGCATATTGGGGTGTCTGGGTGTCTCAGTTAAGTATCTGACTCTTGATTTCAGCTCAGTCATGATTTCAAGGTCATGAGGTCGACCCCTGGGTCAGGCAACACAGTCAGCAGGCAGTCTGCTTGAGTTTCCCTCTCCCTCTGCCCCTCACCCCCCTGCTCATGCGCACATGTGCTCTAAAAAACGTGGGGGGGGGGCACCTGGGTGGCTCAGTGGGTTAAAGCCTCTGCCTTCGGCTCAGGTCATGATCCCAGGATCCTGGGATCGAGCCCCGCATCGGGCTCTCTTCTCAGCAGGGAGCCTGCTTCCCCCGCTCTCTCTCTGTCTGCCTCTCTGCCTACTTGTGATCTCTGGCAAATAAATAAGGAAGTAAATAGATAAATAGATAAATCTTTTTAAAAAAAAAAAACAATTCTTTTTAAAAAGTGTCTTTAAGTTTTTTTTTTTTAAAGATTTAATTTATTCATTTGACAGACAGAGATCACAAGTAGGTAAAGAGGGAGGCAGAGAGAGAGAGAGAGAGAGAGAGGAGGAAGCAGGCTCCCCACTGAGCAGAGAGCCCAATGTGGGGCTCGATCCCAGGACCCTGAGATCATGACCTGAGCTGAAGGCAGAGGCTTTAACCCACTGAGCCACCCAGGCACCCCAAGTTGTTTTTTTTTTTTAAGATTTTATTTATTTATTTGACAGAGATCACAAGTAGGCAGAGAAGCAGGTAGAGAGAGAGAGAGAGGAGAAAGCAGGCTTCCCACTGAGCAGAGAGCCCAATGCAGGGCTCGATCCCAGGACCTTGGGATCATGACCCGAGCCAAAGGCAGAGGCTTAACCCACTGAGCCACCCAGGAGCCCCTAAGTTTTTTATATTTTAATCTTGAAATTTATCAACCAAAAAAAAAAAAAAATACTGGTAGAAAGTAAAACTAATCTGGGCACCTTCATAATATGACAAAGGAACAGAGGGCATGAGTCAGATTAGCTAAATTTGTCACTAATAAAAACTTTTTTAATAATATATTTAATGATAACTAACTTAAGGGCATACAATATAGCCTATTATATAATATTTGTATGTATATTTTAGAAATTTTATCTCTAAAGAAACTTTTATGTACTTGTATAGGACCAGCAATCCTACTCCTAGGTATTTACGTAAGAACAATAAAAACTTGCTTCCATTCAAAAACCTGTATATGAATGCTACAGTAGTCAAGACACCATGGTGTTGGTGGCCGCAAAGACAAATCAATCAATGGAACAGAATGGACAGCCCAAAAACAGACCCACATAAATATAGTCAACTGATCTTAGACAAAGCAGCAAAGGCAATACAATGTAGCAAAAAGTCACCTCATCAGGTGATTCTGGAACATGTGGACAGCTACAGCATGCATGGATGCAAAAATCAATCAACCAATCCAGACACAGACCTTACCCAAAGTCAATCACAGACCTAAATGCAAACACAAAACTGTAAAACTCCTAGATGACAACATAGGAGAAAACCTACATGATCTTGGACATGGTGATGACTTTTAGATAAAACACTGAAGACACAATCCATGGAAGAAATATTTGCTAAGCTAGACTTCATTAAAATTAACAACTTCTGCTCTGCAAAAGACAATGACAAGAGAATGAGAAGGCAAGCCACAACCGGGAGAAAATATTTGCAAAAGATACATTTGATAAAGGACTGTTACCAAAAATATATAAAGAACTTTTAAAATTCAGCCATAAGAAAACAAACAACAGGAAAGAAAAACAGGCGAAAGATCTTAATGGACAGCTCACCAAAGAAGATACACAGATGGCAAATAAGCATATGAAAAGATGCTTCACATCATATGTCATCAATCAAAGGCAAACTGAAACAGCGATGCAATACCACTATACACTATTAGAGTGGCCAAAATCCAAAACACTGACAACACCATATGCTGGCAAAGATGTGGCGCAACAGTTACTCACAATCACTGCTGGTGGGAATGCAAAACAGAACAGCCACTTTGCAAGACAGTTGGGCAGTTTCTCACAAAACTAAACATATTCTTACCATTTGATCCAGCAATTGAACTCTTTGGTATTTACACAAAGGAGCTGAAAACTTATGCCCCATACAAAAACCTGCACATGGATATTTATAGCAGCTTTATCCATACTTTTCCAAACTTGGAAGCAGCCAAGAGGTCTTTTGGCAGATGAGCAGATTGATAAATGGTACATTCAGACAACAGAATATTATTCAGCACTAAAAAGAAAGGTGCTATCAGGCCAGAAAAAAACATGGAAGAATCTTAAATGCCTATTACTAAGTGAAAGAAACTGATCTGAAAAGGCTACATACTATATGATTCTGATTATATGACATTTTGGAAAAGGCTAAACTGTGGAGACAGTGAAAAGATCAGTGGTAGCCAGGTATTGAGGGGGAAGAGAGGGGAATAAAGAGGCAGAGCACAGGGGATTTTTAGGGCAGTGAAAATATTCTGTATAATATCATAGTAATGGATACCATTTATTATACATCATAGTAATGGATACAAATTATTATACATTTGTCTAAGCCCACAGATGCCCCACTCCAGCAGCGAACCATAATGTAAACCATGGACTTGTGTGGCTATGACCTGTCGATGTAGGCTCACCATTTGTAACAGATAGTGGCACTCTGGTGAGGGATGTTGACAATGAGAGGCTGTGCATGTGTGGCAGCAAAGGGTATACAGTAAATCTCTACCTTCCCTTCAATTTTACTGTGAACCTAAAACTGCTCTACAAAGCAAAGTTTTTTAAAATTTTTTTTATTTTTTTAAAGATTTTATTTATTTATTTATTTGACAGAGATCACAAGTAGGCAGAGAGGCGGAGAGGAGGAAGCAGGCTCCCCGCCGAGCAGAGACCCCGATGTGGGGCTGGATCCCAGGACCCTGAGACCATGACCTGAGCCAAAGGAGAGGCTTTAACCCACTGAGCCACCCAGGCACCCCTATAAAACAAAGTCTTAACTGAATATAGAGAATAAAGAGAATATGTAATATATGTAATATAATTATATATAACCATATAGAATATATTATAAGTCTACATAATTATATTAATTAAATATAAAATATAATTAATAATATAAATAAGACTATTTTAGAGCAGTCCTTATACTGTATATTACTATTATATTATATATTATATCATATCATATATTATATGTGATATATTACATATATTATATATTACATATGTTATATATGTAATATATTACATATAATGAATATATTTTCTGTAATACAAAAATTATATATATTTATGTATGATTATATTATATATATAAATAAAATCAGTGGTTGCATGGGTTAGGAGTGGGGAGATGATGACTACAAAGAAGCAGAAAAGAATTTGGGGGTGTGATGAGATTGTTTGATACCTTGATTGTGGTGATGATTAAATGACTATATGCTTTTGTCAGACTCAGAACCATCACTAAAAAGAGTGAACTATACTGCATGTAAATTATACATAGAGCTAACTAAAAAGAATTGAAATAGTTAGAAATAATTATTAAATAATAGAAAAAATAGAAAAAAAGTAGGGCTTGTGTTTTTTTCATATAATAGCTATTTATAACTTTGAGAATTATATTTTGATTAAAAAGCACACATATTAGGAGTTTCATTTGCTTCATCTCTGGTTGTCACTAATATTTTTCTGCATTTCCAGATTGTTTGGAATCAATCAAATACATCTGCTCTACAAACATTAATAGCATAAAACTCAGAATAAGTCTGTTTAGCTGAGTAGTGAGGAGTGAAATGAAAAACGATTTCCACAGTCAATTATAATACATAGGTGTTGTTGGTTTGCATTGTCAGCCAAACATGAATGTTGATTCTTCCCTTTGTGGACTGGCATAACCGTGCGCTCAGCTGTGTATGAGCTCCTCAGTCCTTCTGGACCCACATAGAACCGTAGGCAATTCTCCCCTATAAAAAAAGCTCCCCAAAGACATAGTTCAGTGGAAAGGAAAGCAGAGGAAACTTTCCGGCAGTGTAGGTTGCTGGCATTTTTCCAATGCCAAGCATGTTTTTGCACCAATAATTCTAACTACAATTGTGTATCTTAGCAAAACTATATATATATTATTATCGCAGTCACTGACATAATCAACTTTTACAGTTTCATCTTCCAATCTCGGTTGCTAAAAAAGATTGCAATGGTTAAATTTGCTAATTCTATGGGATTCATCTCTGAAGTCAGAGAGACAACATAAGATCCACTGAAGACTGAGGGTTCCACACCATCAAATGACCTTGGAGTGTAAATATTGTGAACCCATGGTACCCCCCCATGATACTTCTATAGAATCTTCTCTTTACTACTGAATAGTCCTATTCCTGTTTCACTGGAAAAAAAATAAATGAACTGCCTTGACATCCTATGTGGAATGTTTTAACTAAGCACATATCAAATGGGCTGTAAATTTCTCCAAAAACCACTAAAGAATATCTGAATAAATTGTCTGAATAAATTCTCAATAAATTGTCACAAAAAGACATAAAGCTCTTATTTTGAGGTAATGTCTTTTAATTCTGTAGATATGCTTGTCTTCAGTAGCACATTTAAATTGTATTGCACGGCCCAATGTTAGTTTTGGGTTTGGGTTTTCAAGGAACACCAGAGCCAACTAGGTCTTCATGTCTTTACTACAAGACACTAAAACTGACTTCATAAATGAGCTGAACTAAGTATCATGTCGATACAGAGCCATGCTTACAGATCAATGGGACATGTGACAACAGAAAAATGCTACCTGGCTCATTGGAACCACCCAGAGAACAAATGGGTATTACCAATTTATCCCAGCAAAGAACTAGGACAGTAGACACTGTTACCAAGAGTAGCACAGGCAAGGCTTAGACTAAAAATATGAGTAATGCTGCAGCACACGAGTGCCTGAATGGAAGTCTAAAAATGTGAAACACTGACCTTAAGTCATGTTCAACTAGAGGCTTCATTATAAGTAGTTTACTTGAGATTTTCTTTGCTCTCAGTTTTGTGACCATATTATTCCTTGGCCGTTAAGGTGATCTGCAGTGGCTCCTAGAGACCCAGAGGTTTGCTATTCTAAACTGCTTTTACAAACTGTAAGATATTGAAACCAAGTTGCAAAGAAAACTCATACATTTATAATCTTGACCAAGTTACACTCCCAGTCTCACACTGTGTGAGATAACGATTTGGCCAATTTTTGTTCCCTCTTTCAATTTACCCAATGAGAGTTCCTTTATGATGACCATAAATAAATGAAAACAAACAGAAAACTTTCACATGTTATGAACATTTCACATAGGTCACATTTTAGAGTCAGCAAAAAAAAAAAAAATCTAGAGGAGATTCAGAATGCACAGTACAATGTCAAAAAGTTAAAATGACAAAAATAACTACTAATAGGCTTCACATTGACTGAAAAGGCAGTCAGGATTTTTAAAAATATTTTAGTAACATATTGGTTCATAACTACCAATATTTAAGAATATACTGATGGGGCGCCTGGGTGGCTCAGTCAGTTAAGCATCCATGTCTTGATTTCAGCTCAGGTCATGTTCTCAGGGTCATGAGATCGAGCTCTGCTAGGGCTTCACGATCAAGGCAGAGTCTGCTTGAGATTCTCTCCCTCTGCCCCTCTCCCCACTCAAGTGCTCTCTCTCCAAAAATAAATAAAATTTTTCGAAAAAAAAAAAATTTTGTTGACTTGATTTTTCTTTCAGCTACTTCATAAATGTGAACAGTGTTTTGTCTTTTACTAAACAAAAGGAAGTTAACAAAGATCACACTGGGGTTACCTGTAAGGACAGTAAAGCATTCGCTTGGTTATCTGTGTAAAAGCGGGTGTGATATGCACTCTAACAAAATTAAAATGAAGCAGCTTTTCCAAACTCTACCCAAGGTCAGGTTTTCAGGGTTAGAATTCTGCTGTATTCTAGGACTTCATAGTATGTTACTAAAATACGTATTTTTTAAATCTTGGCTGGCTTTTCAGTTAATTCGTTGGTTATTTCTAGTGATTTTTACCATTCTTGCTTTTTGACATTACAACACACATCCTAAATCTCCTACAGAATTTTTTTTTCCTGAGTGACTATTTTTAATAGTCTAGCGAAAGTTCTAGCAAGGTCTAGCAGTTTATTCAAAACATAACGCAGAAGACGTGACGAAGGACTGGACAACTGTCCACTCAGGAAAGACTGGAATAGGAGCCATGCCCACATCGTGGTGGGTGACACATATTTCCATATGGTCTTGGCAACCTCCAATCACAGTGTGGGCAAAGAATGACCTCCCAGGAGTCCATCTGGAAGCTGTAGCAACCCCCTTCTGGCAGGGGACAGCAATGGGGAACCTAAAATGGAGGCCAAGAGAGAAACTTATTCTTGTGAACTTGGCTCAGAACAAGGTTCTAACTTAGGTCTTGGATGTAGGAGCACTGAAAATAAAATAGTAAAAATTAAAAAGAAAGAAAAGAAAATAGAAATACTGCATAGTCCTGGGGATCTGGGCAGTTGGAAGGGAAAATGGCAGTTATGGGCAGGGTAGGGGATGATAAAGGTGGCAATGGTAAAGCTCTGGGTGAGCTCCAGCTCGGTCTCTACGGCAGTGACCTCACTGATAAGATTCAATCAACAGCATTCATTCTGTACCAAAACTCATTTCTGATTCTATTTGGTAGGTAATAACGGGCATGATGATATAATTAAAAAGAGGATAGACTTTGTAGGCAGAGAACTTGGATTCGAATTCTGAATCTTCTACTTACCAACTGTGACAAAAGATGCTGACTTCACCAAAATCCCTTCTCTCTTTCCTGGACACCCAGCTAGGCTGCATTTCCCATCTTCTCTTACGGTTTAGTCGTCACCATATATGACTGAGTTCTAGCTCACAGAACTGCCACAGAAGCAATGTTGATGTGATTTTGACCAAACAAAGTTGATTAAGAGTTTTCTCAGAGGGATATGAGGCATTTGCCACTGGTCTATTGTTGGGCATACGCTGGGCACACACTCAAAAAACAAAAAAGGAACAACTCTCACAGTTCTCCTGAACTCTAGGTTCTTAATCAAGAACAAGCCGGAGTACGTGCTGCTCATCCCTCTTCCCGCCATTAACTACTAGGAAAGAGAATTGGTTTTTAATGTACAAATCCATAAGAGGAGACACCAGCAGGGATTTCTGCCTTTCTTTAATTCCCTGAAGGGCCTTCTTGTCTTACGTATGGAACAGAATTAAAGAAAACCAGAATTTCAAGGCCTCATAGAAGATGATGACGACTAAGACAGGGCCAGGTTCAAGGGTTTTCTAGTGATTAATGTGGGTACTTCAGTAGAAATAGCCAACTTCACATCATCATGTCTACTCACGGGCAAAAAAGAGCCCTAGACATATCTTCCCCATGGAGGAACCAAGAATATGGGTATATGGTTCAAGAGGCAGGATGGACTCCTCAGTGTCTGGCACATCCAACAAGTTCAAAATAACACAGAGCCCAATGCTTACAGTTTCTGAGGCCACTGCAACCAAAAGCCAATGATGTAGCTATAAAACACCAGCCTGAACAGATTGTGAACCAAGTCAACAACATATATTTGAGGAAAAACTAAACATGAACTTCATTAACTGATTAAAGGTATCCACAAAAGACCCAAAGTAAACATCACCCAATATTTGATAAAATCAGAAACAAGGCAGAAATGTTTTCTTCAGTATCACTTCTTAAATTAAAACACTGCAGTGAACTGTTTTTCCTGAGCAATGAGACAATAAATGAAGAGTAGTTTTAGACTCTCTAAAATAGAAATTAACCTAAAATACAGAAGGCTCTTTTTAAGGAAGCCATAAAATTATCCAGAATGACAGAATAATCTGAAGAAATGTATCATCTTCTCTAAAAGTCAGTCTTTAATATAATCCAAATTTCAGCAGGATTTTTGAAGGAATTAGGCTGATTCAAAAATTAACCATAAAATATCACATTTTTCAAAAGATAGATCAAAGGGGATTATCAAAATATATTAACAATGCAAGGAAAATTAAACCTGGCTAATAAGAAAAGAATAGCATATCAATAAATCAAAAGAATCCAGTAACATATACATCTATATAGGGAGATTTTGTTAAAAAAAAAAAAAATTAAGTTCATGTTTCAAACCACTGAGAAAATGATATTTTATTCCAAATGTGGGGTTGGAGTAGTTGAGTATTAATTTTAAAAAATAATAAAGTTAAGACTCTAACTCAGAAATCTCAAGAACAAGTTCCAAATTAATTAAAGATATAAATATGAGGCAATTTTTAAGATAATTATAAAAAAAATCTATAAGCCTGGAATAAGGGAGGTCACCTTAAATAAGACATAAAAGCAAAATATTTAAGGATTAATAAATTTAATATCAAAATTAAACCCTTATCTGTGCTAAAAGGTGCCATAAATAGGAGCGTCTGGGTGGCTGAGCCGGTTGGGCACCCAACTCTTGATTTCAGCTTAACTCATGGTCTCAGAGCGGTAGGAATGGAGCCCCATGTCAGGCTCCGTGCTCAGTGGGGAATCAGCTTGGGATTCTCTCTGTCCTCCTCCTTCTGGCCCTCTCCCCATTCATACGTTCTCTAAAATAAATAAATAAAATCCTTTTTTTAGAAAAGATGCCATAAATGTTTAAACCAAACAACAGAAAAGGGAAATATCCTTGAAATGTATATAACAATCATAAATTAGTATCCAGTATATAAAAATAACTCTTACAAATTTATATTTTCAGGGCCCACAAAAATGGGAAAAGAACATAAAGAGGCCACTTCAAAAGAGAAAACCTGAATACCCAGCAAACGTGAGAAGACACGCAGTCTGGTCAATCAGGAAGAAAAAGGGAATTAAAATAGGTTGGGGTACCTTTTTTTTTTTTTTAAACAATCCAATTTTTTTAAAAAAGTTATAATATCAAATGCCACTGAGCTTTAAGAGGAAAAGGAACTCTCTCAAATTGTTAGTGGTAAAGTGTGAAGTCACTTTGGAGAGCAACTTTGCAGCATTTGCTAGATTGTTGGATGCACATATCCTGTCTTGTCACTTCCAGTCCTAGAGATCTCCAGAGAATCCCTCCAGTAAGTGTGCAAGGAGGCATGTGTGAAGACCAAAACTGCTTATTTTAAGAAAAGGATATAAGAAGCATACATCTCAACAGAGGATGGATAATTACACCAACTTACTATATCCAGTCTATGAACTTTTTTTTTTTCCAAGATTTTATTTATTTACTTGACAAGGAGCGAGAGAGCACAAGCAAGGGGAGCAGCAGAGGGAGAGGGAGAAGCAGTCTTCCTGCTGAGCAGGGAGCCCGATGTGGAGCTCAATCCCAGGACTCTGGAATCGTGACCTGAGCCGAAGGCAGAGGCTTAACTGACTGAGCCACCCAGGGGCCCCAACCAATCTGTGAACTTCTAGTATATTGTGAAAAAATATAATTTGAACACAAAAATGTACAGTATGTTACCATTTATACCTTTAAAAATTATGTCCCATTTTTGTACAGAGGTAGGTCTCTCTAGGCAACCACATAGAAAGGCCTCAGAGCACGCAACAGTGCTCCTGGAGAATAATGGTTTCTTTGAGGGGAGGGCTCAGAAATTAAATGTGATGGTAAAGTAAGTCTCGATTTTATAATATTTGCATACCTTACCATGAAAATGCATTCATGGATTCATTATTAGCTGTGTAATAAAATAAAACTTAAAAATATTTTGGCATGTTTACACTCAGCTAGAATGGGTTTCAGGAGATGCCTATATCCAGCAGTTTAGATAACATGGCAGACAGCAAATGGTCCCCCATGGATGTCCACATCCTATTCTTTACAACACATGAACATGTTACTTTATGTTACAAAAGAGATGGACAGATGTGTTCATTTAAGAATTCTGAGATGTGGAAATTATCCTGGATTACCTGGGTGGGCCCAATGTGGTTCTAAGAGTCCTCAGAAGAGGGGGGTAGGAGGGTCAGCCACAGGACTGTGGAAGTAGAGACTGGAAGGTGCTGGCTGCTGGCTATGAAGACAGAGGAAGGGCCACAAGGTTATGAAAGCAGGCAACCTCTAAAAGCTAGAAAGGGTAAGAAGACAGATTCTCCAGGATTACAGCCTTCCTGACCCATTTTGAACTTCCAGAACTGTGATACAAGAAATCTGTGTTTGTGTTAAGCCTTTGAAGCCTTTGGGGTGCCTGGGTGGCTCAGTTGGTTAAGCACCTGCCTTCGGCCCAGGTCATGATCCTGGGGTCCTGGGATCAAGCCCCACATCGGGCTCCCTGCTCCATGGGAAGCCTGCTTCCCTCTCTCCAGCTCCCCCTACTTCTGTTCCCTCTCTAGCTGTGTCTCTCTCTGTCAAATATCTAAATACCATCTTTTAAATTTTTTTTTAATTTTTAAAAAGCCTTTAAAGCCTTTGTTACAACAGCAATAGGAACCAATACAACTAGTCATAATAATAATTTATGAGTCAGTAAATAGTCTCAAAAGGTAAAAAGACAGGTTACCTTAATTATTAAGTACCTTCCACTCTATCTCATACAAAAAGGTGCGCATTTCTATACACAGAGATAGTACATCAAGATAGAACTAAAGAGTGAATGTAAATTATTAACACCAGCAACGGCTTCTATTAAAAATTCTCATATATCATATTTTTATTCCTGTCAGGGAAATGTCCAGTGATGTTATCTTGCCTCTGGTCAAATTACGGGGATTTTTTTTTTTTAGCACTATCCATGAAGAAGCTCTCTCAGCTCCAACAAACCTATATCTTACTTGCTAATTTGTTCACCTCTTTATCAGATATGGGTCTCACTGAGATTGAGAATAAACAGGGCAATCTTTCTTCACAGGACGATTATTTCAACCTTCTGGCCAGGCCACTGACACACAGGGTTACAGGGCTTCTACATGGCAGGGGGACATGGTCCTCAGCAAATCTTTTAAGTCACTCTCAATGACTTCAGCTTCTTAAATAACAACAGAAATTCTAATTTTTTTAAGACTTTTTTTTTTTTTTTTTAGCAGTTTCTGGTTCACAGCATCATTAAGAGGATGGTACAGGAGTTCCCATAATATCCCCTCCCCCACACACACACAGCCTCCTCATTATCAACACTGCCCACCAGGATCTTTGCTATAACCTATGAACCTACACACACGCATCATTATTCCCCAAAGCCCACTCTCAGTGTTACACATTCTGTGGCTTTGGACAAATGTATACTGACATATAGCCATCATTACAGCATTAAACATAGAGCATTCTGCCCTAAAATCTGTGCTCTATCAGTTCCTCCCTCCCCCACCCCCAGCACCCCCACAACCACTGATCTTTCTGTTGGACCCACACTTTTGCAAAGTACAGTCTTAAACAAAAAAAATTAATGAAGACGACCTTTAAAATCCTGTTTGATTTTTGCCTCTGTTAAAATCCGACCAATCAACCAAATTCACTAGCTGAATTTTTTCCACTGACAGAGTTTTTCCATATTGTTGTCTCATTTATTTTCCATCATCAAAAAGCACTTAAAATGCCAATGACCCCCTTCAGAACAGGTTCATGGATAAAAGCCCAGTTGTCTCCTAATGTATCAGGTTTATAGGCTTTTTTTTTTTAGCACTATTTTCAAGTCCAAGAGTTTCAAAAAGACTACTTTTTACAGAATATTTTGGAAAGTCTGGAGGTGAGGAATGCTATTTTGAGAGAGGACTGATAATGAGGATAGTAGAGGTTTAAGATAATACTTTTCCATCGAGGGGATTAGTCTATTATCATGAAATGGAAACAGAAGGCAAATCACCCTCTTTTCCACTTCTGCTATAAATGTCATCTTTTCAATTTATAGTGTCTTACAGTTCTTGAGAAAACTTCTCAGCTGTCTCTCAGGCAGAAATCGCCGCAAGCATGGAGAAAGCAGGGAGGTTATGAGAATAACAGAACAGAGAAGCAGTCTGGATAAAGCCAACCTTGAGGCAGGAATTTTTTTTTTAATTAAATGAGCACTACTATTCTTTATTTTCAAGAAAATTCAATTTAATCACTTTGTTGAACTCCCCAGACAGACAAGGTTTTATTTACTCTTAACAGACTCAGCGTAAGCAGAAACGGAGAGCATATAGACGCCAGGAAGACGGAATGTGGAGTCCAGAACTTCAGATTTTTAAATTCCATCTCCACCAATTCCTAGCTGACAACCATGGACCGGTTTCATATCATCCTGTGATCCTGTGTTTCTTCCTCTGTTAAATGGAAACGCAAACACCTCCTGCACTGGGCCACGTTGAGTCTTATGTGAGATACTGTCCTCTGTGCCAACAGTCCATATACTAAAGATTCACCAGATGACAGCTGCAACAATGTTCTTTGTATTTTTTAAATCACCACGAAGATCAGGAAAATGTATTGCTGTGACTAATAAAATCCAGTCACTCAGTCTAAGCCAATTTCTTCTCGCTTAAACCTCTGCAGTCCTAGATGGACGATACACCATGACACCTACTAACTATGCTAATTAGGCAAGAAGTGATTTCATCCAGAAGGTGAGGCTAGTCCATTCATTGATGGAATTGACTGAAAACAAACAGCTATTTTGGATGAGATGATAAATCTGGAGAAGATACCCTTACAGGTCACATTTCTCCAATACTAGAATACCCAAACTGAATTTCTATCAAGACTGTAAGATTGAGAAGCTAACATTAAATTCTCTTAACTAAGCTACCCTCTGTTCAGTGACACATTTATCCTCAAAGGAGGGAATGAATCAAAAGGGGCAGTACAGTGGCAGGCTGCAGGCTAAAGTATGGGTCTGTGAATAATTAGTCTCTTTTATCATTCATTCATTTAATCAGTTAGCATTTTTTGAGCACCTACTACTTGTCATGCATGGTTTTAGGAGATGGAAATAGAACAGAGCATGAAACAAAGCCCCCTCCCTTAAACACACTAGAGACAAATAAGCAAATAAATATCTAGGTCATATTCTAATATGTACTACTGTTTAAAATAACACAAGATGGGGTTGATACAGACTACCAACTTGGGAGAGGGGTGGGAAGCTAGAGAAGGTCTTTTTGAAGTGAAAATTGAGCAGAGATCTAAAGGAGTGTTTAGTGCAAGTATCTAGAGACAGACAGCTCCGAGCTAAAATCCTTGGATGAAAACCTCTGAGTGGTTCAGTGACCATGATTCAGCTTCAACTAAAAACTTCCAGAAAGAGTGAAACAACATCCTGAATGTATCTAATTCATGACTCTAAAAAACTTATTTCCAACTTCACAATTCCACAGAACCAAATCCCCAAGAATGGAATCTTAGAACATGTGTAACTGTCAGTACATTGTCATGAAACTGATCTGCACTGAGGAGTGCAAAGATCAGAGGCAGACCATGCCCAGGAAGCTGTTTTACTGTGGACTGAAGAGAGGGGACTCCAAACCAGAGAACAGAAAAAGGTTCTACCAGGGCATGTGAAGAAATGACAAACTACGGCGGGGACAGGACACTTGGTGGGAACCTTAAGGATGGCGCTGTTCTAGTGGAGAAAAGTCTCCAGGTCAACCCAAAGGCAAACACCTTAATTAGTCACAGTGGCTTTAGATGGAGCCACCACTGGTCATCCAAAATGGACCTACCACACATTCAATGAAAAAAAAAAAAAAAACACAGCTACACAATAGTGCACAAATGCCCTTTCAAAATGCCCAAGCCTGCACACAAATTTATGCCATCACATAGGTCCTGGTCACGCACGTGATAGGGATTCAGTTCTCAATGATATAAGATGCTGCATAATATGAGACATTATGTTTGAAGTAGAAAGAACAATTTAGCCTTAACTACCATGCAGTTTTGCTATGAGCAGTCTTGCTCTGAATCAGAAAAACTGTCTTGATGTTCTCAGCCATCATTTGACTGGAGAAGGCCTCTGTGTCTGTTTCAACTCAGGCTTCGATTTGTACATGTCCAGGTTGTATTTCAAGGGAAAGCAGGTGGCTGCCCACCTAGTGGACACAGGCTGATCAGGTAACTCTACCTTAAGCAATCTGCCAATGCAAAATTTAATAATAGGACTGTGAAACTCTCCATAGGTCTATACTGGAGAAGTTTTAGTTTTCTGATTCTGTACTTTCTCTCCAGGACTAATAAAACATTTTGCCTCTTTGTCCTCGGTTTCTTTCTATTCGACACCAAAGAATTATGAACTTCTTGGGAAGGTTGTCGGGGCTGACTTAAACCATTGGAGCGATGCCAGTAGTTTCATCTTTGCTGTAGATTTCCAGTTGTTGAAGATGGTACCATGCCTCTTAAGGCAGAAGTTATAAGGCAATCTATACATGACCAGTCACATGTTAAATCTGAAAAGTAGCACCTACAAGGAGCCCGGCCCCGTGCTAGTAAAGAACAAAACGAGAGAGGGGAAGAAAAAAAAAAGCATCTCCTCTTAGGTTGACTATGTTGATTTAAACAGTTCAATAGATTCCAGCTTTGTTGGAAACATTCTAAATATAAGTTTCGAAAAACGTATTTTAAAAAACTAGGCCATATTACAGGTGAGAATATAACAAGGATGACAAATTGAAGATGAAATGGGAAAAATTGATGGACCGAGGCTCCTAGCCAACATAATGTGAGAATGTAAGATGATCACCAATTTCAGATGGTATTACTCTGTCAGACTTCACAGCCGTATTAAACGAGGAAGAAAGGTTATCAGTGAGGTCATCTTCCATCAAACGTAATTTAGGGCAGACCTAAGCATTGTGTTTGAAATTACTTGAGTTCTGCAAATTGTTCTAGTGGGCGCAACGCCCTGGAAGGGATGGTGAAATGGTGGCGGGGTGGGACACAGGATATCTCATTAACCACAGACAACTTGAAGGACCTGAGAAAGCCAAACAAATTAGTGTCCTTAAAATAGTAAGATTTCCCTTCAGACTTAAAGAACATGGGCTTGTGAACCAGACAGGATCAGGCATGTTCAAGGGATCAATTACAGAACACCTCAGACTGTCAGAGTCAAGATACCACTGCACCGAGGGAATTAATTGACCATTAAAACATGTCTGGTTCAAAATGGATTTTTTTTTTTTAATTCATGGAGGCTCCTGGTATTGTAAAACTCTTCAAAGAAAATCCAGTATGGGTAAGTCCTACAGGAGGGCATCATTATTAAAGGTTGAACTTGAGAAAACATACTTCTAAACTAGCACTTTTCCTGTCTGGCAAAGGAGGAAAATGAATTTTAAAGCTACAAACATACACACACACATCACCCCAGTCTTTTCATTTATTCAAGTCATTCACTTGAATTATAATTTTTTAATTTCAAAAATATGCTAGCCTATATTTAAAGAAACTTCATAATGCAGAAAGATTAGAGTCAGAGCAGATTAGTGAGGGCTTAATCTAGAGCATCTCGTTAATCCTCACAATAAACCTGTAAGACATTACCATACCAGTCCTGTTGGATGGGTCATTCAGTGAAAATATGCTTGGTTGGAAGAGCACGATTACTACCAAGTGTGGCACCTAACCTAACCAGCAAGAAGCCCCCGCTAGATCGTGACATCGCTTAGTTTTACAGTTCACAGCTCAGTGAGGACGGCATGTTCCAGCAGTTAATTACTTTCTAGATTTCTTCTGTATGTGTATAATTTAAGCACTTAAATATTCAAAATATGAGATTTAGACCAGGGAAAATCCGGCAATGTGAACAATGGAATGAATGTCCGTTCATGAAGGCAGGGACTCAGTGATGTCTTCCAAATCTCTAGGATAGTACCGGCCACACGGAGAGTAGGGGCACAATAAATATTTAATAAATGAAGAAATGACAATAGAAATGTAAATGTCTTGTTTGAATGTAAAGTATTATGGTGTACGTGCTTGGAACAAGGACCCGGATTTTTCACCGGATTCTCAACAGGGTCTGGGAGATGAGTTAGGGTCTCCTGCTCAAAGAAAAGAGGGATTCCTCTGTTAAACTACAAGGGAGATGTCTTATGACCCTCAAACATCCGATTTCAGAATACCTGTATTGTTACAATGTCACTATGTTTATACCTCACAGAGTATGAGCCCTGAAACCCTGACTTCTAGCTGTAAGATTGAAGGTTCTCTTCCTATAAAGGAGAATTACAAATTGTATTGAACCAGAGGGGAGCCTGATGTAATCCCCAAAACCTATCATAGAGGGACCTCCAGCTCTGCTAATGCAGGAAGCCCCACCCTCTGTCTGTTTTCTATCAAGGTCAGGCCACCAGCTGTGATCCATGTGTTGTGAATTTCCAGAAGGAGGTGTGGATTTAATGTGTAGCAATACTTTGAGACTACTGCTTCCTGTAACCAATTACATTATTATGTATACTTCCTAAAAAACAAATAGTCTACAATCTATACTTTCCTGACTTGTATTCATATCAAAAACATACTTAACAAAACCTCCTTATTGTAAAAGAAGGCTAGATTCGTGGTGACTATAAATTCTAAACCCCAAATCTGGGGTGCAAAGCCTAAAAACAAATTTTGATTTATGAATTTTTACTTTATACTACAAATAAAAACAATTATAAAAATGAAACATTAAATTACACCTTATGTATCTGTGTGTGCATTATGGTTGACAGGTAAAGAGGAGAAATTACAGACTGGTTTTTTTATACACAGAGCTTCAAATGATCTTCATGTGCCTGATTCTGATTCCAATCTTCTATAAAAGCTAGGGGAAGAGAAAACAGCAGGAAGTCAGGAAATCGAGATTTCTCTAAAGTTTGGATTGAAAAAAGCCAGAACAATGAGCAGGACAGGAGGGAGGTCTGGGATGTCGGGGGACGGTTCCGCTAGACAAGCAAGAATTTCTCTGAACCCTCTGGCTCCAATTTCAGTCCCTCCCTCAAGAACTGCCCAGGCTCCACTGCCTCCTGGGGGGTTCCCTTCCCTCTTTCTTCATCTTCCCCACTTAGTTCTTAAGGAAATTTTCCTAGCCTAGCCTCAAGGTCTGTATTCACAGTGCAAGCTCCATATATACATGCGGTTCAATTTAACCAAGTTGACACTATTTTAATCCTATTATGCAGTCCTAGGCTCAAATTGTTACAAAGCATGTATTATTCCCACAGTGTGAAAGGAGTGTTATCCTTGAACTTGGAGCTGCATAAAAGAAAATCAGGTGAAACGGTTGTATCTCTGCGAGTACCTTATTATCTCAGCCAAGAAAATGAGTATTTTCTGTTTATTCTCTACTGTTCTCCAGCATGAAGTCTGGGTTTCATATTTATTGATACTTTTATAGTTGACCTTCAAGCTGGTTGACAGATTTCAACCGTGATGTTTAACAATGAGAAATAAATCATTCTCCCTCCCAGCACTGTGTTGTTGATGGTTCCCGCTCATTTTCTTAGCTCCGTTATTTATTATCATCTCCCAGTATCAATAAAGAACTAAACATGGATTAATGTGATGTCAGCCTATGAACTGTATTAGAAAAAGTATAGTTTATTCAATATTACTTAAAAAATAAAACACTAAAGACAAGCAATTGCTTTTCTTAAATAATAAAGTATAAATCAGATGCTTCTGATTTTTTTTTTAATTTATTTGACAGATCACAAGTAGGCAGAGGCAGGCAGAGAGAGACAGGAGGAGGAGGCAGGCTCCCTGCTGAGCAGAGAACCCGATGCGGGACTCGATCCCAGGACCCTGAGATCATGACCTGAGCCGAAGGCAGAGGCTTTAACCACTGAGCCACCCAGGCACCCAGATGTTTCTGATTCTTTATTTAAGATTTTATTTATTTATTTGAGAGAGAGACAGTGAGAGAAAGCATGAGAGAGGAGGTCAGAGGAAGAAGCTCCCTGTGGAGCTGGGAGCCCGATAAGGGCCTCAGTCCTAGGACTCTGGGATCATGACCGGAGCTGAAGGCAGTTGCTTAACCAACTGAGCCACCCAGGCACCCTGATTCTTTATTTTCTGTTTACAGATCCCAACACATAGGGATTAGTCTTATCAATAGAGGCTTTTCTATGGCAAGAGATTTTGTCATTGTTAAGAAAGCACAAATAAAGAAAACAGTGAATTTCACTTTTCTTTTTATAATATCCAGGGTCTCCCAATCTTATGTTCTGCATGTATATACTGAATATATATATATGTGCATCATCCTTTAAAAAAAAAAAAGTTTTATTTATTTGACAGAGAGAGACACAACGAGAGAGGGAACACAAGCAGGGGGAGTGGGACAGGGAGAAGCAGGCCTCCTGCTGAGCAGGGAGCCTGATGCGGGGCTTGATCCCAGGACCTTGGGATCATGACCTGAGCCGAAGGCAGAGGCTTAACAACTGAGCCACCCAGGTGCCCCTGTATCATCCTTAACTGTACATGTGTATCTACTGTATATACAAATTTTACACATGTGATTCTAGCATGTTTGCTGTTAGAACATTTACAGAAATGTGAGTGCTTAAAAAGTTGAAAATTTAGGGGCACCTGGGTGGCTCAGTGAGTTAAAGCCTCTGCCTTCGGCTCAGGTCATGATCCCAGGGTCCTGGGATCATCAAGTCCTGCATCGGGCTCTCTGCTCAGTGGGGAGCCTGCTTCCTCCTCTCTCTCTGCCTGCCTCTGCCTACTTGTGATCTCTGTCAAACAAATATATAAAATCTTAAAAAAAAAAAAAAGTTGAAAATGTATTGGAAACTATCAAAATGTTACTTAAATATTCGAACTGAAGGAGGCGATCTTTGAAAACAGTTAAGAGCTGAGGGCATTCAGTTGCATGTAATTTTGTGTGAATCCTCATGAATTTGAGTCCTTTCCTACGATCAGGATATCCTGTTGATAAATGTATTTGTATAGAAAATAAAATATGCTAAACTGCACTTACATACCTAATATGCTGGGCAATTCTATTAAAATAATGAATTAACCTGGCGATTCACAGACCTGTACTCCTGGGGCTAATAATACATTATGTTAATAAAAAAATTAAAAATTAAAAAATAAAAATAAAAAAATAATGATTAAAACATTTAATGAAAGCATAGACTGTCGCGTCTGTGTACTTTGCCAGAAGGAAGCAGAGAGCGGAGGAAAATATCTGATTTGAAAATTCATCCAAACTAGTCTAAATGTTAAAAAGGAGGAGGGAGGTGAGAGACTTGAATGTCATGGAAGAAATTTAAAATTAACCAGAGCTATGACAGGTTTTAACTATATTGTTTTAATGTTAAAAATTCAATCAGTTGTTTGTTTTGTCTACTCAATGCTAGAAATGATATACAAGAGGGCTTTGAAAGATACAGTTGTGTGTCTATACAGAACTTTTCTGGTTGCAAAAATTTTTAGACCTTGAAACAGGTTGCCAAGAGAAAAACAGTGGAATTTCCTTCCCTGGATACTGCTTAAAGCAGAATAAAGAACAGTCCAGACCCCTTCCTGAACAGAAGGTATTCTTCTGCACAACTTTTGAGGTTCCTTTTCATTTTGCCATTGTATAAAATTTTCTAAAGCTACAGGATTAATATTGCCACTCTGCAAGCTCTCTTGACTTTGGACATTGATTTCCATTTTTTAAAGCCGGACAGAACTCCATCTAGGTAGTAAATGATAGCTTCAGGACTTTAATACTTCAAGATTTTTTTTTCCTATTTTTTTTCCTATTTCTTTACTGTCTTATGGGAAGATAATGGACCACAGAAGGAAGCTGTAAGCTTTCCTGGAACAAACAAACCTTGCATGCGGTCTTTGGTATTCCCTTGCTTACTGTCCACTTCTCGAACTGCACTTCATTCAAGCCTGGCATCACAGGGCATGCCTAACCCTTGTAAATTCAGTACGACTGTGATAGACAACCATATGACCCAAATGTTCATGGGTTCCCTGACCAGGATGTGAAGAAGTCCAGCCATCGTGCCCTCCACAGAGACATAATCTGTGGATGTGCTCTCACTCGGTTCGCCAACACAATGCAGTTTCCACACATCAACCATCATTGTAATTTGGGTGAGAAATATTTAGAGGATAACGACCTTACACGGCTGGGTGTTTGTTCAGTTCCCTTCGACCACAATGACCATATAATTTACTGTCCAAATCAGGACCCTTTTGAGAATATAACAGAGGATGGGACCACTGGTAGTAATAACCCTGGGACCACAAAGACAGACAAATATAGACAGGGATAGAGTCAGCGACTGTCCCAGAAAAATGGGGAAATATGTTTGCCCTCATTTGAACCCAAGCCCAGGGGCAGTAGCAGACAAGAAGGATTGCTGATGGAGGAACAGTGCTAGAGAGGTTCATCACTCCTACTTGTTTACTGAAAAGGAAAACTACTAGGTGGGAAGATCTAAAAGAAGTATACCCATCATTTTTCTTACACTCTGCAACCCCCTTCTCTATTTTCACTAGATAGAATTTATAGCACTCTTAAATTTTAATTTCAAAAATGCATTCCTTTTCTACAGTTAAGGCACTTGCACTTATTTCAATGGCTTTGAGTAGATCCAATGCTAACATCTTGCACAATGAACCACCGCAAATGTAGTAGCATCAAACAACAGCAATCGTTTCTTATCTCTTCCAGTTCTGGGAGTTGACTGGGCGTGGCTAAGTCTTGTTCCACAGACTTCCCTGAGGTTGCAAGCAGATGGTGTCTGGTACCAATGTCAACTCAAAGGCTAGCCACCTCACATGACTGGTACTCTTTGCTGACTGTCAGCCAAGACCTCAGCTGGGCTCCTCCACCAGAACCACCTACACAAGACTTGTGCATGTGACCCAGGTGTCCTCATAACACGCAGTCTCAGCGCCAAACTCCAATTCCAAGAGTAAGTGTCTCAAGAAAAAGAGCCAGGAGGAAGCTCCCTCTCCTTTTCTGGCCCTGTCTTGGAAATCACATAACATCACATCTACACCAGATGATGATGGGCACAAAGATATACCCAATCTCAAGGGGAAGGGACACGGATACCATCTCCCGATGGGGAGTAACAAGGTCATATTTGTAGCAAGAGCATGTGAGTTGGGAGATATTTTCACAGCCACCACTGGAAAATATACTATGGCCAGGGGATATCCAAGAGATGCTGGAAGAAAAAGAATAATAACTTGAAAAGGCAAACATTCCTAAATAGAACAATAAAGTGCATATTTTTCTTGACTCAAATTCATACCTTGTAACATTCTCATTCTATCCAAATGAGCTATTTGAGGTGGGACGATTGATAAATATTAATTTAAGCAATGTAGTTCTCAGAAAAGGTGTACGGCATCACACTAGCTCAAACTGCTATCCAAAAATTATGGTCTTGGTTAGCTCCAATACCCAGTGTCCTTGACTGAATTCCTGCCATTGTCCATTGTCCATTACATGTAACCCTGCTTCATGTTTCTGTCTCTGCAGCCCATTTTGACACTGAATGAGTTAGCCTATATATCGCAAAACACAGAAAACTCAAGTCGGGAAATATTTTATAATCAACACCCAGCAAATGAAAGTTAGTGTTTGGTTTATTGTACAACCAAAACAAATTAGAGAAAGTTTTGCTCCCCTCTAAGAAACATAAAGCCCAAACAGAAATTAAAATTGATTCAACATGCTTTTTCCATAGCCTGTCATAACTTTTATCTTCACACCTAAGGAGTCCCCAACATGAGATCCATTCATGAGTTTTCCCATCTACCCAACCCATCAGATTAATGAAGCATTCAAAAAGAACAGCTGAGGAGCATACCTAGAGGGATTACAGGAACTGGAACATCACCGTGCTTTGGAGAAGCCCTTGGAAGAGACGAAGATTGCTGAAGGTGGTACATTTCACCTTGCTCAAGAAAGATCACAGAAACAATAGTTTTAATGTATTCAACTCAGAATTCATGTTAATTGCTCTAGGGCAAACTTTGATTCCGACAACTAATTACAGATATGTTTTCCTAATTACAGATCTTGAAAAAACTCGTGTAACTGTTAAGTGAGGGGTACAAAATAGCATCTTTAACTTTATTAGACTTGATCAATTTCTCAGCAGTTGGTATTAAATTGTACCTGAAATCAGTGTTTAATTTTTGAAGAATCGTCACCTAAAACTTATGGTAACTCTAAACTTATGATAACTCTGAAAACATTTGTGCAAGCCTCCCCTTCTACATATTACAGGACAAGTTTAAAGCTCAGAGTGACGGGTGGCTGGGAAGTAGGCACAAGTGATGGTGGTGGGGATAATGGTGACAAAACTCTGAGGAAGGGGCGCCTGGGTGGCTCAGTGGGTTAAGCCTCTGTCTTCAGCTCAGGCCATGATCTCAGGGTCCTGGGATCGAGCCCCACATCGGGCTCTCTACTCAGCAGGGAGCCTGCTTCCCTCTCTCTCTGCCTGCCTCTCTGCCTACTTGTGATCTCTCTCTCTCTCTGTCAAATAAATAAAATCTAAAAAACAAACAAACAAACAAAAACTCTGAGGAAATGGCCTGCACATCATATGGAAGCGGTTGACCTGATGTCTGTCATCAGAGCAGGCTCTGGGGCAACAAGGGTAGACTGGAAATCACGGACTCCTAAGACCCAACAGGCTGACTGAGAAAACACAGCCCTGAAATGCCTGGTCTATAAACCCATGCTAATTTTGCCCAATCCTTGAGGATATATGAAAAATTTTGTCTTTAAACCAACTGTTCTGCTTCCTAAATTCTAATTTGATTTAAGTTGCGTACTGATGTTATGAATTGCCCAATGCAACAGTCTCATTTGCTGTCAGTTTGGAAGCACAACATTTAGAAATTAAGTCCCTGTGCATTTTTCCCTCATTATTTCATAATAATGGGAAGATCATCATTTAAATGTAAACACCTGGTCAAAAATCTTTCCAGTCTACCAGCATTAATACAGATAAATATCTGTAAAACTTGGTTTTTCCATTATTGTTTTTAATAGAACATTTGCAATATTGTTTCTGGAATAAATCATTAATATTTTTGTTACAGGCAATATAACGCTGAGAAAGAAATTGGGTTAGAATTCTAAATTGACAACTCACTAGACATGTTCCTTTGAATAAGTTACTTAACCTGAGTTTCAATTTTCTTATATATAAAATCAGGATAACATAGTGTTTAATAGTGCTCAAAATTGTAACTACTAAATCTAGGTATTAGCATGGTATCCTACCTTTGATCACATACAAGTCAAAAGCACAGAAAATCAAAAAGGATGAAAAGCATAGAGCCATTTTCTACCCATAAACACTCAAGAGTTCTGTTCTTCCAGTGGCCAGCAAGAGCTACTAAAGTCTGCTCTTGTTACCCTCTAAATCCATAAACCCAAAGCTCTTTCTCACTATTGTCCAATCAGTGAAGTTATGCCACTCAGATGTTTTTGATACCAAGTGTGTAAATCCTGAACTCCAATTAACTAAAAATGTTATTAGAAAATGAGTAGTTCTGGGGTGCCTGGGTGGCTCAGTGGGTTAAGCCTCTGCCTTCAGCTCAGGTCATGGTCTCAGGGTTCTGGGATCGAGCCCCGCATCAGGCTCTCTGCTCAGCAAGTAGTTTGCTTCTTCCTCTCTCTACCTGCCTCTCTGCCTACTTGTGATCTGTGTCCAATAAATAAAATCTTAAAAAAAAAAGAAAGAAAGAAAATGAGTAGTTCTTCATATTGGTGGTTGCCAGAGAAGAAGGGTGTGGAAAAATGGGCAAAATAGGTGAAGGGGACTAAGAGGTACAAACTTTGGGTTACAGAAGAAGTCACAAAGAAGAAAAGTACCTGATAGGGAACACAGTCAATAACACTGTAATAATGTATGGTGACTACACTTGTCACGGTGGGTACCAAGTAATACATAGAATTGTTGATTCACTATGTCCTACACCTGAAACCAACGTAACACTGTATGTTGACTATACTCCAATAAAAAAAAAAAAAGAAAGAAAGAAAATGACTAGTTCTTTGTTCTAAAGATAATCCTCCTTTTGAGGAAGCAAATCTAAAGGTGAAAAGAAAGGGTTTCATTTGCAGGAGACTGTTCAGTACGGGATAAGTATGACTCGCAGACCTTCCATTAAGGAAGAAGACTACATGCTCTTTCAAGAACTCTTTGCTAGGATAATATTCAAGATGGGCAGGGGAGGATGAGCAAGTTGCCTGATTCCATTTTCCGGGGTAGCTTCCAGTTTTTCTGAAGCCGTTGAAGCCAACCAAGCTAACAATGACTCTTCCTTCAAAATCGGATCCAGGAGTCATGAATCAATGCAGAGGAAGCTGAGGAAATGCCCATCAATAATTTAGCGTATCAAGTTTCTGAAGTACTTCAGGACTAGATTTCTGCAACATATTTAGCCTGTGGCAAAGAATAGTCAGATCGTAATTTGTTGGGACTAAGGCAGGTTCAAGGTCTGAGACAGGATACACAAGACAGCAAAATGTTCCTCATTCTTCTTCCAGAGAAATCCAAGTGGAACAATACAAAGGTAAAGGAGAACTCAGGTTGACTGAGGGGAGAGAAAATAATCAGACAATATTTTAAAAGGTTGGAAATTGTGAATTTGTCATGAAATATATCTCTCATTTTTCTATCTTTAAAGGACTTCATTTCCTTTCCTTAACCGAACCTGGATCCTTCATGGGTTTTGTTTTTCCCACAACCTTGTACATGTGAAGCTCTTCCCTCACGTCCCAGTACTGCAGGGTCCAGGTGCATGGTACCCGGGGTGCAGCTGCCCCACAACCGACCTCTGCTTCCATTTCATTTTCACCTTCACTCAACACCCTCCCCTCTCCTTTGATGCTCAGGACACCTGACTATCCCACAAATTAGTTGGATTTGTGCTAATCATGGGCTCCCTGACCTTGTGCCATGAAGAAAGGCCCACATCCTCCTAGCCCCTGACCTTGAGCCATGAAGAAAGGCCCACATTCTCCTGGCCCCTGACCTTGAGCCATGAAGAAAGGCCCACATTCTCTTGGCCCCTGACCTTGGGCCATGAAGAAAGGCCCACATTCTCCTGGCCCTGCACTGTAGGTCCCAGGCCTCTGGAGATTTATCTTCTTCCAACAAGAGCTACTCCTTTGAACCTCCTGCCTCCAACCAATACCCGTTTAGCTTCCCCTGTTCATTATTTCTGAGATTTATTTCTCTATGTTTGTTGAGGACTTTAGCACCTGGTGTACCGTTTTTGTAAGTCGGCTTCTTCCGTCATCCAGGGAGTTCTGGCTGTGGCTCGGGGTCTCTAGACTCACAGCCCTTCAATCTGCTCTACTGTCATGACAGTAGTGATAAGTCAGTTTTACTTAAGTATAACCCAATACAAATCCTTGTAAGAGCCTTGTGAGCAGATATTATCCCCCAACTATAGATGAGAAAATAGAGATGAAGAGGTTTTTTTTGGGGGGGGGGTGTTGTTTGTTTTGTTTTTTGAGTTTGGACAGGTGCTAAGAAAGGACTTGAGATATAGTCCCAACTCTGCTCTCAAGAGCAGACTTTTTTTAAGACTCCATTTATTTATTTGACACAGAGAGAGGGAGAGAGGGCACAATCGGGGGGGGGGGCAGCAGAGGGAGAGGAAGAAGCAGACTCCCTGCTGAGCAGGGAGACTGATGAGGGGCCCCATTCCAGGGCCCTGGGACCATGACCTGAGCCGCAGGCAGACACTTAACCACCTCAGGTGCCCCAAAAGCAGATTTTTTTTTAACAACTAGACTATGCTACCCCCTACTTAATCTTTACCTGAATATAAATTTGTTTTATTCATTCCTAGTTCCTTGTAGCATAAATTCTATCACTGTCCCATCCAATTCACTTTTGAAATACTGAACTGTGAAATCTGTAGTCTACCAACTTCCTCCCTGCCATCTGTCACTCATTCCGACTAAACCTCACTTTCAAGCTCACAATTTTTAGTTTCTTGACAACTCCCTGGTTTCCTGAATTTTCCTTCACTTCCCTTCTACCTCATCCTGAATCTCACCAACAGAACAATCGAGCTACGTTTTCCATTGTTCCCCATCCCCTTACCTCACCATAACCAGTTTGCCAATCTCATCTCAACTGTCCTTTCTCTCCATTCCAGTCCCAGGGGACAAGTGTTATTGAAAGGAGTATATATATTAAGTTAGTACATATTTAACGAGCATTTAATTAGTAGAGCCGCTAATATGTGAGGATTAAGAGACACAGTCCCAACCTCAAGGAAGAACATATGGTCTGGCAGGAAAAGGCATGCAAATTGTTAAGTGTATTAAGTCTTATTTAAACAGGTTGCATTCAGTGGAGACAAAGGTTCACTTAAGTCCAAGAAATACAAAACCATACTATTGGATAGTCATCGATGGGAACACTGAGGTCTCCCAGAAGGCCGGCAGAAGTTTGGGTGGAAAGAAAAACAGAGTAAATCCTTCGTCAAAGTTCTATATGATTATGTGGGTGAATGAAAATAAGGCAGGTAGGAGGTGCAACTTTAGGATAAACAAACCTAGGAGTTACAGTGGAAATACTGGTGAGAATTATAATAGGAACCATCATTTTTCTTCTTCCAGCAACAATCTTGATATTCCTTTGGGAATTCACCTCCACCACTCTCTGTCCAAAGCTGGTCTAAATGCAGTGAATGAAAGAACTCTGATAAGGGCTACCTAAAAAGAGACTCTCTTGCAAACTGAATTTAAACTTGAGCTACTGCAGTCATCTGACCATCCCCTGAAGGCGGAGAATAAAAGCCAATGTGCCAAAGACAAGCATAATGTATCAGAGACAGAGAGACAGAAACTGAGCCTAAAATTAAGCTGCTCCTGAAACTACCTCCAGCTCTGGACCACTTTTCAGGTTCATGAATAGGACCTGAATATTCATATCTGTATTCATGAATATGAATGTAACCAAGTCTAATAAGGAGGGTAGACGAAGCCAGACCTCATTGAATGGTGTGTTTTTCTTGCATATACAAAAATTCAGAAAAGAGGTTAACAGCTTATACTCATATAAGTAGGCTGTCTTTATTTAAATTCTGTATTTTTCACCTATTAGCTGTGTCACTTAGGACAAGTTACTTAACTTCTCTGTCATTTTTTTTTTTGTAAAATGTGGATAATAACAGCTTCCACCTCATAAATTTGCTTGCTATGAGGATGAAGCAAGTTAAGCTCCTAGAACAATTTCAGTCTTATTTGTAAGATCAGGATAATCTGAGGCAGGAGAAGTAGAGGTGAGGATTTACACCAGGAAAAGTGAAAATGTGCATTATTTGTGTATCCTTGGAGAGAATTCTACAAGGTTACATGCCAGATTGTTATCAGAAGTTATTTCTCAGGATTGGTAGTGGGTGTCACCAGAGGGCTGTTACTTTAATACATAATCTTTATATAATATATGGACTTTATTACATACTTATTTAATGTAAAACAAAACAAACTGGTAATAGAAACTTAAAAGGATATTTAAATCATTGTTTTTAAATGCTGTATTTTATAATTTTTTTAAAAGATTTTATTTATTTATTTATTTGAAAGAGAGACAGAACACAAGCAGGGGGAGGGGCAGAGGAAGAGGGAGAAACAGACTCTCTGCTGAGTAGGGAGTCCCCTGCAGGGCTTGATTCCAGGACCCTGAGATCATGACCTGAGCCAAAGGCAGACACTTAACCGACTGAACCACCCAGGTGCCCCTCACAATCTTTAAGTAGGCTACGCACCCAGTGTGGGGCTTGAGCTTACGACCCTGAGATCGAGAGTCCCATGTTCTACCCACTAAGCCAGCCCACTGAGCCAGCCAGGCATCCCTAAAATACTGTATTTTAAAAACTGTGAAGACCAAAGGAAACAGTCAAGAAAACAAAGAAGCAACCCACTGAATGGGAGAAGATATTTGCAAATGACAGTACAGACAAAAGATTGATATCCAGGATCTATAAAGAACTTCTCAAACTCAACACACACAAAACAGATAATCATATCAAAAAATGGGCAGAAGATATGAACAGACACTTCTCCAACGAAGACATACAAATGGCTATCAGACACATGAAAAAATGCTCATCATCACTAGCCATCAGGAAGATTCAAATTAAAACCACATTGAGTTATCCCCTTACACCAGTTAGAATGGCCAAAATTAGCAAGACAGGAAAAAACATGTGTTGGAGGGGATGTGGAGAAAGGGGAGCCCTCTTAAACTGTTGGTGGGAATGCAAGTTGGTGCAGCCTCTTTGGAGAACAGTGTGGAGAGTCCTCAAGAAATTAAAAATAGAACTTCCCTATGACCCTGCAATTGCACTACTGGGTATTTACCCCAAAGATACAGATGGAGTGAAAAGAAGGGCCATCTGTACCCCAATGTTTATAGCAGCAATGGCCACGGTTGCCATTGCAACCATCTTGGAAAGAACCAAGATGCCCTTCAACGGACGAATGGATAAGGAAGATGTGGTCCATATACACTATGGAGTATTATGCCTCCAAGAGAGGATGAATACCCAACTTTTGTATCAACATGGACGGGACTGGAAGAGATTATGCTGAGTGAAATAAGTCAAGCAGAGAGAGTCAATTATCATATGGTTTCACTTATTTGTGGAGCATCACAAATAGCATGGAGGACATGGGGAGTTAGGAGAAGGCATTTGGGGGAAATTGGAAGGGGAGGTGAACCATGAGAGACTATGGACTCTGAAAAACAATCTGAAGGGTTTGAAGAGGTGGGGGGTGGGGTGGGAGGTTGGGGGAACCAGGTGGTGGATATTAGACAGGGCACGGATTGCATGGAGCACTGGGTGTGGTACAAAAACAATGAATACTGTTATGCTGAAAATAAATTTAAAAAAATGATTTAAAAAAAAACTGTGAAGACCAGTTTTCAAGACAATATGACTTGAAATGCCATTATATCAATGCTTTTTCTATTAATAAAATAAAATGAAATAGTCATACGTATGTCATAAGATTATATGTAAGAATCGGAGCAGTATGATAGTATAAACCATGTAACCAGGAGTCAGAATTCATGCATATTAACTGTCAAGAGCATTTTCTGGATCTCTGATGTAACTGAGAGACCCTTGAGAAAGAACTAGAATGATTACATACCACTCTTCTCTTTAGCCATCTGCCACTTTCCTCTTCCCAGGCAACTGCTATTTACAAAAATTAATCTGTTTTGATTTGGAGAATAAACAAGGGCAAAAATTAAAAATGGTGTCTGTAACCAAAAATCATAATAAAGTCTGAATACATGAATTTTCTAATAAGTTATTTTTAGGTTTAAAAATACAAATATTTTATTTAAAAGTTTTTATTTAAATTCTAACTTACAGTGTAATATTAGTTTCAGGTGTACAGTATAGTGATTCAACACCTGTACACCTGTGCTCATCAGAGAAAGTGCCCTCCTTAATCCCCATCACCTGTTTAACCTTTCCTGCCACCTACCTACCCTCAGGTAATCATTAGCTCTCTATAGTTAAGAATCTGTTTCATGGTTTACCTCTCTATGCTTCAATAATAAAAAATTTAAGTTGACAATATTCAAGTGTACAACATAGTGATTTGACAATTCCATACATTATACAATGCTCACCATAAATATAGTTATCATCTGTCACCATACATTACAATATTATTGACTATCTTCCCTATGCTATACATTTCATCAATAACTTTTAAAAGACTGTTTTTCTTCTCCTGAAGTGCAAATGATTTGCCTTTGTACTACTTATCACATATGGTAGCAGTGATAAGTATTCTTCCAGCAATGATTATGAAATGCATCAACACTGGTAAAATCTATATTTTCTCAATTATCATATGGTTTCACTTATTTGTGGAGCATCACAAATAGCATGGAGGACAAGGGGAGTTAGAGAGGAGAACGGATTTGAGGGTAATTGGAAGGGGAGGAGAACCATGAGAGACTAAGGACTCTGAAAAACAATCTGAGGGTTTTGAAGGGGCGGGGGGGTGGGAGGTTGGGGGAACCAGTATTAGAGAGGGCACGGATTGCATGGAGCACTGGGTATGGTGCAAAAACAATGAATACTGTTACGCTGAAAATAAATTAAAAGACTTAAAAAAAAATCTGTATTTTCTCTTCAATCAGTATAGAAAATCTAAATGACCACAATGGTGTTATAATTAAAATACAAGTAAATTTCTCTTTCTGATTGCAGCTTTAGCTAGAGGTCTGTTTATTAGAATTTTGCCTCTCCCCACCACACACATACTCTTTTTCTAAGGTCTTAACCCTGAATACATTAGATATGTAAACTGAAAACATAAGAATTTTATAAACAAAACTATTTTGCCAAGTACAAACTTTATTCTCTTTGACCCTCAATTGAACATATTGGAAATATTTTATTTTTATTTAAGCAAATGAAAGATTATTTTGTTCTAAGCTGATAATCTGCACATTCAAAATTACCTTTTTCTGTAGAAGTATCAGAAGAGCTTCATAAATAATCAGAAAGTGAAGCAGAGACACTAAAATACAGAGCAGGGGAGGATCTATAGTGAATTTTTTTATGACACAAATTTCTTGACTTACTTCTCATTTTGCAATATGTTTACATATTTATATATAGCTTGAATAGTGTACCACAATGAAATTTTTTCCTCAGAATTGGGAATGAGAGCTCCATCTATTATTGAAAAAGAAGGTTAAAAAAAGCTGAATCTATGTTAGAAATAAAAGCATGCTATCTAGAGGTGCCTGCCTGGCTCAGTCGGTAGAGCATGCAACTCTTGATCTCAGGGTTGTACCTTCAAGTCCCCACTGGGTGTGGAGATTACTCAAAACAGAAAGAAGAAAGAACTAAAGGAAGGAAAGAAGTAAGAGGGGGGAGGGAGAGAGAAAGAAAAGAAAAAGAAATAAAAGCATGCTATCCAAAACATTACCCCAAATTATGAGGAAATTAAAATAATTGTGATACAACATGGGCGGGCAGAGCAATTACTGGAAAAGAAAAATCTGGTTATAGGTAAAGTTCTGGTTTGACACCAGAAAGTACTTTTTCCCTCACTGCAAAATCATCGTGTCGTGACTACACGAAAAAAAATGTTAGAAAGGATCACAGTGTTCCTTCCCAGTAGAGAAACTTATCCGTCTTTTGAAAGTTGCCCATCATACAAATCTTTGTTTTCTCCTGAATACAGAAACTAGGAAGGCAGGAGGGTTGCCAGATTCAATAAATAAAAATACAGAGTGCCCAGCTAAATTTAAATTTCACATAGAGAATAAAATCTTAGTATGAGTACATTCCCCCAAGCTTTGCAAATGTTGAGCCTCCTGTATTTTGTTCGGCAACCCTAGAAAGGAGGACACTTGATTTCCTAGCTTCCCGTACAGCTAGGCTGTAACACGGGATAGAATTCTGTCCTAAGAATGACCCATTAAATGCACTAACTAGACCTTGAATCAGAAACAAAAAGAGCAGAGAATCCAGGTAGGTAGTGGTGGTGATGGTAGCCGCAGCAGCATGTTTCCATGGTAACGAGGATGCGCTCGTGTGGCCCTGGGGCCCAGCAGTATAGTTCTGGCTTACTGGGTCCAGTAGCAGCAGCATCTCCACAGACAGATTCAGGGGGCGTGGGGGCGGATTTTGCTCCTTCATCTCTTCTTCCGGCCTCATTTCCAAGTTCAGCCCTTTAGAATTCGTGATGATTATTCGAGCTACCAGTGTTCTTTTCTGTTGAAATTGCCCAGAATCATTCCTCTTCAGGCATACCTCAGACATACTGAAGGTTCAGCTCCAGACAACCACCACAAAGCGACTACCACAATAAAATCAAATGAATTTTTTTGGTTTCCTGAGGCACAGAAGTCACGTTGCCACATACTGTAGTCAATTAAGAGCACAGAACTGTTACGTCTAAAAAAACGTGCATACCTTAATTTAAAAACTCTATGGCTAAAAATGCTAACCATCCCCTGAGCTTTCAGAGAGTCGTGATCAGAGACCAGTGGACAGGCTTGCCTCAGTGCTGCTGGCTGCTGACCGATCAGGGTGGTGGGGGCAGCACTTTCTTAAAATAGAACAACCGTGAAGTTTGCTGCAGCAAATGACTCTCCCCTTCGCGAACAAGTTCTCCATAGCACGTGATGCCGTTGGATAGCATCTTACCCAGAGGAGAGTCCGTTCTCTCAAACCCTGCCACTGCTTTATGTAATTAAGTTTATGGAACAGTCTAAATCCTCTGTGGCCATTTCCACGGTCTTCACAGCACCTTCAGCAGGAGGAGATTACGAAGTCTCAAGAAGCTACTTTCTTTGCTCATCGGTAAGAAGAAACGCTTCATCCGTTCAAATTTCATCAAGAGGTTGTAGCAAGTCCCTCACGTCGTCAGTCTCTTCCTCTACGGAAGTCTTCAACTCCTCAAAGTCATCCATGAGGTTTGGAATCGACTTCTTCCACGCCCCCTCTTCTGAGTCACAGATGTCCTCCATGCCACCGAGAATGCTGAGTCCTTTCCAAAAGGTTTTAAATTTACTTTGCCCAGATCCATCAGAGGAAGCACCACCTGCAGCAGCTCGAGCCTTATGAAGTGTCTTCTTAAACAGTAAGACTTTAAAGTCCAAATACTGCCCGGATGCATCGGCAGCAGCACGGACATTGTGTGAGCACACATGACAAGAACACTGATCGCGGTGTCCATCTCCATCAGAGCTCCCGAGTGAGCAGGTGCATTGCCCGTGAGCAGTAATATTTTGAAAGGAATCTTTCTGTCTGAGCAGTAGGTCTCAACAGTGGGCTCAAAATATTCAGTAAGTCATGTTACCGAAACAGACGGGCCGTCACCCAGACTTCATTGTTCCATTGACAAAACACAGGCAGAGTACGTTTAGCATAATTATTTTTATTTATTTATTTATTTTAAAGATTTTATTTATTTATTTGACAGAGAGAGATCACAAGTAGACAGAGAGGCAGGCAGAGAGAGAGGGGGAAGCAGGCTCCCCGCCGAGCAGAGAGCCCGATGCGGGACTCGATCCCAGGACCCTGAGATCATGACCTGAGCCGAAGGCAGCGGCCCAACCCACTGAGCCACCCAGGCGCCCCGATTCTTTTTTTATTTAAATTCAATTACCCAAGGTATAGTACATCACTGGGGTGTTGTTTTAAAATATTTTATTTATTTATTTGAAAGACAGAGATCACAAGTAGGCAGAGAGGCAGGTGGGGCAGGGAGGGGGAGCAGGCTCCCTACTGAGCAGAGAGCCCAATGCAAGACTCGATCCCAGGACCCTGGGATCATGACCTGAGCTGAAGGCAGAGGATTTAACCCACCCAAGCACCCCATCATTGGGTTTTGACATAATGTTCAATGATTCATCGGTTTAGTATAACACCTAGTGCTCATCACATCACGTGCCCTCCTTAATGTGTAATTCTCAAGGGCCTTAGAATTTTCAGAATAGTAAATGAGCACTGGCTTCAACTTAAAGTCACCACTGCATTCACCCCTAACAAAAGAGTCAGCAGGTCCTTTGAAGCCAGGCACTGACTTCCCCCCTTCTCTAGCCCTCAAAGTCATAGATGGCATCTTCTTCCCATGGGAGACTATTTGATTGAAAATCTATTGTTTGGTGGAGCCACCTTCATTAATCATCCCAGCTAGATCTTCTAGATAACTTGCTGCCTCACTGTGCACACTAAGGTTATGGAAGCCGTTTTTCTCCTTAGACCTCATGAGCTAACCTTTGCTAGCTTCAAACTTTTTTTTCCCTGCAGCTTCTTTCCATCTCTTAGCCTTCATAGAATTTGAGAGGGGAAGAGATAGGGGAATGGTCTGTCAGGGGAGCAGTCAGAACGGACACATTTATCAATTAAGTTGACTGTCTTACGTGGGCACAGGGCACCCCCTAAGACAGTTCTCATAGTAACATCAAAGATCATTTATCACCGATCACTATAACAAAAAATAACAAACTGTAACAAAAAATAACAAAAAAGCGTGAAATACTGTAGACATTACCAAAATGCAACACAGACACATGAAGTGACCAAAGGCTGTTGGAAAATGGTGCCAACAGACTTGTAGGAGGCAGGGCTGTCACAAGCCTTCAATTTGGAGAAAATGCAGTATCTGCACAGCACGATAAAGAGAAGTACAATAAAATGAGATATGCCTGTATAAAAATCCTATGTAATATCAGGAGAGAATGATTTGGAGAGGGAGAAAAAAGAATCAAAGTATTCAAGCAATAAATTTCCAGGCATCTTCTTGAGAACAAAACAATCTTCAATTCCTCCCAAGGGCAGCAGAGCACAGTTTATGTTCTATGAACTAATGTTCCCCTGGTTTCAAGCCCAACTCTGCCACTTACTACCAAAGTGACCTTGAGCAAGTTACTTAATTTTTCTGTGGATCAGAAAAGTTCCTATTTCTGTATCTGTAAAATGAGAATAATAATGTCTATCTCATAGAATTGTTTTGAATTTCAAGTGAGCTAATATTTATGACAGGGACTGGCACACAGAAAGCACTACATACATGTTTACAGAATAAAAAGTGGGGCACCTGGGTGGCTCAGGTGGTGAAGTATCTGCCTTTGGCTCGGGTCGTGATCCCAGGGCCCTGAGATCGAGTCCCACAAGGAGCTCCCTGCTCAGTGGGGGGCCTGCTCTCCTTCTCCCTCTGCCCTTCCCCCTGCTTGTGCTCTCTGGCTCTATCAAATAAATAAAATCTTTTTAAAAAAAAAAAAGGCAAATCATTCACAATCCCAAGCTGTACTCAGAGGCAAAAATAGTCCATGATAATTACCATACTGATTCCTTCAACCAGGGGCTAGAAAAGGACTTCAGAGGAGTCTTGGGTGTGAAATAAACTCTTCCATGACTAGGACATGTTAGAACAAGCAAAACATTCTTAATATTAGCACTGAGACCTCCAGCACTGGAGGTCAGTCTAGTGATCTTGATGGGCCTTACGTGAAAGTGAGATAGGTGAGATTTGGGAAACTACATGCCATAAAACATCGCCCACCTAGCTTGTTATGGTTTTATAGAGTTGTCTATTAACAAACTAGGCAGCAAAGGCACCTAGAGAGGGATCACACAGCTAAACACCATGAGCAGATTATAAAGGAGACTTTATTTGATTAATCAGTTGGTACTACAGGTCCTGGAGTAACATCATACAGGATTGTGAATTTTTAGTAGAATCCATGATGAGAAGCAAGAGAGAGAATTCCGTTGTCTTTTGATGAAAAGAGAGGGAAGTATGACATTGAGGTCAAGAGCAAGACAGGAGAGAAGAGACCAAATGAGAATAAAGAAGGGGAGGAGGGGAATGACACCTTCAACTGAAAGTTTTTTTTTTTCCAGCTAACAAATTACTTTTCACTGACTCATTTAACTATTCCTTGTCTCAATACAGAAAATTTATCTAGAACCTGTCCTAAAACCAAAAAAAGGCAAACTTATAAAATATGCCAATAATGAGATAAACATAAGCCTAGAGCCTCTGCTGATCCTGCTTTTATATTCTTAATCAATGTACCGAAAAAGGAAGAGACTCCAAAAACCACTGGCATAAACTAGAATCAAAAGGTACTCCAGAAAAAGATAGCACTAACGCCAAATCCAGAAACACATTTAAGAAATGGAAACAGCTTTCTTCCATTAGCAGTTAACTCTGGAAACTCCTTGAAGAGGACACTAAACTTTAAACCATGTTGATAAACAGCTTAGCATGAAGGTGAGGTCCCAAGAGACAAAGCCATAGTCATGGAGCAGAGGCATAGGTACTAAATTCTTCCTATGCCTCCATTAGACTCACTACAGTGCCTGGTACCCAAAAGATGTAAATTATTCTGCTAGGTGTTTGGCAAACTGACTTTGCTCAAAGCTCTCCATTCTCTCAGAGGCTGAATTTAAGTTGAGAATAAAAACAGTATATTTACAGTTTTTCAAATACTCTACTGAAGGAAAAAGGGATCTGTAGTTGCACAGATTTATACCATACCACTCATATTTTCCTTGAAGACTTTCATTTATTTTCAAAGTTCTGGCTTGGTTGGTGTCCCAGTACAAAACTTCCGCGCCATTAGTAAATAAAGCAATCTACTCATAAGACTAATGGCTCAAGTCCTTCCTTAAAGCAGAAGTTAACGCTGAAAAGAAATTTTAAAAATAAATAAAAATTTAAAAAAAAACTATTGAAACATGCCATTACTTAAAAAAAAAAGTTAAGAAGTACCATGTCATTGAGAAAGGTGATCATGAACATCCCTCTTAGCAACTTTTTCATTTTCAGAAATTACTGTCCTCAGTGATAACAAAAGTTGGAAGAGGAACTTGGATTCCAGAAATAAAGAAATTATTCTATCAGCACAAACGTGACAAGAAGAAATTAGGGAAAGGCAATACATGAAGAAATAATGGCTGAGATTTTTCCAGAATTTAAGAAAAAAAAAATCTTCACTGCTCCTTTTCTCTACCACCATGGTGTACACGGCTGACTGCTCCTCATGTTTTCTCACAAGACTTCCAGGATCAAGCAACTCCTGGCCAAGAAACAAAAGTAGAATCATCCCATTCCCCAGTGGATTTGGATGAAAACTGGTAATAAAATCAGGTACATGAAGGCCTGGGTGGCTCAGTCACCTGAGCATCTGACTCTTGGTTTCAGCTCAGGTCATGATCTCATGGGTGGTCCTGAGATCAAGCCCTGTGTCGGGCTCCACGCTCAACCAGAGGTCTGCTTGAGAGTCTCTCTCCCTTTGCTTCTCCCTCTACTCCAACACTCCCTCTCCCCCTCCAACATAAAATCTTAAAAAATAAAAGAAAAAAAATGCTAAAAATTAATGAGCTAAGCATCTAGCTTAACAAGTTAGAAGAATAAGCCCAAAGAGAGCAGGAGAAAGGAAATACTAAAGAGAAGACATTAGAAAGGATCAATGACGCCCAAAATTATTTCTTTAAGGACCAAAAACATGGACACACTTCTGGAAGCACTAAGCTAGGAAAAAAAGGGGGAAAGTCACAATATTAGCAATGAAAACTGTAGGTGCAAAGATTTTTAAAAATTAGAGATTATTAACAACTTTATGCCAGTAAATTTGAAAATTTAGGTGTAGGAGACAAATTGCTCAAAAAGAATTATAGATTAAACTAACAAAAAGGTTTTTAAAAATCTGAATGGACCTATAGACACTATCTACATGCAAACAACGTTTCATATATACTCCTACGTAGAAATAAGATCTAAAATAGAAGCAGCTGAATCTTCAGGAGAAAAGTGGGACTTGAAATGAATGTACAAATTGAATATCACATGGATGAATGGAAGAAAAACAAGGAAGATCATTTGAGAAAAGGAAAGACCTAGAAAACGAAATGAGAACAGTGTACTTGTTTTTGTGACAGTAAAGAAATAGGACTGCCTAGAATAGAGAATATATTTTGGATGATGAAAAGATAGGAAAGTGCCAGATCATGAAAGTACTTAAAATCCCAAAAGAAGAGTTTAGAAAAGATTTTAGGAAAGAAGAGACCCATTTAATTACTATTTTTAGTAGAAGCTATGCATGGCAGCAGGGAGTGAGAGAGGAGCCTAGGTTTAGACCAATGATATGATGGATTGAATGATTATTAAGTAATCAGACATGAGATATGAAATCTAGTTAGCTCCTCCAACCCATTTGAAGTCAAAGATACCCATTTCTCGGTCAATGGTAACATTTATTTAACATCTGTGGGTGTGACATTATATGCCAGACACTACACATTTACATGGCTATTTTATGTCATTCTCCCATGACACTATGGTGGTAGTCATTAGCATCCTGATTATACATATTAAGAAACTTTAAGTAACTTTCCCAAGCATTCTTACGTAGTAAGAAGTAGAATTAGAATTTGACCATACCGATTCCAACTCCAAAGGCTAAGTTCTTAAATTGTAACATGGAGGCAGCTTCCTAATAGGACAGCTCACTATAAAACCCCCTTTAATTATATCTTGTTTTTTTTCCTCTGACCTTTATTTTAAATATCTAAATGCTCAAAAATAATATAAATGCTTGGAAATGAGACATACTATATAGCTTCTAATATATATTATCCTTTTTTTTTAGATTTATGTGAGATTTATTTATTCATTTATGAGAGAGAGAAAGAGAGCGTGCGCAGAAGCAGGCTCCTTGCTCAACAAGGAGCCCGGCGTAGCACTAGATCCCAGGACCCTGGGATCCTGACTTGACCCAAAGGCACTTAGCTGACTGAGCCACCCAGGTTTCCTAATATATACTACCTTATTAAGCAGTATTTTATCAATAAGGTTACCAACATATCCTTTCATGAGACTAGCATAAAAACAATAGTGTATCTAGTTGTCTTTTTTTTTTAGGAATTTTTTTAAAAATTTTATTTTTTAAATTACTTTTCAGTGTTCTAGAATTCATTGTGTATGCACCACACCTAGAGCTCCATGCAATAGGTGCCCTCCATAATACCCACCACCAGGTTCACCCAACATCCCACCCCTCTCCCCTCCAAAACCCTCAGTTAGTTCCTCAGAGTCCACAGTCTCTCATGGTTCATCTCCCCTTCCAATTTCCCCCAACTCCTTTCTCCTCTCCATCTCCCCATGTCCTCTGTGTTATTCCTTATGCTCCACAAATAAGCGAAACCATATGATAATTGACTCTCTCTGCTTGACTTATTTCACTCAGCATAATTTCTTCCACTCCCATCCATGTTGATACAAAAGTTGGGTATTCATCATTATGGAGGCATAATACTCCATAGTGTTTATGGACCACATCTTCCTTATCCATTTGTCCATTGAAGGGCATCCTGGTTCTTTCCACAGTTTGGAAACTGTGGTCATTGCTGCTATGAACATTGGGGTACAGATGGCCCTTCTTTTCACTACATCTGTGTCTTTGGGGTAAAGGGAGTTGGGGGAAATTGGAAGGGGAGGTGAACAACAGGAGACTATGGACTCTGAAAAACAATCTGAAGGGTTTGAAGAGGTGGGGGGTGGGAGGTTGGGGGAACCAGGTGGTGGGTATTAGAGAGGGCACGGATTGCATGGAGCACTGGGTGTGGTACAAAAACAATGAATACTGTTATGTTGAAAATAAGTTTTTAAAAAATGAAAAAAAAAAAAAAGAAATGTGTCACCAAAACAGAGAAGCAATCCACAGAATGGGTGAAGCTATTCGCAAATGACAGTACAAAGGGCTGATATCCAAGGTCTATAAAGAACTTCTCAAACTCAACACACACAAAACAGATAATCATGTCAAAAGATGGGCAGAAGACATGAACAGACACTTCTTCATTGAAGACATACAACTGGCTAACAGACACATGAAAAAATGTTCATCATCACTAGCCATCAGGGAGATTCAAATCAAAACCACATTGAGATACCACCTTACACCAGTTAGAATGGCCAAAATCAACAAGGGAACAAACAATAAGTGTTGGAGAGGATGTGGAGAAACGGGAAACCCTCTTACACTTAAGTTGGTGCAGCCACTTTGGAAAACAGTGTGGAGATTCCTTAAGAAATTAAAAATAGAGCTTCTCTATCTAGTTGTCTTTAATCTCTCTTTCTAATGTATTTAGAAACCCTCTTTGAACTCCAATATTTATGAGAAAGTCCTGTGTTCAAATACAGTGTAAGTCCAGCAGGAAAAGGTCAGCCAGGGCTCTACTCATTCCTCTGTCTGCCAGCATGATTCATAATTCACCTCTTCTCTCTTCTTCACTCTGGTGGAAGCCGTACAAACAAGACGTCCTGGTGTGGATTATAGGAACACTTCTACCCAGTCATTACAGAGTTAGAACCTTATACACAAGTCAAAGAAATCCTCCATCTTCTAGCTTACCCACAAAAGCTAACCTGTACTGACTACACCTCTAACCCAGGGGTTCTCCACCAAGGGTGACCTTGACCCTAATGGGCAGTTGACCATGTCTTGAGACATTTCAGCTGCCACAACTGGAGGCAGAGGGCTTCTGGCATTTTACTGGGGGGAAGCCAGGGATGCTGCTAGGCCTCCTTCCTGCGATACACAAAGAGCCCCTCACAACGAGAATTATTCAACCTGAAATGTTACAGTGCCAGAGATGAGAAAGCCTTCACCTCGTTCCCGCACTATGCACAGAAAGTTGTTTTGCTCAGGAAGGAATTAAACACAAATCCAGAGGCAGAGTAGGAGTCAGGAGCAAGGGTAGGCCTTACTCTAGAAATGAGACTCAGACCTGAAAGCCATGTCAGATGTGGTGGATTAGTTACATGTTACTCATAACTGATACATGAACGCTTATCGTCCTAATTTATGACTCATTCATACAAAGCCCAGATTCAAAAACCAGACTCACTTGGTTTGAATCCAAACTCTGCTACTTACTAGCTTTGTAATATCGACCAACTTATTTTCTATTCCTCTGCTTCTACAACTGTAAAGTGAAAATAATAATAATAATAACAACAACAATAATATAGCTACCTCTCCAGGTGGCTGTGAGGATAGGAGTTAACATCTGCAAAGTACTTACAACAGTATCAAGTGTATACCAAGCTCTAGGTACACGTTAGCAGGTATCACTTCTACAGCTCGTCTTTCTAGAAACTGCAAATATGAAAGTGCGTACTGTAGGACACCTTCCTGGTATCACAGTCTGCAAGAAAGAGACTCGATTCTTTGCTAAGCAAAGTAAACTATATACATACAAGAAACTTCTTGCTCAGTATGCAGCATCCTGAGAAACTACCTTTTCACTTTCTGTGTTACTATACTGGAAGAAGCTGGCACACTCTTTTCAAATTTTAATGTCTCTAAAATTGGCTTCTCAGCATCACTGGTGTCCCGCTGTCACTGTCTGCTGTGTTGCGGTCATGCTGTAGTTACGCTTGATGGTGGGTCCACACGTGTGGTTGTAATTCCTGGTGAGAGAACTGAATGACTGCAACTCCTGGATGATTCCATCAATAAACCATTTAAGGGCCTTTGGAGGACAGAATACAGACTCCGACTGGTACCTAAAAGCCTTCCTATGACATCTTCTGGTACAATCAGGAAAGCTTCTGAACAGTATCTGCAGCAGCAGGTTGGAAGAAAATCCTAGTGACAAGTAAAATACTTTAAGATTTTATTTATTTATTTATTTATTTATTTGACAGAGAGAGAGAGAGATCACAAGTAGGCAAAGAGGCAGACGGGGGGGTACCCCATAAAATGCTCTTTTAAGAAGTGAGTATATGTGGGGTGCGTGGCTGGCCCAGTGGATTGGGTCTCTGCTTTCAGCTCAGGTCGTGATCTCAGGGTCTTGGAATCAAACCCTGCATCGGGCTCTCGCTCAGCAGGGAACCTGCTTCCCCCTCTCTCTCTGCCTACCTCTCTGCCTAGTTGTGATCTCTCTGTCAAATAAATGAACTTTTTAAAAATAAAGTGTGTGTATGGGGCACCTGGGTGCTTCAGTTGGTTAAGCGTCTTGATTTCAGCTCAGGTCATGATCTCAGGGCCGTAAGATCAAGCCCCGAGTAGGGCTCCATACTGAGTGCAGAGTCTGCTTGAGGATTCTCTCTGTCCACCCCCAACTCAGAAGAAAAGGAGGAAGGAAGAGAGTGAGCGAGGGAGAGAGGGAGGAGAGAGAGAGGAAATCTAAAAGACTTCTTTCATCAGTATGAAATAAAATTCTGTTTTTAAAAGCATTTATCTGCAGTGTTTTTTATCTCCTCACACAACAAAAATACTGGCACATCTTACAGATGATGGCATCTTAGAGTTGACACGTGACTGTAATTGGAGCTACTGTCTTTCCCAGAATCTGGAATGAGTATGCAACCAAATCCAATGGGTTTCTCTACGGTCAGTGTCAGAAAATCAAAGAGAAAATGTGTTCCTAACACCTACTGAAAATAAGTTACCAGAAATATCAATTACAGCTGTAATAGAATTGACACTATAATTAAGAACACTAACTCTTAAGACTATTATGAGGATCTAATGTACAGTACAGTCATTATAGTTAAAAATACTGCATTAAATACTGGAAATTGTCCTGAAGCTATTTCAAAAAATTGAAGCAGAAGCAAAACTTCCAGAATCTTTCTACAAAGCCAGCATTACCCTGATCCCCAAACCAGGCAAAGACCCTACCAAAAAGGAGAATTTCAGACCAATATCACTGATGAATATGGATGCTAAGATTCTCAACAAGATCCTAGCAAACAGGATCCAACAGCACATTAAAAAGATGATCCACCATGACCAGGTGGGATTCATCCCTGGGCTACAAGGATGGTTCAACATTCGCAAGTCAATCACTGTGATAGAACAAATCAATAAGAGAGAAGAAACACATGGTCCTCTCAATTGATGCAGAAAAAGCATTTGACAAAATCCAGCATCCATTCCTGGTTAAAATGCTTCGAAGTATAGGGATAGAGGGAACATTCCTGAACTTCATAAAATCTAACTATGAAAGACCCACAGCAAATATCATCCTCAATGGGAAAAAGCCTGCAGCCTTCCCACTGAGATCAGGAACACGAAAAGGATGCCCACTCTCACCACTCTTGTTCAACATAGTATTAGAAGTCCTAGCAACAGCAATCAGACAACAAAGAGAAATAAAAGGTATCCAAATTGGCAATGAAGAAGTCAAAACTCTCTCTCTTCGCAGATGACATGATTCTTTATATGGAAAACCCAAAAGACTCCACTCCCAAACTACTAGAACTCATACAGCAATTCAGTAACGTGGCAGGATACAAAGTCAATGTACAGAAATCAGTGGCTTTCTTATACACTAACAATGAAAATACAGAAAGGGAAATTAGAGAATCTATTCCATTTACTATAGCACCAAGAACCATAAGATACCTGGGAATAAACCTAACCAAAGTAGTAAAGGATCTGTACTCGAGGAACTACAGAACACTCATGAAAGAAATTGAAGAAGACACAAAAAGATGGAAGACCATTCCATGCTCTTGGATCGGAAGAATAAACATTGTTAAAATGTCTATACTGCCTAGAGCCATCTATACTTTTAATGCCATTCCGATCAAAATACCACCGGTATTTTTCAAAGAGCTGGAGCAAATAATCCGAAAATTTGTATGGAATCAGAAGAGACCCCAAATCGCTAAGGAAATGTTGAAAAACAAAAATAAAACTGGGGGCATCACGTTACCTGATTTCAAGCTTTACTACAAAGCTGTGATCACCAAGACAGCATGGTACTGGCATAAAAACAGACACATACACCAGTGGAACAGAGTAGAGAGCCCAGATATGGACCCTCAACTCTATGGTCAGTTAATCTTCGACAAAACAGGAAAAAATATACAGTGGAAAAAAGACAGTCTCTTCAATAAATGGTGCTGGGAAAACTGAGCAGCTATATGTAGAAGAATGAAACTCGACCATTCTCTTACACCGTACACAAAGATAAACTCAAAATGGATAAAAGACCTCAACGTGAGACAGGAATCCCTCAGAATCCTAGAGGAGAACATAAGCAGTAACCTCTTCGATATCAGCCACAGCAACTTCTTTCAAGATATGTCTCCAAAGACAAAGGAAACAAAAGCAAAAATGAATTTTGGGGACTTCATCAAAATCAAAAGCTTCTGCACAGCAAAGGAAACAGTCAAGAAAACAAAGAGGCAACCCACGGAATGGAAGAAGATATTTGCAAATGACAGTACAGACAAAAGATTGATATCCAGGATCTATAAAGAACTTCTCAAACTCAACACACACAAAACAATCATATAAAAAAAATGGGCAGAAGATATGAACAGATACTTCTCCAACAAAGACATACAAATGGCTATCAGACACATGAAAAAATGTTCATCATCACTAGCCATCAGGAAGATTCAAATTAAAACCACATTGAGATACCACCTTACACCAGTTAGAATGGCCAAAATTAGCAAGACAGGAAACACATGTTAGAGAGGATATGAAGAAAGGGAAACCCTCTTACACCATTGGTGGGAATGCAAGTTGGTGCAGCCACTTTGGAAAACAGTGTGGAGAGTCCTCAAGAAATTAAAAATAGAGCTTCCCTATGACCCTGCAATTGCACTACTGGGTATTTACCCCAAAGATACAGATGGAGTGAAAAGAAGGGCCATCTGTACCCCAATGTTTATAGCAGCAATGGCCATGGTCGCCAAGCTGTGGAAATTACCAAGATGCCCTTCAACGGACGAATGGATAAGGAAGATGTGGTCCATATACACTATGGAGTATTATGCCTCCATCAGAAAGGATGAATACCCAACTTTTGTAGCAACATGGTCGGGACTGGAGGAGATTATGCTGAGTGAAATAAGTCAAGCAGAAAGAGTCAATTACCATATGGTTTCACTTATTTGTGGAGCATAACAAATAGCATGGAGGACAAGGGGAGATGGAGAGGAGAAGGGAGTTGAGGGAAATTGGAAGGGGAGGTGAACCATGAGAGACTACGGACTCTGAAAAACAATCTGAAGGTTTTGAAGGGGCGGGGGTGGGAGGTTGGGGGAGCCAGCTGGTGGGTATTGGAGAGGGCACGGATTGCATGGAGCACTGGGTGTGGTGCAAAAACAATGAATACTGTTACGCTGAAAAGAAATTTAAAAAAAAAAAAAAATACTTGAAAGTGGCCCAAAGGAAACTCCTAACATTCCCAACCAAAAAAAAAAGGGGGGGGGTAATTGTGAGGTGATAGACCATAGTAATCATTTCTATGTATACACTTATCAAATCAGAGTATCACACACATTAAATATATTTCAATTTTATTTATCAGCTAGATCTCAATAAATCAAGTGGGGGGGATCCTAATTTAACCCATTACTGTCTTCATGATCTAACATCTGATCTGAGAGTTGCATCCTGTGTCCATGCAGCTCCAGACACTACATACTTTATATTCCCTCATATTCTGTGCCTCAAACCCCCTGAACTCATGTCAGCCCCATGCCTTGATACCAAGCATTCACTCCTCCTAGAATTCTACACCCCACGAGTTCCCACAACTGGTTCCTCCTACTCTTCAGATTCTCAGCTGAAATTATATCTCCTAAGAAAATATACCTGATCCAAAATAACCTTCATCCCACTTCTCTATCTCAGCTCGTCTTCATGTTCCTGTATCCCTTGCTTCTGTTTGAATTTATCTATAATATGTCTGCTTCTCCTCCCACCCCACATATGTACTCGCACTGAGTACAATTCCAAGTGGGCAGGGTTCTTCTCCATCTCTGCAGCTGTAACTTAGTTCTAAAATTGTTCCTGGAATCCAAGGGGACCTTTTGTTTGAATAAATGAATGCTCACGGCCACTTAATGAGGTGGGTGATGGCGTACTCGTTTCACAATTGGAAATTCAGACTTGGAACCCTTGGCTCAAACACTCAACAGTGAAGTAAACAGGATTTCAAATCCAGGTCTGTTGTCCATAAAATTGCACTCCCTTCCTAGGTCAGGAAATGACTCTTCTTCAGCAATGGTAAATTTAGAAGACATACCACTCAAATGCATCAAATGTATCTGCTAAGATATTTTCAAGTCAAGATCCTTACTTAGCAGCAAAAATAAATAATTTTAAAAGAATATTACAGTTTGGAACTACCCGCCTTTACACACAAGTATTTGCAATATTTTTCCCTCTCCTCTTTGCTTGGTTAACTTCGACTTGACCTTCAGAGCTCAGCTTTGATGCCATCTCCTCTTGGCTACATATTCTGATTTCTTGGACCTGGGCTAGGTGCCCATCTTGTGTTCACCTAGAGCACCTTGGAAATGAATCCTGTTATTTCTCTGCACTGTGGTTACCTGTTTATTTGCCTGAAGTCCTTGAAGGGACAGAGTCTTGATCACTGCTGTTATGCCAGCACCTACCACCGTGCCTGGCATATATATATATATATAACAGAAAGTGCTCGAAACATACTTGTTTTTTGTTTTTGTTTTTTTAAGATTTTATTTATTGATTTGACAGAGAGAGATCACAAGTAGACAGAGAGGCAGGCAGAGAGAGAGAGAGAGAGAGAGAGGGAGGGAAGCAGGCTCCCCGCTGAGCAGAAAGCCCGATGCAGGACTCGATCCCAGGACTCTGAGATCATGACCTGAGCCGAAGGCAGCGGCTTAACCCACTGAGCCACCCAGGCGCCCCTCGAAACATACTTGTTGAACCTAATACACCATGGTCCTTTAATGGAAATGTTTAAAAAAAAAAAAAAACTGTCCACACTATTAGCAAAATAATCACAATATCATTCCATCAACAAATATTTATTCTTCTGAGCACTGAGGTTACAAATGTGGACAAGGCAAGCAAATTCTCTGTTACTTCCAGACGTAGCAACAATCAGTCAAATACACAGATAGTCTATTATGTTAGATGGTGACAAGTTTATGGAGAAAAATAAAGTAGCCTAAGGGGGGCAGGCAGGCAGTAGTGTATGCTTGTTACTGTACATGGAGCAGCTACCCTCCTTGATGAATGTCACCTCTAGAGAGTGGGGAGACTGGCCAAGCAAGTGTTTGAATAAGAAATACACTAAGCAAAAAAAAAAAATTTATATATATTATACACACACACACACACACACATACACACACTAGGCAAACAGAAAGGCATGACTTAGGAGAAGAAATTAATAGACTTCCAGACTATGTGGCTAGAGCAGAACTTTCAAGGGGCAAAATGCCAGGAAATGAGATTGAAAAAGTAACCTGGTCTGATGATGGCATGAAGTCACCGGGTATTATTCCGAATAGGACAGAAACCACTGGAGGAGCATCTTTTTGGAGGAGTAATTTCCGTTGACGTTGACACATCACAGACGGTCTTCTTCAATCTCTACTGGCTTCATTGTCATGAGGATCGTGTTGTGGGGAAGCATAGAGCCAGTCATTAACAACATATTATAACAATTAAAATCTTTAGTGAATGAGTGGGATGTTGGGTGTAGCTCAGCATAGGAGCCCTGGGTCACTAGCGTGTTCTTAGTTCTAATGATTAGAAGAAAGTCTCATGAGTTGTACTGTTCATTGTGCCATTGCTCAGACCACTGATTCCATCCAAATGTGCCTGCACTAGCTGCATCCCTTTCTCCTGCTGCTGGAAGCAAAAATAATCAGTTTTCTTCAGTGACCCTTTCATCCTTTGGGAACTGAAAATATCACTGAACTTGGGAGTCAAAATGCCTGGACCTATATAGTTTCAAAGCATGCATGTTAGAATCTGTCCTCAGCTAGTGACCAATCAATTTTACTTTTTAAGTTGTAAAACAGGGGTAAAACTATCTACCCTTCTGAAGTTTTGTCAGTATTAGGATTATCTGTGTAAAGAACTTATCACGATACCTAGCAGGTAGCAAAGGCTTTTTTTTTTTTTCTTTGAAGATTTTATTTATTTATTTGAGCGAGAGAGAACAAGAAAGAGCATTTGTGAGCAGGGGGATGGATAGAGGGAGAGAGAGCAAAGGCTTTTTAATACGACTTTTTAAATTCATAACATACACTGGAACGTCTGATACGATAACTTCACCATCCACAGATATAGGTTATTCTCTGTCAAGGAACGTTCCACATTTGGGTTTATATTACGTTTATTTGTGCCTATATCTATTCTCACGCTAGTGTGTGTGTTCCCTGAGACTAAACGACAAGCATGTCATTTTTATGCCTGGTTCTTGACATTTTGTGTCTGAAAAGGTAGGTGCTCCATAAATGTATGCAGAGAACGTGAGCAAGAGGGTCGTAGAGATTTCCACCCGTTGCCCCGAGCCAGATAAATAGAGGTGGTTCTCCACCATCCTTCCCTTACTCACAAAGTGGGACCCAGTGAGCTGCTTCACCTTCTCTACCCCACTGGGGTGTCTCTAAATTGGACTCCTGAGAAAGACTTCTAGATGTTTTACCCTCTAGCAAGCCCATAGGTCTTCCTGTCCAGTGTCCATTCCTCTTCTATGTGTTTCAGTCTCTCTTGGGAAAAGATCTGAATGACTTCAAAGCAACATCCCACGGATGGGGACCTGTGGGTCACATCTACATATCACAGATTCCATTCATTTGACTAGAATAAGGTCCTCAGTTAATATTATTGGTTGCTTGGGTTCATCTCTTCTCAGTTAAGGCTAGCATTTTGTTTCTGTTCCTGCTAAGTTAGAGCCAACATCCCAGGTGATAGCACATTAGGGCAATGCACCGCTGGGAACCAAATTTGCTGGTCGATATGCCAGGTTTCGTGGGGATTATTATTTAAGTAGTTTGCTGGACTCTGCTATTTTGCACTTTTATTACTAAGTTGCTTTGTGCATACATGCATCCACACACACACACAGTCACACAATCAAAACCAAGAAGCTACCCTATTTTCTGAATTTGATGTTTCAGTGTCAAGTTTTTTTTACTTTCAATTGTTTGGGATTACTACTTTAATATTTATGAAACTTTGTAGTAAGTTATTAATATATTTAGGAACAGGTAAAAAAATACAATGAATTCCCCAGGAATAATAGGACATTGCATTTTAGAAGGCACAAGTTACAGAGAAAATTTGAAATGAAAATTCTTAAGTAAGTAAGGAGTGCCACAGTGTGGTTATAGTAGCTAATGTCATACAAATTTTGTCCAAAGAATTTGTTTAAGCTAAGATAAAATTAGTTGGTTGTTACTAAAGCTTCTCCTAAATACTGCAAATTTAAGTAAATTATTAAAATCTGTTGGGGAGCCTGGGTGGCTCAGTGGTTAAAGCCTCTGCCTTCGGCTCAGGTCATGATCTCAGGGTCCTGGGATCGAGTCCCGCATTGGGCTCTCTGCTCAGCAGGGAGCCTGCCACTTCCTCCTCCTCTCTCTCTCTGCCTGCCTCTCTGCCTACTTGTGATCTGTCTGTCAAATAAATAAATAAATAATCTTTAAAAAAAAAAAATCTGTTAAAGATTCCCCTAAAATAGACATAATGATAGCTAATGTTATTATTAATAACAGGCTAATAACATTAATAACTAATAATTAATAATAAGTGTCACGCTACTGGTAAATGGATGAGCAGTATTAAAATTTATTTTTATCTGATTTCAGGTCCTGTGTTTTAATAATCTATTACCTAAGCTAAGCCCTCTATAACCAAAAAGACAACCCCTGTCCCAATAACTAGTGATCCTGGCTTCACGGGTCTATAGGATCAATTACACTGCATGCATAGGTTTTCGAGAAATCACACAAATACCTCAAACAGGACTTACTGGTTGTGATGTACTTCCATGATCTTATCACGCAGAAGAGACAGATATTAACATTCATGCGTCAAACAAAATGAAACTCAAACTCCATAGATGTGAATTTTTTTTTAAATTTAAACTCCATTAGCCAACATACAGTACCTCATTAGTTTTTGATATAGTGCTCAATGATTTATTAGTTGTGCATAACACCCAGTGCTCATCACATCACACTCATGGCACTTAAGTGACTAAAAGGGAACTAAACCCAACAGCTTCCTGTTCCTGATCAGCACACCTGGATGATTAGGACACGTAGGGTCAGACATCACGAGGTTGTAAGACCAGGGCTGCACGCTAAGCACTGTCAAATAACTGTATAATGTGAAGCAAGTCACTTAACTCCACGTGTTTCTGGTTCCTTTTTTCTAAATAAAGAAATTATATTCACCTTTGCCTGTCTCAGTCAAATGAAATACAGCACCTAAAAGAGTTTTCTACAGACTGTGAAGCACTGGACAGGTGAGTTATTGTTGTTGCTTTAATTTCTCTTCCCCATGGCAACATAAAGTGTAACTTTAGAACTGTAATTTAACTGAAGCTAAAATGTCTACTTAAATTAATCATTCAAAATTAGAATTTTTATGCCAGTCTGAAAATACCTAATCATCAAATCCTTACTGATATTTCCTCTCACTTAGGGCCTGGTGAGGACTCTCCACCATATAAAGGAGACAGGATTACAGGCAGTAAAACAGAACCTGCAGTGACAGGAGGTAAGTTTTAAATATAATTTTACGGTAATTCTGATATTGGATAAATTTCCCCAAAATCCAAATGCAGTACACAAATCAGATGGACATAGCTCACATCTCACCGGACCTAACATAATAAGTTTAAAAATTTTATTTACCTGGGGCACTTGGGTGGCTCCCCTGAGTAAGTCTTGATTTCAGCTCAGCTTCAGGAGATCGAGGCCCCAATTGGGCTCTGTGCTCAGCACAAAGTCTGCTTGAGATTCTCTTTCTCAAAAAATAAGTAAAAAAAAAAATTTTTAAGATTTTTACTTATTTTAGAGAGAAAGAGAGCACAAGTGGGGGGGAAGGGCGTGGGGTGGGGGGAGAATCTCAAGGAGACTTTACCCTAAGTGCCGTGCCTCAGGCGGGGCTGTGTCTCACCACCCTGAGATCATGGCCTGAGCCAATATCGAGTCAATTGCTTAACTGACTGAGTCCCCCCCACCAGTACCCCAGCATTATAATAAGTTTAGATTAATTTCCTTTTTTAAGCAGCTAGAAAAGAAGAAGCCTATCTCTTTGGGAAAAGGTAACAATACTGATTTCCTAAAAATGTTCTTAGCAGTATTGCCAAGAACATTGCCATGTATTTTCTATACATGGTTCAGACACCATTCAAATTCTTTGACTAGCAGTCTTTGGTTTTATTCATTAGTTATTAATTATAAAATGGGTTCAAGAAAGTTCTGAAATAAGCGACATCTTTATATGTACATCATTGCTCTAAAATTAATATAGCATATTTAAACTAAAGAGGTTTTCACATTCACCAAAAAAAAAAAAAAAAAACAAAACAAAAAAAAAAAACCTCTGGGAGTCTGAAACTCTACCATTAAGGTTCGCTTCAGCACTTGAATCTGTACGGGTAGAGCCGGTATTGGAAATGTATGGGGAAGACAATTGGATTTGCTGGAGTTTTCTGGCCTAATAACGTCTCAAACAATGGATAGCAGGGTTATCACACTCTTGATACGTTTAGCGTTCATTCCACAAGCAATCATTGGTTCCCTGCATGAGACACGGGCCTCTGCCACGCACCTGCCCCAGGTCCTGTACTCGGAAGTTCACGGCGAGGGAGAGAGAGGCGCACACACACCACCGGACAATGGGCGGGTTCTACCCTGGAAGCACCGGGAAGCGCAACTGCGGAAGAACCACTCGGGGGACGGTCTTCTCCGCCCTCCTTCTCCGCCCTCCGGAGGAAGGGGAGGGTGAAGTGTGAGAGCAGGCAACAGCTGAAAAAGCTAGGATTTTGAAGAAATTCCAGGTCCAAGGACAGCACGTATAAAGGCATGATGGAAACAGTGTTAGAAACTGGGAGGGGATGCTCTCAGTCAAGTGTGTTCGGTAGATCATGCACGTCTAGGTTTTCACTGTCTTCCCCACTACCCAGTTCATTGCTGTGTATATTTACATTGTTTTGCAGCAGAAAACAAAACGAAGGATGCTTGAATCGCTGTTTTAAAAATATGTGTTACATTACTATAATATAATTACATAATATTTTATGTGTGTTCCTCAGTGCAAGATAGATTCTGGAGCAATCTCCTTGGAGAAATAGAACTATATTTGCTTTAAAAGACCAACGGGGGCTGAGGGTCGCTCATTGAAGAATGTTTGGAAGAATGCTTCCATCTAGTGGTCAAATTGAGAAATTCATTTACATAAGAATACATTCATCACTATACTATAGAATGCTGGGGAAATTACAGCACCTGCCACTAATATATCTTATGCGTGACTGAAGGAAAAGGCATATCACATCAAATTAAAGAAAATAATAGGATACCTCTATTAAAAATTTCAGGCATGAAGAACACTGTCAACTCTAGTTGCCTTATCTTCAGCCAACCATGATGCAGGGTGATCACGCTTGGGGAAATATTGGCAATAATGACTATAATAACAACAGATTTCCTTGAGTATCAAGAACAACAAGAAAGAATTAAAAATTTATAGGACGTTATCTTTATTTTGCAGGTAAAAGTCCATTTTGCATCTTTCACTCTATCGAGATTATGAAATGGGTCAGTTTGATGTACTGCCCACTGGCTATCGTGCCTTGCCTACTGCTCACTCTTGGTTACCCTAGGCACAGCAGCCACGGATACTCTTCTGACAAGCAACACTCCTGTGCCATTGTTCCAAAGTGAGATGTCACCCTCTGGTCCAGATACAAGTCCACTCTCTAGGACATCCTCTACTTCCTTCACAGATCACCTGTCCTGGTCACCTTATTGTAAATGAGGACTCATCCCAACATCACCAGCACCACCAAGCCCACCCTCCCCACTCCACCCTTCTTTAGCACCATCTGCCCACAGGAAACCTGCAACCAACGGAGAAACCAAATACTTAGGGGAAGCTAAGGAGTAGAAACCTCTACCTTCCACCAAAGCCAGTAGAAACACCCACGTCAATCAACAAGGGTCATGAACAACACTCCGTAACAGATGCTGGCTTGGAGGATAAAGACTGGCCTGAACCACCAACTGGCTGTTGGTAGTGTAACCCAGTATCCGTGCCAAGAAACTAGGTACTAACTTTACTACTTTTCCCTTATCTTACGGAATTGAGTGCAGCACTGGGCATGTGGCAGAGTCTCTGAAGATAACCTTAATTTAACCCCTGATTCACTTTGTGGGTTTGCATTTTATTATAAAGAGCAGCTGCTGGATATGCAAAATGGGCAATTATTTCTTTAAATATGCAAAAAAATGTTCATTTACTACATTCCCAACTTACTATTTAATCCATATTCATCTATAAGAAAAATAACAGTCGATCCATGGACATTATGTCCGGACTTCTAAAGAACAAAGACACCTTGTAAGGTGCATAAAGGACACACAGGAAACGTAGTATAGAACACATATCACTCTCACAGCATATACATCAGGCCTCTATCTCACACCCAGATTTCTACCCAAGAATATGGGAACCTATATTCATAAAACATCTCCCAGTCATTATAACCCACAATAGTAGCCTATGTGTTGAAATTTAGTGAACAGGACCTTCAAGTTACATATAGATCCCAAATTCTTCTTGGTTTTATCCACCTTCACTGATGCCCAATTTACAACCTATGCCAAAAACAGATTCACTAAGGGGAAGGAAAGCCTTCCAGATCCTTGTTGGACTGATAAGAGGTTTAACAGAAGAACCATGGCAGCCACTTCTTCTCAATTATCAAATAAAATTTTAAAAATTCTGAAACCAAACATCTCAGTTTTAATATACAAACAATGGCAACTTTGTCATCATTGTGTACATGGAAGAAATTAGCAATTTATTACTAAGCACGCTTCCCATGGAAGTAAATAGAGCAATGGAAGTTTGGGTGCCCTTGTTTCCTAGCAACGTGCTCTAGCAACCCAGGACTTTTTCCTGGCACCTGGACTTAGCTCCCAGTTGGCTAAGCCCCCTCTCCAAGTACCAGCTCCTATGAAAGGCACACCTCAACTCTACTTCGACTTTCGTACTTTTGTCTCCCCTTATCAAGAACAATAGCATTGGTTTGCAGTATATTATTTCTTTATTGGCTTATTAAAAGATGCTATCCTGTATGCAAATGGCATGCGAAATTCACGGACTGCCCCAGTGTTAAATATATTGTTGCAAAGAAAATCTCTGAGCAATATTGCTTGCCTAAGCAAAACAGCCATCAGAGGTGATATGCAACTTCGTGTAAATTAAGCCTTGGAATTAGGCAGATACCAGGTACTCCCCTGGCCAGGCTCCCATGACCGGGCCTCACCCAGCCTCGGTCTGTTTCAGGTCTCCCTGGCTACCCTGACCTGTGTCACCTGGCACTGGCAGTCATCACTCCATCAGACACTCTTGGTCGGTAGGGACCCTCCAGGCCTGTGGAGCTAGAGCTCACGCCCGACAGCCTCCATTGGAAGGGTGGAGGAAGCCCACCCCACTCCCATGACTGCTCTGAGGCGGCCACTGAAATGGGGGACAATCAGTCCCCATAAGTACTTACTGTTCGCTGGGGTCGACTCCGGCGTCTGCATCAATCAAGGCTCCCAACTCCCTCTGGCTGGAAGATACTCAGCCAGCTCCTGAAATCCAGCCCTCGCAAGGCAGTACAAGACTCCTCCAACTCCGCCTTCAAGGGAAGATGGTTTATGTGCAGGTTAGGGGTGGGAATTAGGCAGACCCAAGGCACCTCCAGTACCCTCGTCTGGGATCCGGCCTCACCCGACACTGCCCTGGTCTCTGCGCACCGGCGTCTCCCGCGCATGCGCAGTTCTCACCTTGACAGCTGGCTCCGGCTGTGGGCGTCCTGCAGGCCCGTGGGGCTCGGGCTAGTCCCAACTACCTGCTTAGGCCCCAGGGTGGGCAGGGCCCATCACCTGAAAATCTTTCTGAGGTAGTCATCAGTCCCCATTGAGCCTCGCTGCCTGATGGGAGTCTGGGCTTCTCCAGCCACCAAGGTTCCCAGGTGTCTGTTATCCAAGGATACCTCAGCCATCGTCCTCCCAGCCCTGCCCTGGCATGGTATTCCAGATTCTTCTAGCGTCACTTAAAAATAAAGTATGTGCCTCAGCGTAGGCTCGGGCTTGGAATTAGTTTGAAGTCACGGACGCCAAGAGTCCACTCCTCTAAGGCCTGGATTCTCCAGATTTTACCCGTTTCTGGGTTTCTGGCTTCCCTGAATTGAGCGGCGGGTGCTTGTGCATTAAGCAGGCCATCAGCCACCCTGGGGCTACCTAGACTGTCCAGGCAGGTGGAACTCTGGCAGGTCCCCAACCAACTGCATGGCCTCAAGGGTAGGAGCCCAACCACAAAATCCATTCTGAAGCAGCAGCTTTTAACAGGGAGAGAGTCCAGATGGGTCCCAGCTTACCAGCTCAAGGCTCCCAGGCCTCTCTCGGTGAAGGACAGATACTCCAGCCCTGTCTGCCCAGCGGTCCTGGCAAGGCAGTCCAGAACCCTCCAGCATTGCCTTCAGGGGGAATGTGAATATTGGTGTAGCTTAGGGCTCAGAATCAGGCACAGGCTCTGCTGCCCCATGCCTCAGCCTTTCCCAACTCTTGCCCTATTTTACTTCCTGCCTAGCCTGACTGCCCACACCTTTGCAGCTTCCCCCCATCAGCTAGCCTTAGGCTACAGGGGCAGCCAGGCCCGTGGAGCTCCAGCTGACTCCAACCAACCTGAGTGACCTCAGGCTAGAGCGAGCACTCTCCAGAAAATGCTTTCTGAGGCAGCAGCTTTAAACAATCAACAGTCAGTCCCCATTTAGAGAAGCTGCTTGACGGGGTCCCAAGCTCCTCCAGGAACCAGACTTCTGGTATCTCCTCATGGACGATCCCCTATCCTGCCCACCAGGCCCCTGCCTGGAAAAGCAGTTTAAAAACCTGCAGCACTCCCTGTAGGAGGAATATTCCCCAGTGAGCCAGTAGGCCTTACGATCAGGCTGGCATTTGGTACCCCCAAGAGCTCCTCCCTGTGACCCAGCCACTCCTGATGCTCAGCCTGGTGAAAGAAGATTCCAGAGTGAAGTAAGCACCGCTAAGAGAGTCATTCCAAACAGGGTCTGGATGATATTGAGGGGGAAAGGCCTATGCAATGCCCATCTCCTTTTTCAAGTCTCAGAACACCCTGAACTTTAAGGCCTTTGTCAATTGCAACTTGTCAGTTGCAACTCCACTACCTTCTGGATCCCATACTTCTTAGGGCTGAAATAGAGACTATGTAGCACTTGTTAGCTAAAGAGCCAATTGTGTATTAGTTTAATCTTGCAGGCACCAGGCATTCTTTCAAAACAAGCTCTATACCTGGAGGATTGGGCCTTTGTAAGCCTGCTGTCTGTACTCCCTGTTTAGGGCAGGCTTTCAATACTGGTCAATTCAGTGCCTCCCAGATCGCAATCCCTGAAACCCCAAATAAATGTTTTGGTTGTTTTGCAGCCTTGTCTGGGTCAATACCCTGTTCTAGGAACCTGGCTGCCCAAAATAGAAGCTCTCCACCCACACCCTGCATTTCCAGAGCCCCAGGCTTTTCAAGCGAGGGCGGGTCCCCACCCATATACCCTGTGTCCAGGGTGGAAGAAGTTCAACCCTGAATATCGAAAACCACTGGGAGGCACCAACAGGTTGGGCGATAGTCTGCCTCCACGTGCAGCTGCCTCCACGTGCAGCTCCACTCCCGGGCTTCTGCTGTAACTCCAGGCTCCCTGAGGTCTCCTACTGGAGGGTGGCCCAGCCCACCCACCTGGCCCAGTCCTGCAGGGCCTTTGGATTACTCCAGCTCTGACTTCAGAGGTTACACACGCATTGGTGTAGCTTAGGGCTTGGAATTGGGCACATGCCAGGTACTCCTTTAAATATGAGTAAAGGACACCAAATTTAAAAAGAAAAGAAAAGAAAAGAATCAGAGGGGTACATAGTCGGTTAAGTGGCTGACTCTTGATTTCTGCTCAGGTCATGATCTCAGGGTTGTGAGATAAAGCCCCTGGTCAGAGTCCACCTGAGCATGGAGCCTGCTTGGGATTCTCCCTCTCCCTTTGCCCCCAACCACCTCCCCACCCCACGCCACCACATCTGCCCCCGCCCCCACCCCAGCTTAAGTGTCTAGCTCATAGCTCACTCTCTCAAAAACAAACAACAACAAAACAAAACAACAACAACAACAAAAAACCACCAGCATCAGAAGCCCTGAAGAGGGAGCTGTCATGTCTCTACAGGTACATGTAGGGTACAAGTGTCCTCGAGAGGACACTTTTCACGTTGAAATTTACTTCCTACCTTTAAGAAAAGAAGATCCCTCCCTGTCCCAGCAATAAGCACTGACCCCCATTTGCAGCTAATGGGACGCCACACTCAAACTCTTCTCTGTTATTCGTAAAACCTTCCACAATTTCTTCCCAAAACTAAAAGCTGACCTTCCCTTTGCCTCTTCATACTTGACTGTGGTTTGCCCTACTTTGCTTGTCCCAAATTGCAATTCCTCGGCTATTCCCAAATAGACTCAATTTGCTAGGAAAATAACTGGCTATTTTATATTGAAGGTTGACTTTAAATGGCGTCACAGAAATGAGATCCAGAGAAAACCCCCAACAACTCCAAGGCTGGTGAGCAGACAGGTGCCCACAGAGATGCCCAGGGATCCTGTCTGACTCACTGCTTTGTTGCTGACCCTGGAGTTGGGTAAGTCCCTCATGGGCTTCAGCTTCTGGAGCTCTCAGGCTTTATACAGGATCTGCTTTTTATGAAGGTGTCCCCCTTGTGGGTTTCTGTTGCTGAAGCTTACTCTAAGTCACCCATCCTGTTCAAGAGGTGGGGGGGACATAATTCCCAGTGTTTCAGTATCGCTGCTGGGAAACAGGGCCACTTAAAGTTAAGATATTTTAGGGACTCCAAAGGCAAAATAGGTCCCACCTGCTCCTTGGACTAGGCTCTTGTGCTTTTATGGAAAAATGGGTGAACTTTTGGATATTTTGAAATTATAATGGCCATTCTGGAGAACCCCTGTTTTAGATAAGTCCATCTTAAGGGGTACCCTTAAAAAGAGGATTCTAAGCCTCTCAGACACAATGGAATGCATTCTTTGATTGACATGTAGAATCTTCTAAAAGATAAAAATGACTCTAACAACAATTCTGAAAGAATCCTTACAGTATGCAAACTTCCACCATGGAGCTCATAACCTTAACTTACTTAGACCATCTGCCAGAAATACAGCCTGGATGCAGTTATTTTCTTCTGATTTATATACCTGAGACATGTTTATCTTTTTTTAAGATTTTATTTATTTATTTGAGAGATGTGTGGGGGAGGGGCAGAGGGACAAGCAGACGCCCTGCTGAGCACGGGGGGGGGGGGGGGGGGGGGCCCTCCCCGGGACCCTGAGCCAAAATCAAGAGTTGGTCACTTAATTGACCGAGCCACCCAGGCCTCCTGACATGGTTAACAAAAGCTATGAGATCTCTATGCCTACCTACATGTTACATATTTCTATATTATATGTGTTTTAGGTACATCATATTTTTCTATCTCTAGATGGTATGAAATTTAATTATTTAATTTAATTTAACTTAAATTAAATTAATTAAATAAAGAGCTCTAAGTAACTGGCCTAAAGAAAATTAAGAATTTATAGAAATCAGGTATACTCTAAAGAAATATAAAAACCATCCCAAATCCTCTTCAAGTTCATATGATCTTAGATAATCTTTCATAAATAAAACCTAAATTTTAAATTGTTGCTTTAATAAAAACGGGCATGTCCTCAGGGTTATTTTATTAGGTTTATTACACTTAATGTAGATAAACAAATTTTTCTACCTCGGTTTACAAATCAAATAAGCTAATACTACATGTTACAAAATTTGTCAGTAAGAGAAATAAGATGGTGGTTAGCTGTTTGATGAATAATCCAAGCATAAGAATTGAAAGCAAATAATTCAAATAAGTGTAAATAAGATCACAGTTTATATTAAATTATACTAAATAAAGGATAGCCATTGAAAATCTAACTTGTTTCCAAATAAGACAAATATTAAAGGCTAAACGTAAGTTTATCTACTTTGGGCTCTGTCATGAGCACGCTATAAAGGCACACACGTGAGTTGTGCCTTTCCACAATGTCAGTTTTATTCGCTCATAAAGCAAAATGAATCACAATTATAAAGCAGGATCTGGACCCCAAATTCAGTAGCATTTCACCATGTAATTAAACTTGACCTTTTTGGGTTTGGTTTCATTTTGGACGTACAGGTCTGTGATTCATTCGTCTTACAGAATGCGCAGAGCTCATCCCAATGCATACCCTCCCCAGTGCCCGTCACGCAGCCACCCCGTTCCTCCTGATGTGTGGAATTTGAGAAGCAAGGCAGAGGAAGAGAGGGGGAAAAATGAAACAAGATGAAACCAGAGAGGGAGACAAACTGTAAGAGAATCTCGGGAAACAAACTGAGGGTTGCTGGGGTGGAGGGATGTGGAAGGGATGGGGTGGCTCGGGGATAAACTTGACTTCTTACACAGCACACAGAGCAGAACCGAAGACAAGCAAGGTAACAGAAGGGTGTAGGAAGTTAATGAACCAAGTGCAAAGTCCGTCTGTGGCTGCGCAGTGGAGATGAGGCCTCAGTCCAGTCCGGGTCAGCGCTGGGCACTCACTGCTTCTGATGTTCAGGCAGTGACCGGTCTCGGCTCTCTTGCCGATCCATGGGGCAGAGCCTTCAGGGGCAGCTGCTTTTCTTTTCAATGGTGGGACATAGAGAGTTCAGTGTCTGGAGAGGCTGACAGTTTGTTGCAAAAACCTTCCCCTTTTCAAAGGGATTGAATGGGTCTGGGGCCCCTGCGGACCTCCTGTGCCTGTGCTCGCGATCAGCCCTGGGGTGTCGGCAACTGGCGCTGGTCTCAGCAATATCCCGTGGCTGCACTGCCCCCCAGTGCAGGCCGGGCTTGACCCCGGCCCCTGCTGGACATCAGACACTCCAGCTTGCCCTCCACAGGCTTTTTAGGTTTTACAGAGACCAAAAATATTTGGATATATTAATAAACATGTTTTATGCCACATTGAGAAAAATGTGTTGTAGGGAAAAATATGTTTCAAGCAAAGGTGTTAAGTGTCTTTAAAGTTTGCTAATCTACTACAGGATCCTAATATATGGTAGTTCATAACTGCCTGCTTCCTGATTTTCACAATACAAACTGAACCTTTAAAAAATTGTCAGAACAGTTAGAATAATAAGCATAAACTAACCTTGCACAAACTCTGTATAGTAGTGCTGAAAGAAAATAAGCAAAGCAGCAGGTGCCCCTTTGGGGAGTAAGAAATGAGGGTGCTCGTAAGAGAATTTTATCCTACTATGGAAAGATTTACTGTAAACCCTTCGTTTGCAGACTGTAGTCACAGTGAAAAACTGATGAATTACGATTACCATTTTTGGGAAAATAGAAAATACACATATAGGTAGGTTATGAAGACGTACAGCTTCAGGGTTTTTTCTTTTTAAAGATCAGAGGGGGCGGGAGAGAACACAAGCAGGGGGAGCGGCAGGCAGGGGAAGAGGGAGAACCAAGGGCTTGCTCCCAGGATCCTGGGATCACGACCTGAGCCAAAGGCAGACACTTACTGACTGAGCCACTCGGGCACCTGATATATCTTCAGTTTTATCTATAATCTATAAATGGATTTATTATCTGTAGATAAATTAAAGGGAATAACTTCATATTATGCGAAATAGAAGATACATGTCAGTTAAATGTTTATTTCAATGTTACACTTATGGTTTCCCCTATGGAGGTATATGATGAGCCGTGATACACGCTGTATTCTTGCTGAGGAATGATCCAGCGTGTTTGAAAGCCACTGCTCTTCTATCACAATCATTTGAGCAACAAAGGTTCTGTGCAGCCAGCTGAAATGGGGAAGGCAAACACCCAGTCTGCCCTGTATGGACACGGTGACCACAGCTCAAGGCCAAGGTACAGTCACTCTGATAGCCTCGTACTTAGCCGCTTTGTCTTTTCAGATTCGCAACCAGGCAACAAACATTACCTGAAAGAACTTGCCACGTTTCTTAAACAACAGCTTGCAAGCCTGAGAATTCTGGTGGCGGCCCCCCAGACAAAGCTCTGCCATCAGCATTAAATTTGTCACGTTTTGCAAATCTTAATTCTGCCGACTCAACACAGGGCAACCTCTTCAACAATCACGTGGGGGCTCTGTTGCCCCTGCCTGTTCTGTCATTCTTGGTCCAACAGAACACTGTGAGAATGAGACTGTGAACAAAGGGAGTCTCATAAGTCATTTCCATAAAGCGGGCAGGTTATCATAACGGTGTAATGTTAAAGGAATTTACATTCATTCAATGTGATCCGTAAGCCATTTTGCTAATCTCTAACCTTTGGACTGTAAAAATTGCCTTATATCCTTTCTAGATCAGTTGCACAAGATATTGGACATGACCTTTAAACTGATAAATATGAAATTGTCAGCAAAAGAAGGGAGGAGCTTTTTTTTAATGTGTGGAGGTATGTATGTGTATATGAATTTTTTTAAGATTTTTTTTTTAAAGTTTATTCATTTGACAGAGAGAGCACAAGCAGAAGGAGCAGCCTCCCCGCTGAGCAGGGAGTCCAATACGGGGCTCGATCCCAGGAGCCTAGGATCATGACCTGAGCTGAAGGCAGACGCTTAAGCCGCCCAGGTACCCTGTATGTATGTATTTATTTAATTTTAAGTAGCTCCATGTCCAACATGGGCCTTGAAACTCCCCATCCCAAGGTCGAGTTTGGCTTGGGCTGTCCCTCTGGAGGGCCCTGCTGCCTCTGGCAACAGATGGGACCTGCAGTTCATCTTTGCCTGGGAGCTAAAATCCTGCAAGTGTTGGGATAAGCCTAGTTCCGAGCATCACCCTATGTCATCGTACATGTCCTCCCCCTCACAAGGCACTACCTACAATTGTGAGCGATTGCTTCAGAGTTCAGAGCGGAGATTTTTCCATTCCCTTGGCAGGGGTACTCTGTAAGTAGAGGTCAGAGTCTCTTGCCGGGACGGGACTTTGCTCTTGTCTGAAATATGCTACAATGAGGGACAACTAGGAGCCTGATCCTGACCCTGTTTTGGTATTCTGGGGGCTTTTTACAGCTCTGCCTTCACAGGTATAAGCTTACTTTTGAAGTTAGAACCTTGAAATGAGGGAGATGCTTTGTGACGCTAAGATCCTGCTTCCGTGACGTGGCCTTCCCATATCCGTGCTGCTTTCCATGTTTCTGGCTCTCCAGAGCCCCACTTTCTAGGCATGCGCTTTTCATCCCCTTTAGCCTACAACAGGCAGTGAGGCCCTCGGGCCCTCCAAGCCATGAGAGCTGTGCCTGGCATCTGTCACTTACAGACTCCAGTGTTGGGTGGGCTGACCATGAAACCCATCCTGAAGCCACACAGGCAGGTTACAGACAGTCCACCTTTGGAGTTAACTCCTGAGGGGCCTGGGGTTTCTTCTGCAACCTGGGCTCCTAGAAACCTCTTATTAGATGATACCGCACCAGCCCTCTCTGCCAATTCAGTTCATTAATTTTAACTCTGCATTCAGAAGGAATATTGCCCACTGGTCAGACGGGGCTGATGAATATTCATTGCCTTGTCCCCTGGAGACATTCCTCTGACCCAGCCTCTCAAGACCATTGCCAGATTCTAGGTCCCTCCTACCCTGAACTATGCCATACCTGCGAGGACAGTTCGTACCTTCAGCTTGCCAGAGCAGCAAGGGCCCGATACGCAGTGAGAGCCGGGGCCTGTCCCCAGGCTCCTGCACAGCTTCTAGAATGGATGGGGCCAACCCTCTGGAAATCTGAGACGGCAGCATTCAACTAGCAACAGTTTATCCGTATCTAGACTGGTTACTTGATGGGGTCCTGATTACTGGTAAACCCACGTTTCTCAGGTGTCCCTCAGTGAAGAGTACCCCAGCCAGCCGTCCCGCCCAGCCTCGTCCTGTCAAAGCAGGCCAGCTTTACCCTGTTCTGTGTTAATTGGCATGATTACAAATCCACTTTTTTATGACAAAGAAGTGTTTTTAAAGGTTGTTTTCCTAGAGGAATGAAGTAAGTCGTGCCAAGATGTCATCATCTCCTCGTTCTCACTCATGAGAACTCAGTAGCTCAGCTGCTGAGAGACCCCTGTGAGGGACTTACCGATAAACACCTAAGAAGAGGCAAATGTGGCAGGACGCTCCTGCTACAGATACTGAGATTTGGGAGAATTATCCAAGAGACTTCAGTCTGGGCAAGGCTACCCTTTGCTGATCAAAAATAGCTCTCCAGGGGCACCTGAGTGGCTCAGTCGGTTAAGCGTCTGCCTTCGGCTCGGGTTGTGATCCTGGGGTCCTGGGATCGAGCCCCACATCAGGCTCCCTGCTCAGTGGGGAGTCTGTTTCTCCCTCTCTCTGCCCCTCGCCTTGCTCATGCTCTGTGCTCTCTCTCTCTCAAATAAATAAATAAAAGCTTTAAATATATATATAAAATTTAGTCTTTTACCCCCCCAAAACATGACCAAGGCTAAAGTACAGTTTTAAACTATCCCAAGCATGAGACCTTTTTTTTTTTTTTTAAAGTAGGTTCCACACCCAATGTGGAGTCCAACACAGGGTTTGAACCCACAACCCGGAGATCAAGACCTGCACCAAGATCAAGGGTCCAACACTTAATGTATGGAACCACCCAGGCACCCCAAGATGTGACCTTTTAAATATCAAACTGAAATTTGCTTATTAGCACCAAAGGAGGTAATCTGCGTGAGAAAAAAACCAAGATGTTCTCTTCCCCATGAAAGATGTCCTGGCCTGAAACATTCTTTTTCTTTATAAATAGCTTCCTTACAACCCCTCCTTCCTATAAACAAACAAACAACGAACCAACCAACCAACCAACCTTACATGTGTGCAACGCCTCCCAGCATCTCTCTACTTGCTGGATGGGATGCTGTCTGATACGTGAATTGCTTACTATAGCCAATTAGATCTTCAAATTTACTCAGTTTAATTTTATTTAACAACAGGTACAGCTCAACTAAATTTGAACTTTATTCCTTTCACTTCCCCTTGCCTGAAACAATAGTGTGATTAATCTGTCATTTGTTTGGAATATGTTATTCCTTTGTAGGCTTATTAAAAGACATTATCCTTAATGCTATTGGCTCATGAAATTCCACAGTGAACCTGTGCTGACTATATTTTTGGCAAAGACAAAATCAGTCTCTGAGTGTTAATTTGCCTCCCGAAACAAAACATTTGGCGATGTTAGCAACCCAACCCAAAGTAATAATTAGCATTGGTCAGTGCCATGGGATATATCATACTTCACGCCAAATATGAAATTATAAATATAAATGATGAATTATCTTAAATTTGTAATTGACAAAAACCTGCTAGAGCCCATTACTGGGGTTTGGGTTTGCTCTTTGGGTTTGGGTTTTGAGTTTGACAAACTTTAAATTTAATATACTGTTTACCATCTATAGCAACCTCCTGAAATTATAAACAGCTTTTGAATAGGCAAAACTGATAGAGCTGTTTTATAGTTTGGATGCTAATGTTTACCACAATAATTTTTTTTTAAACAAGACTACATCAGATTTAAAAGCATACAGACAGAAAATCTACACAGATGTGAATTCCAAAGACAGGCAAAATGAATTATTTATGTCATCTTGAATTAAGGAGAAGTTAAGGATCTGTGTCTTCAAAGGTAAGGGATGTCATCCTCAGAAAGAATTAAAAAGAGTAAATGGTAAATAAATGTTTGCTGGGTGACTCAGAAACAATGGGACAGAGAGAAGATCTCAATCTAACAGGCCCTGCTAGGTTCCTCCCTGTCCGCCATACCTAGCTCATAATGTAATGCAGTTATCTCTGGTGATAGCCCTCTTCCTGAAGTAGGTTCTCAATTTAATTTCTTTTTCAGGCAGTTATGGGGGAGGTAGAGCTTTTACTGAATCTGCTGGGATTTGATTGCTTTTTATTTATTTATTTATTTTTAAAGATTATTTATTTATTTATTTGACAGAGAGAGAGAGAGACCCAGCGAGAGAAGGAACACAAGCAGGGGAATGGGAGAGGGGGCAGCAGGCTTCCCACAAAGCAAGGAGCCCAATGTGGGGCTCCATCCCAGGATCCCGGGATCATGCCCTGATCTGAAGGCAGACGCTTAACGACTGAGCCACCCAGGTGGCCCTTGATTGCTTTTTAACTCAAAATAATCTTCATGCCAAAGTGGCCTGTCTTAGGGTAGCCCACCCTTGGCCCCTACAGTTCCTACTCCAAAGCATCCTTGAAGTTTCACAGATTACCAACTGAGCTGGTCAATAGCTTCTTCTTGTTGAACCCACAGAAATTATCTTAATACTGCTTTAGTATATTATAAACTATTTGGAACTTTCTATTAAGCATCTCTGTAGGAGTGCCCACAATACAGACTCCATTTTTGGCCCTCCGTCTTGCTCATGTTCATATGATGACCTTTCTTTGGGCTATGTTCTGGGCCCCTTGGAGATTAGTAGACATACTTTAGAAATATCCACCAAGGCCAGGATGGGGAAGCTTGCTTTGATCTCCCATGAATCTGTTAGAGATAACATAATCTTTCCCCCTTCCTGATGCACAGATGGTGCCACAAGATCTAATTAAAGGTTAGCTGTCAATTAGGTGCATGCAAACTCTTTAATCTCACTACAGTGCCCTTCTGCATGTCCCCTCACTCTGTAAAATTGTTACTGAATGATCTATCACAGCCACTAACTTAGGAAACAAATGGTAAGTCTTGGCATGCTGCCCTGGCCAACTGCTCCATCCTAGAGAATCCCAAAATTCTGGACAAATAAAAACATGGTTCTTGGATGGGTTTGCCAACAATGTTACTGAACAAACTTGGAAAAAAACATTGCAACAGAAGCCAATGACTCAAGAGATGAGGGTTTGGAAAAGAGAAAGGGAGCAATTTATTTCATGTGCCCCCAATCAGGGGAGGTGGCAGGCTCAGGCCTTAACAACCAATGCCTCCACCACCAAGATGGACACCTAGAGTTTTATAGAGATAGGTTTGGGGAGGGGGATGGTATATGCAAGACAGCAGCCAGAGAGCATAAGATCGTGGGTGGGTATCAGTGTATGTTCAGCCCATAATCGTAGGCAGGGAAGGGATCATGCAGGGTGAGGTCTTCTAGACATTCAGTCATTGCTATCAGGGAATTTACAGTCTGGTGGGTGGAATGTTCTAGTCATTGCAAAACATCTTCATCAATGTCTTAAGGTCTTAAGTGCGATATGAAGTATGCACAATAGGTTTTAGTTAGAACATGAGTTAAGTGGTCTTGTCTATTTGTGGTTCTAATTACTAGGGACTATTTGAGTAAGAGGGTCCATTGACAAAATCTGTGGACTAAAGTCTGGACTTTGCAGAGAATATGCAGCTGCCACGGAGAGCCATCTGCCTGATTTCCTGTCAGTAAGTTACCTTGAATAAAACTCTGGCTAAGTGTATGGGGTTATCTGCTTCATGTTCTGGTCTCAAAGTGCCTTTTCAGCTTGGGGGATACATTACTGTCTCTCCCCCACCTTCTAACAATCTTCATAAGAAAACGTATTTGAGCACTATTGTAAAAGGCAAGAGGACAATACCAAATATGGCTTCCTCATTAACCCTACAAAATTATTCAAGAGGTGGTTAGAGATAGAACAGACTATGTATATTGATTTCTGAGCATCCCTAGAGTCTAAAATGTACAGAGCACATGACTTCATCATTCTTTCACTCTCAATTTCATTATTGGGTCCCCATGCACATATAACCAAATTTGGGGGGGTTCTTCCTCCTATTAATCTCTTTCATGTCAATTTCTTAGACCAACTAGAAGAGCCTTGAAAAGCAGAATAAATTTTCTCATCCCCAAAATCTAGAATCAAGACTCCCAGTTATCTCTTAACGAAGGGTACCGCAGCTAGCCTACTTGGCCCTGCCCTAGCAAGATGGTTCAGATTCCTCCAACTTTGCCTTCAGAGGAAATATGCGCATTTGTTGAGTTTAGGGCTTGAAATAGGAAATGCCATGGAACCCCACGGCCCATTCCTGAGATCTGGCCTCACCCTAAACTTGGTCTGTTCCATCCCCTGCCTACAATGACCTGTATGACCTACCATGACATATGCACCCTACACACCTTGTCAGCTGACCCTTGGCTGCCATGGTACATTTGTACATTTGCAGGCCTGGCAGAGATTTATTATGTAAATGTAATGTCACTCTAAACTGCAATGGAAAGAGTGTTTTATTTCCTTGTCATCAGACCAAGCCCCAAATTTTGTTTTTACTGTGTTAAAAAAAAAACCACAGGCCTAAAATGACATCACTTAAGCCAAGTCCAAAAACCAAGATTTACTACCTAACTGAACTGCAGGTTCACTCCCCAGAAGGGTAAACTTTCATTAGTCAGCATGGAAAATCTGGGTCAATACTAGCATAGACCACTTCCACTCCACTTGAGGAGGACAACCTTTCCTACACAATGCATTCCTTGCTAACAAATTCCTTCTTTCTTCCTTCCCTTCCCTTTCCCCTTTCCCCTTTCCCCTTCCCCTTTCCTTTCTTTTCTTTTGCCTTGTCCAAGGAACATTTCTTTTAATAACTTTCTTGTCCCATCCTTCTTCTGTAAAAACCTTCCATTCTGTACAACTCCTTGGAGCTCCCTTCTCCTTGCTAGATGGGATGCTGCCCAATTCAGGAATCATATAATAAAGACAATTAGATCTTCAAATTTATTCAGTTGCCATTTTGTCCTTTTAACATATTTGGTGGTGGCATTGGGAACCAAAGCGAACTTCTGTTGGCATTTGGGTATAATGAGAGACACAGGAGTGGTGCCTCAAGAACACTTGTAAGTCCGCTGTCTTTCTCACCATTTCTGAGAGCTGTTGGTAAGCCCCTCTCCATTTCAGCTCTGTTATTTTGCATTCAAGCTACCCATCTAATTGGCTTTCCGGTCTAGATTAATGGGTGAGTCTAGATTGACAGGAGGCTCTAACAGAGTCCTGGTCCTTAGCTCTTGGTTCAGTCCACAATTCCACTTTGGAATCTTTGTCCCAGTTTCCCATCTGCAGTCTCCCTGAAGGGAGTCCGCTGGTGTAGCCCATATTGGGAATTGCTCATGGTGCCTATGGCCTTCTCTTGGCCAGTCTGCCACGACATTTTGGTTACTGGTGGTATGTTGAGGTGTGCATGTTTGTCTTGTGTTGTGTAAATAAAGGCTAGTGCTAGCTGAGATCTCACAGGTGAAAAAGCCATTAAAAATTGGGGGACACAGCTACCCATCTAACTGGTAACAATTAGCTAACACTTAGGAGTTATTAGAGGGACTACCACCTCCAGAAAACTCCCATGTTAGATTAAGTTTATCACGGACTGGATTAGATTAGATGGTGAGTTAGTTTCTCACCAACTAAGAAAACTACTCTGCAACAAGGCACACTATAAAACACGCACGATCCCCAGCCCCGCGGCAGCTGTCTCCTAGTTTTAGTTTGCCTACGAGAAACCCAAAGACCTAGCTAAAGGAGATGGAATTCTTTATATCCAGAAGTGAGGAAAGGCATTCTTTATATCCAGTACCTTCTGGCACACTTACTTGTTTTATGTCTCAGAATAGAAAAATTGTACTGAAAACAACATGGAATTACAATGGCCATTATGGGGAACATTCCAACTAGATAAGATCATTTAAAAAGTGCACTTGAAAGCCATTCCCAAATTAAGTGGAATGGGACACCTGTTTTAACTGGCAAGCAGAAGCCTCCCAAAGGTTTCAAAATTCCAAAAGTTTCATTAAAAGATTCATTGCAAAAAGTGAATGAGAGAGGGAAAGGACACCTAAACAAGACTACAGGACTGACATAACTCCTCCCATTGCTCCCCTCTCTCCTTTGTTACAGGCTTTCCTTCTCCTCCGGTGCCTACGGTTCTTGGTCACACCACTTCGGAAAATGAAGAGGTAGACCAGACAGAGAGGAGGGCAGCAAAGCAAGGTTTATTAAGAGATAGTAAAGTTTATTGAATGATAGGGTACAAAGCTCCCAAAGGGGGAGGGGACCTGAGAGGGCTGCCACTGGAGTTTCTAAGTTTAGGGGTTTATAGTGGGCTGGTCGGCAGGTTATTTTAATCTGATTCATCCTCCATGTGCCTGTCATCCAATTAGGTTTTTGTCATCTATCTGTCACGTGGGAGAGGCTGGGGAGCTCCTTCCAGGAGGGTGTTAGAGCCTTGTAAGGGTGGTTTCCTCTTACGGCAGGGGCCCCTTGTTCCTGCCTGCCTTTCTTCCAACTATCCTCATCAGTATTCATCCTAGGGATCCTGTCTGAATTGCTTTTCTATTCTTGAGAGGCTGGTAAAGTTAATGTTTGTTTGTTTGATTATAAGTACACTCCACACCAGCATGGAGCCCAGCTGGGGCTTGAGTTCATGACCCTGATTAAGTCAGATGCTTCCCAGACTGAGCCACCCAGGTGTCCCAAAAGTTACCTTTTAAAATAAGATCCTGTGAAGAAAAAAAAAGACAAAAGAGAAAATGTATTAATTAATTTGTGGATTCATTAAAATAAGACCCCCTCAGGCTACAGGTGCTCTGCAGATCTATGTTGCTTAGTCAACTTAAAGAATTTCTTAAACTTCAGGAGGATTCTCACAAGCTTGGGGGCGGGGGGTGGTTGGGGCTTTTCTTTTTTAATTTTTAAGTAATCTCCACACCCAACATGGGGTTCAAACATATAACCCAGAGATCTAGAGTCACATGCTGTACTGACAGAGCCAGCCAGGCACACCTAGCTGTTTGTCTTGCTTGTTTGTCTCATTTTACACCCTAAGAACATGGCTTGGTTTCTGCCTGCTTGGGATGGGTTCTGTCTGTGGCTGCCTTTGGGAGTGACTCTAGATCTTACAAAGATAGTATCTTTCACACTCTCTTTAAGGACACCTCTTTGGTTCATGAAGTTGTTTGATACTGCCTGAAATATTAACTATTTGTCCTGGTTGAAAACCTGGTAAGATAGTTCAAAGGATTTAATAATTCTATAATCAGAAATCTGGCCAAATTGGAAGCGGATATTCAGAGCCTTACAGGAGGTTTTTGTTTTTGTTTTGTTTTGTTTAGGTCGTCTTCCCTAAATTGTATATACCCAGAGGGAAAGAAGGCATTTTCATAGATGGATGGGTAAGTCTGTCCTTTGGTACCATTTAGGTGGCAATCAGTTCTTTGAGGAATTAAAAACCTCCAGTTCTTTGAGGAATTAAAAACTTTGAGGAAATTTTACACATTTGGTGTTCAAGCAGGATCAGAGGTGTAGTTCCAGAAACAATTCAAAGACCACATATCCTTTTTACAGATTCAAAAACCTTGCCTTTTTTTAATCTCAAACAGCTTGGAAGTATAAAGATTCTGGTCCTAAGGGAACACAAGTCCTTCTAGGGAAAACTTGCATTTTTTTCCCCTGTGCTTTTAAAATGTAAATGTTCAATATTCTGCCTGGTACTCTCCAGAAACTCTATCTAGTGCACCTCTTTTAAATGCAAATTACAAGGAGGTAATTCTTATCAAGAAAAAACAAACGGGGGGGGGGAATTATTTTGGAACTTGACTTGCCAAGGACAAATATGAATCTTAAGTGTCTTCTCTACAAATGGAAAAATAAGAAAGCTTTAGCCATCTAAACAGATATTATCCCATCCACCACAAAAACAAACTCAGATCCAACTTCTGTAACTAATAAATTTTGTACCTATTTCAATATGTCAATAATTTTAAAACAGAAGCTGTAAGTTCTCTATATCTGTATGTTCATCTGTGTCCATATATATATATATATATATATATATATATACACACGCATTGTAGTTACGTGGTATTTTCTACCTCTAGATGGTATTGCTAAAATTAATTTGTAAAAGAGCTCTATTTAGTTGGTTTGGAGGCAAATGCTTGTAAGGATTGGGCATTCTGAAACTCTCAGGCAGTCACCTGGGCGGCTCAGTTGGCTAAGTGTCTGACTCTTGACTTTGGCTCAGATCACCCTCTCAGAGTCCTGGGATAGAGCCAAGTGTCAGGCTCCCCACTCAGCGGGGAGTCTGCTTGAGATTCTTTCTCTCTTTCTTCCTCTGCCCCTCCCTCATTTGAAGGCCCCCTCTCTCTCAAATAAATAAATAAATAAATAAATCTTCATTAAAAATAAAACTCCAGGGGCACCTGTGTGGCTGAGGTGGTTGAGCATCTGTCTTTGGCTCAGGTCCCCAGGTCGGGCTCCCAACTCAGCGGAAAGTCTGCTTCTCCCTCTCCCTCTGCCTCTCCCCCTGCTTGTGCTGTCTCTCTCTCACTCAAATAATCAAAATCTTTAAAAAAAAAAAAAAGAAAGAAAGAAAAGAAAATACACTCTTTGTACTAAGAAGTAAAAAGACATCTTTCTCACTAGAGATAAGAAGGACTATGAAGCTAAGAAAACTATAGAAAAAACTTTATGACCTTTTTTCTAATCTACGACCTCAGCCCAAATTCTGCCTAGAATTCCTTACGAATAAAAGCTTCCAAACACGCTTTCTTTATCCTGCCAATGTCTCACAAATTTATTGTCTGTTTGTCTAAAGTGCATAAACACTGCCTACCTTGGTCATTTCTTTAGTTCTCAATTTCATTATCTAGCCTCTGGGGGCATGTAATAAAACTTTGGGTTGTTTTTTTTCTCCTATTAATCTTATATGCATTTCTTACTCCAACTGGAAGACCTTGAAGGGTATAGAAAGAATTTTTCCTTCCCTGCATCTTAAACTAATCAGCCACACACACACACACACACACACACACACACACACACATTTTTCTTTCTCCTTTAAATAGGCTCTAAGCCCAAAGTGGGGCTTAAATTCGCAACCCCGAGATCCAGATTTGCATGCTCTACTGACTGAGTGAGCCACGTGGCCCATCAACTAATCAGGCATGATATGTAGATTACACAGAAAACATTGTCAAATAAGTAATACTAAGCCTTCTTTCTACTGTATTTTTGAGACGTAGCACATGTGGATAAAGTCATCCTGTTTCTGCAAAAAACGGCCCCTTGTTGCCAGACTTTTGCCATCCTGGTGTCCTGGTAACAGTCTCCTTCTAAATTAGAAAAAAATAAGGTACATAATCAATAGCTACAAATTAAACAAATATTTGGAGCTATGGGAACCCCTAGATGGCCACTTGGTTCTTCCCGGCTCCCTGGCAAATACTGTTTTCCAGTTTTTGCATTACATTACCTTCCACGGGGCATTAAGATGAACTCAAATTATGAACTGACATTGGTAGAGAGACTTCTGTAAAACTGTAGAAATAGTTTACCAGCAATGTCGGATCTGCCAGCCCATAGTACTAGAAAGATGATTTTTGTTTGTTCCCAGAGGCCTCCTCCCTCTGGACCCCTGAAATGCCTACAGTGGGACTTCATTCCGTTGCCACTTAGCATGGGTTATCAATATGTTCCTGTTACGATGCGTGTGTTTTCTGGATAGATTAAAGCCTTCCCCTGCTGCAAAGCTGATGCCCCCACAGTAGCAAAACAACAACAACAACAACTTAAAAAGTACATTTCCCACTTGGGGAAATGATCTCCTGTGATATAGCACCCACTCCCCTGGAAAAATGATCTGAATCGTAACAAAAACCTTGCAAACTTCTTGAAATTCTATCAGGGTACAACCTCTCACTGACCCTTCTTTTTTTTCTTTTTTCTTTTTTTAACATTTTATTTCTTTATTTGACAGAGAGAGACACAGCAAGAGAGGGAACACAAGCAGGGGGAGTGGGAGAAGGAGAAGCAGACTCCCTGCCTAGCAAGGAGCCCAATGAAGGGCTCAATCCCAGGCCCCTGGGATCATGACCTGAGCCAAAGGCAGCCTCTTAACCAACTGAGCCACCCAGGCGCCCTACTGCTGACCCTTCTTGTCTCCTGCTATGATGCCCAGCTACTGTAACTCTCTAACATCTTACCCTCAAGCCAGTCATCCACAGGTCAGAGAGGCCTCTCTGGATCCCAGTTCAAAGGAACCTGTTGGTCACAGTCTGGAGTCTGGTGACTGGGTATTCTAGAAACATCATCAAAGGAAGACAGCCTTGAAGCGCACTAAGAAGGGACCAAGTGCTCCTGACCACTGACACTGCAGCAAAATGTAAAGATGCTGGAGACGTAAATCAAATTGATGAAGAAGAGAAGGAGCGGACATCAAGGTAGACTCCTTCCAAGATAGGTCCAAGATGACACATGAAGACTTCATACTTTATTTTTTTTAATTTGTATTTATTTTTTATAATTTTATTATGATTATTTTTTTAAATGTTGAGGGGCCCCTGGATGGCTCCGTGGGTTAAAGCCTCTGCCTTCGGCTTAGGTCATGATCCCAGGGTCCTGGGATCCAGCCCCGAGTTGGGCTCTCTGCTCACCGAGGAGCCTGCTTCCTCCTCTCTCTCTGCCTGCTTCTCTGTGATCTCTGTCTGTCAAATAAATAAATAAAATCTTTAAAAAAAATTTTTTTGAAGTCTTCATACTTTATTTTTTTAATCATTTTTTTAATTTATTTTCAGCATAACAGTATTCATTGTTTTTGCACCACACCCAGTGCTCCATGCAATCCGTGCCCTCTCTAATACCCACCACCTGGTTCCCCCAAACTCCCACCCCCCCACCTCTTCAAACCCTTCAGATTGTTTTTCAGAGTCCATAGTCTCTCATTGTTCACCTCCCCTTCCAATTTCCCCCAACTCCCTTCTCCTAACTCCCCATGTCCTCCATGCTATTTGTTATGCTCCACAAATAAGTGAAACCATATGATATTTGACTCTCCCTGCTTGACTTATTTCACTCAGCATAAACTCTTCCAGTCCCATCCATGTTGCTACAAAAGTTGGGTATTCATCCCTTCTGATGGAGGCATAATACTCCATAGTGTATATGGACCACATCTTCCTTATCCATTCGTCCGTTGAAGGGCATCTTGGTTCTTTCCACAGTTTGGCAACCGTGGCCATTGCTGCTATAAACACTGGGGTACAGATGGCCCTTCTTTTCATTACATCTGTATCTTTGGGGTAAATACCCAGTAGTGCAATTGCAGGGTCATAGGGAAGTTCTATTTTTAATTTCTTGAGGAATCTCCACACTGTTCTCCAAAGAGGCTGTGTACTCGAGGAACTACAGAACACTCATGAAAGAAATTGAAGAAGACACAAAAAGATGGAAGACCATTCCATGCTCTTGGATCGGAAGAATAAACATTGTTAAAATGTCTATACTGCCTAGAGCAATCTATACTTTTAATGCCATTCCAATCAAAATTCCACCGGTATTCTTCAAAGAGCTAGAGCAAATAATCCGAAAATTTGTATGGAATCAGAAGAGACCCCGAATCGCTAAGGAAATGTTGAAAAACAAAAATAAAACTGGGGGCATCACGTTACCTGATTTCAAGCTTTACTACCAAGCTGTGATCACCAAGACAGCATGGTACTGGCATAAAAACAGACACATAGACCAGTAGAACAGAGTAGAGAGCCCAGATATGGACCCTCAACTCTATGGTCAGTTAATCTTCGACAAAACAGGTCGAAGACAAAAAAAAGACAGTCTCTTCAATAAATGGTGCTGGGAAAACTGGACAGCTATATGTAGAAGAATGAAACTCGACCATTCTCTTACACCGTACACAAAGATAAACTCAAAATGGATAAAAGACCTCAACGTGAGACAGGAATCCCTCAGAATCCTAGAGGAGAACATAGGCAGTAACCTCTTCGATATCAGCCACAGCAACTTCTTTCAAGATATGCCTCCAAAGGCAAAGGAAACAAAAGCCAAAATAAACTTTTGGGACTTCATCAAAATCAAAAGCTTCTGCACAGCAAAGGAAACAGTCAAGAAAACAAACAGGCAACCCACGGAATGGGAGAAGATATTTGCAAATGACAGTACAGACAAAAGATTGATATCCAGGATCTATAAAGAACTCAAACTCAACACACACAAAACAGATAATCATGTCAAAAAATGGGCAGAAGATATGAACAGACACTTCTCCAACGAAGACATACAAATGGCTATCAGACACATGAAAAAATGTTCATCATCACTAGCCATCAGGGAGATTCAAATTAAAACCACATTGAGATATCACCTTACACCACTTAGAATGGCCAAAATTAGCAAGACAGGAAAAAACATGTGTTGGAGGGGATGTGGAGAAAGGGGAACCCTCTTACACTGTTGGTGGGAATGCAAGTTGGTGCAGCCACTTTGGAGAACTGTGGAGATTCCTCAAGAAGTCTTCATACTTTAAACATAAAACCCTTTCTCTTTCTTTTCCTTTCTCTTACTCTGACGTTGCCCTGGAAAGATAATGCCCTTATCTTTATCTCCCAAGCCATTGCTGGGGGCAGCGCTGGGGGCGGGGGTAGAGATTAGAAAGTGGGTGACCTCTGGAATTTAAAACAACCTTTTATTTTAGCCTAGGAGAAAATCTAACTGTGCCCCTAACTTTTCACAAGCAAAATAAGACATCTCATTGGTCACCTACCCTTAATTTACATTGTTGAGCTTAAAAGCACCTACCAGGTGGCTTTCCTGATTCAGGATTCACTCCTTTTGGCAAGTCCTTTTGTCCCTAGTTAGAGACAAAGGTAGATGAGGCTATGATCAAGAACTTCTCCTTAACTCCTGAAATTATTGCAAAATCTACCGCTAGAGCAATCGCAGCCCAGCAAAGAGCCTCACACTCTCTAGCCAGTCATCCTTGATAATCGAAGAGTCTTGCTTGTCTGTTAGCTAAGCAAGAAGTTATCTGTGCTATGGCTAGTACCTTCCAGGCCTGGATTAACACTTCAGAAGAAGTGAAAACTTGATTACATAAAACCCAAGAATAAATCACTTGGTCTAAAAGGGTGACTCCTTCTGTAGAGAGCAAGATGAAATGTCTGATGTCCAGCAGGGGCCGGGGTCAAGCCTTGATAGCAGCAGTTACCGCACTGCAGCCACGGGATATTGCTGAGACCAGCGCCAGTTGCCGACACCCCAGGGCTGATCGCGAGCACAGGCACAGGAGGTCCGCAGGGGCCCCAGACCCATTCAATCCCTTTGAAAAGGCGAAGGTTTTTGCAACAAACTGTCAGCCTCTCCAGACACTGAGCCCACTATGTCTGACCATTAAAAGAAAAGCAGCTGCCCCTGAAGGCTCTGCTCCATGGATCTGTTAAAGAGCCCAGACCGGTCACTGCCTGAACATCAGAAGCAGTGAGTGCCCAGTGTTGACCCCTGGGCTGAGGCCTCATCTCCACTGCGCAGCCACAGACGGACTTTGCACTTGGTTCACTAACTTCCTACACCCTTCTGTTACCTTGCTTGTCGCCTGGCTTGTCTTAGGTTCTACTCTGTGCGCCGTGTAAGAAGTCAAGTTTAATTACATGGTGAAATGTCATTGAGTTTGGAATCCTGAACCTGCTTTATAATTGTGGTTCAATTTCCTTTACGAGTGAAAAAAGCTGCGGACGTTGTAGAAAGACACAGCTCATGTGTGTGCCTTCCTAGAGTGCTTATGACACTTTCCATGAGTCTTCCTATGATTATTTGATTTTGATTTGTTTGGGTCTTGAGACTATGGCTCTAAAGTGCAGCCCAGGGATGCCTGGGTAGCTTAGTCAGTGAGGCGTCTGCCTTCGGCTCAAGCCCTGATCCCAGGGTCCTGGGATAGAGCCCTGCCTCGGGCTTCTTGTTCAGTGGGGAGCCTGCTGCTTCCTCTGCCTCCCCTCCCCCTGCTTGTGTTCTCTCTCTCTTTCCCTGACAAACAAGTAAATAAATAAATAAAATCTTTTTAACATTTTTTAAAAAGTAAAGTGCACTCCAAATATTAGGAGTAATCCTGTTTATAGTAATCATGATAATCCCACTCGCACGTTGCCTTCTCTCACAAGCTGTAACCGCCTGATTGCCGTCATTAACCATCAAGTAAATGATCTGAGACGGCAACATGTAAGGAACAAAAAGAACGACCAACTTAATATGAAACTGAAGCCATGGGGCACCTGGGTGGCTCAGTGGGTTAAGCCTCTGCCTTCAGCTCATGTCATGATCCCAGCGTCCTGGGATGGAGCCCCCCATCGGGTTCTCTGCTCAGGAGGGAGCCTGCTTCCTCCTCTCTCTGTCTGCCTCTCTGCCTACTTGTGATCTCTGTCAAATAAATAAATAAAATCTTTAAAAAGAAAGAAAGAAGGAAAGAAAGAAAGAAAGAAAGAAAGAAAGAAAGAAAGAAAGAAAGAAAGAAAGAAAGAAAGAAAAACTGAAGCCATGACCTGTGAATATCAAGGGGAAAAAGTCATGATCCTGATGGGAGTTGATATTAGGGTCTGAAAGTGAACTGTCAAGAAAGAATTCTTGAGACGGTTTTGGTGCAAAACGGTGGTTTCATTAAAGGACGGGGGCGGGACCTGCAAGCAGAAACAGCTGCACGGGGATTGTGAGGAATGACTGATTATATACTTTTTAGTTAGTGGGAGTTGGGGATAGGGTTAAGTCTCTAAGGAATTTGGAAGGAGGGCTCCCAGGACTTTGAAAGTCTAGCTGTTGCTAAGATAAGGTTATTTACTACTGTCTAGTAAAACATTCGGCATGAGACCCTTCGGGAGTGTATCACTGGGTGGGCCATATGCTTGGAGGAGGACTCCTAACATACATCTGGGGGGGGGTGGTTACGGTTATCAAAGTGAAGTTACATTAAGCAGAGCAAAGCCGCAGTAGGTCAAACATGAAAGGAAATCCTTGAGGAAGGTGTAGGAGTGTTAGAGTCCGAGTGCTTCCAGAATCCTGGTTGGAGACCCTGCACCACGGCAAAGTCTGGCCTTTGTCCCATTTTCCCCCATCAATACCACTCAAAAGAACAACAAAAACAGTGAGAACATCAGTGGTAGCCAAGAGGGATGCTATGCCTTAAATTCTGACCACGTCTTTCAGTTAAGCAGAGAGCTTATCGGAAGGGGTGAATTCCTAAAAAGAAAATCACAGACCCAAAATGGTATCACTTAGGCTGAGACTCCAAACTGGGGCTTAATACATCATCTCACTGTAGTCTCAAGCTCCCCCAGAAAAGTAGTTTTAACTGGTTAGTCAGGAATTTTTTTTTTAAGATTTTATTTATTTAACAGACAGAGATCACAAGTAGGCAGAGAGGCAGGCAGAGAGAGAGGAAGGGAAGCAGGCTCCCTGCTGAGCAGAGAGCCCGATGCAGGGCTCCATCCCAGGACCCTGAGATCATGACCTGAGCCGAAGGCAGAGGCTTAACCCACTGAGCCACCCAGGCGCCCTGGCACGATGGGTTCTTAAATTCTGCAGGCACTTCTATCACCAATGGGCATATAATTGCTATTTGCCTTCCTTCTAAAATCACTGTTGTTCACTGTTCAGCCCACACGAAGGAAATGGATGCTAAATCTTTAGGAAACAATAGGGCTGACAGCTGCTAAGTATGAACCCCAGATGGGCCCCCTTATCCTTTCTCCACTCAATTTTCAAACCTACCTTCATCCCCGACTAATACTATTATTAGGCAGGTGCCCCACAATCTGAGAAAGACAGTTGGATACAAAAGGGTGTTGAACAGTTATCAGATGGATGACACCATCTGATATTATTGACTCGCCACCAAATGGGCTACAAGCGCTGATAGGAAATAGTTAAGGAACTAAAAAAACGATTGGTTTTGTCTCTCATACACACGATTTCTGACCAAAATACTTGTCAAGTTGTGTACGATCTCACCAAAGTTCTGGAAGAAATCAGCATACCTCAGGAAAGTTTTCCAGCACTCCAAATGGATTTGAAAGGTTTGCCACCAGTCTCAAGGCTATTCTCACCGTCTGGATATTGTCTGTCTGTTTAGTGGATGGTCTGACACTAACCAATCGGACACGCTCGTGCCATAGCAATGGTAAAGAAATTAGTAACTGAGAGGCGCCTGGGTGGCTCAGTGAGTTAAAGCCTCTGCCTTCGGCTCAGGTCATGATCCCAGGGTGCTGGGATCGAGCCCTGCATCAGGCTCTCTGCTCGGCGGGGAACCTGCTTCCCCCTCTCTCTCTGCCTGCCTCTCTGCCTACTTGTGATCTCTGTCTGTCAAATAAATAAATAAAATCTTAAAAAAAAAAAAAGAAATTAGTAACTGAGATTATTCCTCATGTTGGCATTCCTTTATGGATTGAGTTAGACCAAGAAACTCACTTTATGACAGAGATAAACCACTTGCTTACAAAAACTTGGGGTCCTCATGAAAATTTCATACTCCATATCATCCTCAATCATGATGGCAAGTAGAACATAAAAATCTAGACATAAAAGGGACCTCGGGAAAGTTCTATCAAAAAAATTGGACTAAAATGGCCAGAAGCATTGCCGTTGGCCCTTACTGAGACCCAGAATACTCCAAACAGGAGACACTACTTTGAAATAGTGTTTTGTTCCCCCAATACCTACTGACATGGCTGAACCTGTCGATGTGACTACCTGGTGGATGAAATATAGAAGATGGATAAATGACAAGGTATGATGTCCATGACCAGAAGAACATTTCCCCTGATGAGCTACTTGGGCTTTAGACAATATCTATAGAAGCTCAAGGATTATCCCTTGTCTTAATAATGACAACAGTCAAATTTTTTTCCCTTTGCATTGAAAACAGACCCACCATTGGACTTCTCCTGAGTGATACACCAAGACTATATTGCAACCAAACTCTGTGGTTTGATGCTAAAAATGGCATCTTCATTTTTTTTTTAATTAGATTTTAAAACTTGGGTATAGTTGACACACAATGTTAGATTAGTTTTTGGTTTACAACTTAGTGATCTGGCAAGTTTATACATTATGCTACATGTACCAAAGTATAGCTACTATCTGTCCCATTACATTGCTAATATGATATCATTGACTATATTCCTTATGCTCTGCTTTTTATTCCTGTGACTTACTACTCATTCCATAACTGACGACCTATATTCCCCTCTCCCTTTTATCCATTATGCCCAATGTCTCATCCTCCTCCCCCCGTCCACCATCAGTTTGTTCTCTGTATTTATAGTTCTAATTCTTCTTTTCACTTGTTTATTCATTTTTTAAAGATTCCATTTATGAGTGGAATTATATGGTATTTGTTTTTCTCAGTTTGATTTATTTCACTTAGCATAATACCTCTAGGTCCATCCATATTGTCCCAAATGGCACAATCTCATTCTTTTTTATGACTATGTAATATTTATACATACACACACACACACACACACACACACACACATTTTCCTTATCTAATTATCTATTGATGGACACATTGCTTCCATGTCTCGGTTATTGAAAATAATGCTGCAATAAACGTAAGGGTACATTTATCTTTTTGAGTTAGTATTTTCATTTTTCCTGCATAAATACCCAATAAAGCAATTACTGGATCATATATTTCTATTTTTAATATTTTGAGGAAGCGCCATACTGTTTTCCACAGTGACTATACCAATATACATTCCTACCAACAGTTCATGAGAGTTCCTTTTTCTCCACATTTTGCCCATAGTTATCGTTTTTTGTCTTTTTGATTTTAGCCCTCCCCACCGATGGTGAACGTGACGCCTTCAACTCTGACAAGAGTAAAAGTAACTGTAGCATAGAAGTTTGCCAAATCACCATCTATTTTACGGGTCAGCCCTGTACAATATGGGGTAGCTCAGCTGATGCCTTGTTAGATGGCCCAATACCACAGATTATATTTGCCTGGATCAAAATTCTGGTCTGATTAGGCCAGGGGACAAAACTAAGCTGTACAGCTGCCTGAACGGAACCACAGGCCTCCTACATCAGATGTTTCTCAACTGGTTTTGCTCTCACAGATTGACAGAAGCACATGGAAAAAAGGAGATGTATGGATGTTAACATTATCAGTGGAAAAGGTCATGGAATGCTCTAGACCTTGAAGAGTATAGGTTCCAACCTAACCTTCTGTAAACCACACTAGTCTTTTTTATTTCATGGATCAATCAAGTATATACAGAGTTCCCACCTAAATGGTCAGAGTGATGTGGAGTTGGATACCTAGCTCCTTCTCTCACTGCATACTCCACTCCAAATGCCAGCCAAATTACAAATGTGGGCTCCTTTATTCATGAAGTTGTACCACATGGATGTGCCATTTGAGAACTTATAGAAAACTGCTTGTGTATCACAACTCCAAGGTTTTGTTTTTTTTTTCAGCCTTAAAGTTCTTACTCCCAATCTTCGGAGATTATGAATTGAAACAAGCCATCCTAAATCTCTCTATGGTAATGGAACAAGAGTCAATATCACCATGCAAACTTTGAAAATACTCTAGTCAGAAGTTAACAGCTTAGCCTCTGCGGTACTTCAGAATTGTCACATCTTAGCTACACTAACTGCCCAGCAAGGAGAAGTTGGTGCAATTGTCAGTGAAAACTGTTTCTTCTGTGTAAACTCAATGGGACAATATCTAACTTAAATCTACTAAGGGAAAGGATTAAAAATTTTCATCAGATAAATGAAGCACAGACATTCTATTAGACTAATCTATCTCCAGGGTGGGGGGCGGGGACTGATTGAATTGGGTGTGGGGAAATGTGTTTTGGTTTGTTCTTTTCTTTTGTTCATTTTCATTCTAATTGGTGATCTTTTCTCTCTTTGCCAATCTCTTACCACTCAATTCCTAGCTCGATTTCTTTCTCCACAGTGACCACCTCTGCTTTCAGTATAGGAAGCTTCCAGAGGAGAGAACTGTCCAATCCCAGGGCGGGCTGCCTCAGGAGGTGCCCCAAAGGCATATTGATTACGTTGAGTTCAAATTACCTAAGAAATGACCAGTGCAGGAAGAGCACTTTGACCTTCCTTTTTTTCTAGGAACCAAGAAATAGATCTCTCATGTGAAAAGTACCCTTCCCCTTCCAAGAGGTAGAAAGAAATAGGGAATTCAGGGATGAGAAGGCTGTATAAACCAACCTCGTTGCTTTACCAATTTACAACCCAGCTCCAAATCCTGTTTAGAATTTCTTACTATTTGAAGCTCTCAAATGTAAGTTTTCTTTGTCCTATCGATTCTTTACAAATGTATTGTCTCTTTGTCTAAAAAGTATATAAGCTAGATGTCCTGGTTATTTCTTGCTTATTCAACTTAATTCTTAGACAAGCTGGAAGAATATTGGAAGGAATAGTAAAAATTTTCCTCCCCAACAGGGATAATAGTAAGACACGTTTGTGAAATAACAGAGAAGAGTGGGGAATTTAGATGGACAGAGGCTCAAAAAACAGCCTTTACTTGTTTGAAAAATGCTCTCAGAACTGTTACTACATTGGCACCGACTTATGAGGACTTTAGTGCCTATACTCGCAAGAGTTTGCAACATGGTCACTGTGGACTAAAACAGCACAGGACCTAAAATCCTATCCAATTGCATTTTGGACTCAGAAATTCCCATGGTCCAAGAACAGATAACCCCCAATTCAAACATTCATCTGGGCATCCTATAAAGTCCTACAAAATACAGAGCCACTAACAGAAAATAAAGTAATTATACTTGAACTGCAACACCCCATCCTGGAGTGGGTAAAGCAGACCCCTGACAAACAAGGGGGAACTCTTCCTCACAATAAGGTCCTAACATGGAAATGTTATATTTCCAAGCAAGGCATACAGATGGGGGTTGACCTTCCCAAATAAATAAGGAAATCTCATCAATGCTGTTGGTAGATTTTTCTGGGATATCTAAGCTCAGGCCATTGGGCAGTTGGGACTATCCTGGTCCATGACACTCGACAAGGCATGGTTTATAGATGGGTCAGTCCCCATAATGCCACATGGAGTACACTGACAAGCTGTGGTCTTAAGACTAATGATGGTCTGCTGAGGAGAATCAGTTCAATACGCTGAACTAATAGCCATAAAATTGGCTGCCAATCTATTAAGGAGAATCAGAATAAGATATTTCTTTTCTTAGACTCGTGAGAAATCACTAATGAAATAACTCTTTGGTCAGGAACATGGTCAGAAATCAAGTGGAAAATAGGAAATAGGAAAATATAGGTAAGGACATATGGCAGAAAACATGACTGGCTGAATGCTCAGTTTCTTCCCACGAGTCTCTGCACATCAGAAGAACAAGTCTGAAGTAACCACGTTTAATAACCAGGTAGACAAACTCACTAGGAAAACGAGTGAGGTGAAGATTCCTGAAGTTTATGTTTACAAAACACACTGAGGGACACCTGGGTGGCTCAGTGGGTTGAGCCTCTGCCTTTGGCTTGTGTCATGATCCAGGGGTCTTGGGATCGAGTCCCACATCGGGGTCCTTGCTCAGTGGGGAGCCTACTTCTCCCTCTCTCTGCCTGCCTCTCTGCCTACTTGTGCACGCTCTCTATCTCTGACAAATAAATAAATTAAATCTTTAAACAACAACAACAACAACACACTGATTTGTGGCTGAGGAAACCAATTAAAAATGTAACCATGCATGGGGGCATCTGGGTGTCTCAGTCGCTTAAGCATCCAGCTCTAGATTTCGGCTCAGGTCATGATCTCAGGGTTATGAAATTGAGCCCCTTGTGGGACTCTGTGCTGGATATGGAGCCTGCTTGAGGTTCTCTTTCTCTCTCTCCCTCTGCCCCTTCCCCCTGCTCACCATATGCATGTGCACATGTACTCTATTTCTCTCAAAAAATACATTATATATAATGTATTTTATGTAAGGTATATATAAAATACATTATATATACATATTATAAACTGTATATTATATATATAGATAAACCATACACAAGAAGGGCAAGGGATCATGCAACCTGAACAGAGATATGCCAAATGATAGGGTCCTTGCGTGGGCACCTCAGCAAACAACTCATGCTGGCACACGTATCATTAGAACATGATTAGAAAGAAGAAATATGTACATACCTACCAAATACCTCCAAATTCAAATTAAGAAATGTGATTGCTACTGCATATTTAAAGCTTGGAGTCCTTTAATGAATACTCCAGATGTCATGAAAACGACAGACCCCTCCAAAATAAACAAATTGATTCTATAGGAGCCCTGCCTATATCGGGATAGAGTATACATGTGCTCCATTGTAGACACGTGGTGAGGAATAGGATTACTCAATCCCTACAGGAAAAATGATCAAAAATGCACCATCAGAGCATCAGAAATCTAGATGCTTGCTGTGGTATCCCAGCCATCGAAAAATCAGACCACAACACCCACTTCACAGGAAGGGGAATATAAGAAAGCACTATGGAACCAGGCCTAATATGAAACTCCCTTTTATCCATAACCCAACTGTCTTTGGATCAACGGAACGGTATAATGGTTTGTTTGAGCAGAAGTTCAGGTTGCTTACTGATAATCTAGATATGAGAGCTTATACCCAAACAATCTGGGAGGTGGCAAGACCTCTAAACCACAGATATAGAAAGGATGGAAAAATTCCTATTGAATTAGTATTGCAGGCACCCAAGAGAAAAGAATTAGCACTAACTAATTAATCTAAATTAATACCCTAGAATCTAAATTAAAAGGTAAAGAACTGATTGTTATTAGCAGCACGCGCAACTCATAACACCTTTAGGGAGATCAAAGGAGAGAGCATATTACATCAATTAAAGAAAATAATTTGATGCCACAATAAAAATTTCAGGCATGAAAAACCCCATCTTTGACAGTAGACGCCTAATATTTAGCCTAGCATGATGCAGAGCAACTGTGCTTGGGCCATCATAACAACAGATTTTCTTGGGCAGCAAGAAGAATAACAATAAAGAATAAAAAATGGACACTATTAAAATAGGACAGTCCCTTGATGTTGCAGGCATGAGACTACGCTGCATGGTTAGCTAAGCTACCGCTTGCTATTAGCTGCCATACCCACTGCGACTACCAAGACTCTGGCCATGCTGGCAAGAGCTGTGCACCATGGTTCCAAAGTGCAATGCCACCTTCTGGTCCAGATTCAAGGCCACTGTCTGTGACATCCTCACTTCCTTCACAGATCACTGTCCTGATCACCTGATTGCCAATGAGGGCTCAGCATCACCGACATCGCCAGCATCACCAAGCCCAACCTCCCCACTCCACCCTTCTTTACCAGCACTGCCGACTTGCTGGGAAACCTTCAATCAGTGGAGAAACCAGATACTTCGGGAAGCTGATGGAGCAGGGCAAACCTCCACTTCAATCTCTGCAAGAATCCAACAGGGATCCCGAAAGCGGAAAAATGTCTACTGGATTAGTACTGCAGGCATCCACAGTGGTAAGAATGAGCACTATTTCGTTAATCTAAATGAATTCCCCGGAATATAAATTAAAAGGAAAAGGGTTTTGTGGTTTTGTTATTGTGTTTGTGTTTGTTTTTGTTGAGAGAGAGGGAGTTCATGAGCATTAAGGGGCAGAGGGAAAAGGAGAGAAAGAATCGTAAGCAGTCTCCATGCTCAGCGTGGAGCCTGATGTGAGACTCAGTTTCAGGACGTGATGTCATCACCTGAGCCGAAATCAGGAGTCAGAGGCTTAACCAACTGAGCCACCCAGGCACCCCCCCAAAGGAGAAGTATTGATTAAAAAACATAATGATACATATAGTACCAGGGAAATTATAGCACCTGCTACTATAGTACCCCCAAAGGATACTGAGGTGTGGGATGAAGATTGGCCTGAACCACTAGCTGGCTCTTGGTGGTATGACCCAGCCCAGATACCAAGACGACAGGCAGTGACCTTTGTACTTCTCCCTCATCTTGCTGAAACAAGAGGCACACAACACACATGGCAAGAGACTCCATAAAAATGACCCCAGCTTAATTCCCAGTTTTCATTATGTTCTAGCATTTCGTTGGTAAAAGAGCAGTGGCTGATTTTGCAGAACGGGCAATTAGATCTTTAAATATAAATAGGCCAAAAAATGGATCATATATGCACTTTTTAATCTATACCCACTGTTAGAAAAATAAGAATAGATCCTTAGTCACTATATCGAGACATTAAAAGAGCAGGGACACCCTATAAAGTGTATGGAGGACTCATAGGAAATGCAGCATAGAACACATATCTTCTGTCATGGTACTTATCAGGCTCCTCACACCCCAGATTTCTACCCCAATACTTATTGTATTGGAACCTACAGTAGTAGACTATGCCTTGAAATTTAATATAGAGAAATTTCAAGCCAGATATAGATCTCCAAATGTTGCTCCATTTCATCTACATTTGTTTATGTCCAATTTATACTCTATGACCAAACCAGATTTGCTAAAAGGAAAGAAACGCGTATGGGCACCTGCATGGCTCAAATGGTTGAGTGCCTGCCTTCAGCTCAGGTTATGACTCCAGGGTCCTGGGATCAAGTCCTGTATTGGGCTCCCCACTCAGCAGGAAGCCTGCTTCTCCCTCTCTCCCTGCCTGTGCGCGCGCGCTCTCTCTCTCTCTCTCAAATGAATAAATAAAATCTTTAAAAAATAAAAATAAAGGAAAGAAACACGTATAGTTCCTTATTGGACTTGTAGGAGTTTTAATTGGAGGAACAATGACAGCCACTTTTTCTCAATTTCAAATTGATCAAATCACATTTGATTTTAAAAATTTTGAAACCAAACAATCTCAGTTGAACACATACACATGGCAGCTTTGTCAACGTTGTATATACAGATTGATAAAATTAGCAATACATCACAAAACAGAAATGAATTTCACATGGAAGTAAACAGAGCAATGGAAGTTTGACATAAAGCAGTTGGAGAAAATGCTAAAAATAATGAAACACTTTTAAAAAGTTCATAAACTATGCTTCTCCAAGTGTGGATTGTCAATGTGAAAGTTAAGCTTGGTTGGTATATGAAATCTTAAAAAAGCTATAATCTCAGGGCAGTTTTGGTCACCTGAGATCATAGACAGCCCAACGAGAAGCAGAGTAGACACCACACATCCCTAGTGGTTCTGATTCCTTGGGCAACTGTGAAATCAGATATTGACACCTGAAGGATGAAACGTGACATTGGTCCCACACTTTTGCAGTTCCCCAGTATCGGAAGGGAAGGTGGAGTCTACAGGCCACAGAAAGATCCCTTACGAGAGAAGGAAAACACATTCCTGAAGGTATATTGTTGGAATGCAACCAAAACACCTTTATGACTGTTGGACTTTTGGATATTCATACCTACGAAACAAGGACTGGTGATCATGACCTTGGTGCCTCCTCCACCAGTTAATACATAACACAGAAACTAGACCAGGATAGTAGGCTCTAAGCCAAATCTCATACTAGCCTATTGGGGTCGGGAAAACATAAGGAGCATAACATGATAGGATGTGTAAAAATAGAATAGGTAATGAATGCATCAGTAAAAGAAAAAATATATTTGAGGTCAATGGGTGATAAAGGAACTATTAAAATAACCAGAGAAATATTTCACATTAGACCTCCTAAAATTAATCTAGTAAATATAGGGGTACCTGGCTGGCTGTTGGTGGCATATGTGGCTCTTGATCTCAGGGTCATGAGTTCGAGCCCCACATTGGGTATGGACATTAAGGAAGAAAGGAAGGAAAAAAGAAAGAAAGGGAGAAAGGGAGGAAGGGAGGAAGGAAGAGAAGAAAGAAGGAAGGAAAAAAGAAAGACATTTTGTTTTTAAAAATATCTAATAAAGGTAAATCATACATTAGAAGTAAAATTGTTTTGCTATTGATTAAGGAAAACTTCAACTTTTTTTTTTAATTTTATTTTTTATAAACATATATTTTTTTCCCCAGGGGTACAGGTCTGTGAATCGCCAGATTTACATACTTCACAGCACTCACCCTAGCACATACCCTCCCCAATGTCCATAACCCCACCCCCCCGTCCCAACCCCCCTCCCCGCTGCAACCCTCAGTTTGTTTTGTGAGATTAAGAGTCACTTATGGTTTATCTCCCTCCCAATCCCATCTTGCTTCATTTACTCTTCTCCTGCCCCCTTAACTCCCCATGTTGCATCTCCTCTTCAACTTTTAAATTTTTATTTATTTTTAAGTTTTTATTTATTTACTTGACAGAGAGAGAACACAAGCAGGGGGAGTAGCACGCAGAGGGAGAAGCAGACACCCCGCTGAGCGGGGAGCTGGATGAAGGGCTTGATCCCAGGACCCTGAGAAGGTGATCTGAGCTGAAACCAAGAGTTGGACACATAACAGACTACACCACCCAGGCACCCTGACATCTTTAACTTTTAATATTTACGGGCTGTGTTCCTAGACTCCCAGGGAAGCTTTATTTCAACATTTAACAAGATCACAGTGACTTGGCAAAACCTCAAAGCATGGGCTCTCATGTCTCCCCTGAGCACACAGTGTTCATCTACTACGTTAAAGAAAGTAACCAACAAGGAACATTCTGAACACAAAAGAAAAAGGAAGAAAGTTCCCTGGTTTCCCCACGGCTGAAGTCATTCAGCCCCGCGTATACTAGAAACCTAAGGTCTGCAACTTTATGAAATGTCCTCTGTCTAATAGTTTGTAACTTTTTATGTAAAAAATGTGGATAACCCTACCCCCAAATGTTCTTTTCCTGGATCTTTGTGAAGATTGTGTAGCCTGAGCAGTAGCTTGGCTGGGCTTGGGCTCCAACAAAACTCTCTCTTTTTTTTTTTTTTTTTTTTAAGGCATTCTAGAAGGGTTGTTCACTTGGCACTGGCAATACAAACACGAAGTAAATGGTGTCAGGATGTCCTCATCTCATCTGTCCTCATGGATGAGATCTCAGTCCAACAGCTGCTGAGGGGCCTGCTGGGGTTTGTCAAAAGCAGATGAAGAAGTAACTACGGCAAGGGGACATGTAGACGGCAAACACGGAGTTTGTGAGGACCGGCCAGCAGTGTTTGGTCTGGGCAAGCCTACCATTTGCTCATCTGAAATCGCGACCTGGAAACCACGAGTCCCAGGGAGTAAAGGCAGTTTTTTCACGAGCAGTGGCCAAAGCCATGCTGCGGCTCCCGGCAGATTCTCTCGTCCTTCAACACCATCCCCCTCGTTCTCTAGCAACGTGTGCCGCACTTGGTCACGAGGGACATCTACTTCTGCACGGGCCGCACCTGCTCCCCCAATGCCAACTCACGTAAAGGCGCATCTCAGCTAAAGCTGGACTTTATCCCTTTCATCTCCCTTTACAGGAGTGATTAGTGTGATTAATCGATCATTGGTTTGGATTAGGTCTTCATGGTTTATGAGGAGACATCCAATAGGCTTGTGAAATTCACAAATACAGTGTGTGGTGTACATTAATTTGCCTCCCCAAAGAAAATGGTCTTCAGCAGGAATATGTGCATTTGTGTTTAGGGCCCAGGATTACTCAGCTGCCCGGTGCCATCAGCTGCATCAGTGGCCTGCCCTCACTCAGCACTTTCTCTATAAATTGGTTTCTGGCTGCTGTGAACTGGGAGGCCTATTCATGTACCGGGCATGCTCCTTGGGCCGGCCAAGGGCAATCAGACCCTCCACGCCTGCGGAGCCTGGACCATCCCCAGGCATCTGCATAACCTCCTGGACAAAGGATTCCCACCCGCGGCCAAAAAAAAATCTTTCTGAGGTGGTACCTTTAAACTGGTGACAGTCCCATCTGGACTGGCCGCCTGGTGGGGTCCCAGACTTGCCAATAATCAAGATGCCCAGGTGTCTTTTATTTTTTTTTAAGATTTTATGTATTTATTTATTTGAGAGAGAATGGGGAGGGGCAAGGAGAGAGGGAATCTGAAGCAGACTCCTCGCTGAGCTTGGAGCTCGACCCCACGACCCTGAGACCACGACCCAAGCCAGAATCAAGAGTCAGACACTGAGTCTCTCAGGTGCCCCTAGACTCTCAGGTGTCTTTTCGTGAAGGACCCCCAGAGCAGCCCACAAGGCTCCACCCTGGCCAGGTGGTCCATATTCTTCCAGCAGAGTCTTCTGAGAAAGATGGAACATCTGTGTAGATCAGGGCTGAGAATCAGGCAGGTGGCATGGACAACCAAGAACCCACTCGGAGTCCTAGATACTCCATACACTTCTCCAGTTCCGAAATCCTGCCAGCCCTGTCCTGCTGCCTATGAGCGACACACATCCCATTAACCAGATCTGGGCATCAAGGCCCTCAGCCTGAGAAACTCAGACAGTCCCAGCCCTCTGTAGAGGCTCCGTGGCAGAGTAGCCCACTCACTGGATGTCTTCCTAAAGTAGCAGAGAGAGAGAGCACACATGCGAGAGCAAGCGAGGGTACCATCAGGGGCAGAGGGATGTGGGACTCGATCCCAGGACCCTCAGATCGTGACCTGAGCTGAAGGCAGATGCTCAGCTGACCGAGCTGCCCAGGTGCCCCTAAAGCAACAGCTTTAAAGGGCCAGCACTCAGGCCCCACGTGGCCTGACTGCCGAATTTCTGTTGCAATCAAGGTGCTAGGTGTCTCTGAGGTGCCCTCAGAATGCAGTGTTGGCCAGGCAGGCCAGATTCCCCCAGCTCTGCCTCCCACCCTATTCTAGATCCCTGGCTGTCCTGACCTGTGCAAATTGCATGCACAGCCCACCCTGTGTCATTGGGCCTTGGGCTGCAGGGGGCTCTCCCGGCCTGGGGGGCTACACCTGGACCCTAGCCACCTGGTCGGCCTCATGGTAGAGGGAGCCCACGCTCTGAAATCTTTCTGAGACGACAGCTTTAAACTGGTGACAGTTGGTCCCCCTATGAACTGGCTGCTTGAAGGGATCCCAGGCTTCTCCAGCATTCAAGGCTCCCAGGCGTCCCTTATTGGAGGGTACCCCAGCCATCCTGCCCAGCCTCACCGTGGCAAGGCAGTCCAGACTCCTCCACCACTGCCCCAGGGGAATATTCACATTTGTGTAGGTTAAGCCTTAGGATTAATAGGATACCATGTTCTCCCCATACCCCGTCTTGTGACCTCGCCTCACCCGACATGGCCCTGTCCCAGGTCCCCGGCTCTCCAGGCCTGCAAGGCCCGCTCATGTGCAGTCCGCACTCTGTCAGCATTTCTCTGGCTGCCGAGGCCCTCTGGCCCCTGGAGCTCAGGCAGGATGCCCACCATCCAAATAGACTTTACAGCGGAGGAAGCCACCTTCAGCAACCACTCTTGAGCCCACAGTTGCAAACGGTGCTAGTGCGTATGTGGACCTGCTGCCCGATGCGGTGCCAAGCTTCTCTACAACACAGGGTTCTCAGGTGTCCCCAAATGGAAAATAGACTTTCCTGCCAGCCTGGGCCCTGCGTGGCCCCGCGGAGTAACCTCCAGCTCTGCTTTCGAAGGAAATATTCCAGCATGGGTGGATAGGCCTTGTGCATCAGGCCTCTGCCTCCTACCCCCCACAGCCTCCTCCTCTAACCTGGCCTCACCCAGCCCTGCCCTGCCCCAGATCACCGGCCCCACTGACTTCCATACTCACACAGCATACATCCGGGAAGTTGGCCTTGGGCTGACCTGGCCCTCCGAGCTTATGAAACTACCACAAGGCCCCAACCTTGGGGAAATTGCTTCAAGCAAACAGCTACAAATGAGAGACAGTGAATCTCAACATGGACTTGCTGCCTGATGGGGTCACAGGCTTCACAAAAACCAGGCCTCCCGGCTGTCTCCCCGTCAAGAGCTTCTCTGTCCTGCCTACCCAGCCCCTCCTTCACGAGGGAGCTGTAAAACCTCCATATCGGCCTGTGGAGGAAGATAACACAATGGTAGGTAAGCCACGTGATTAGGCCAACATTCTGGACCCCTATCAGCCCTCTCCTGGACCTCGGCCTCTCCTGATGACTGCTCTGTTCCAGGTTCCAGGCAAGCCTCACCTGCATGTCCCCTCACCCACCACTGGGTAGCCAGGGCCCCCCAGGCCTGCAGAGCTAGGACCCAGGCCCAATCACCTGCATTGCCTCAAGGGTGGAGGTAGACCACCCCCCATGAAAATCGAGGGGACTGAAATGGGTTACCGTCAGGCCCCTGGAGGACCAGCTGCCTGATGGGGCCCGGGCTACAGTGGCCGCCCAGCTCCCAGGTGTCTCTTATTGGCAGATGCCCCAGTCAGCCCACCAGATCCAGCCCTGGCAAGGCAGCCTGGATGAGCCTAGCTCTGCTTTCGGGGGACCATACCTGTTTGTGTAGGTTAGGGATCAGGGTCAGGAAGATGCCAGTTATCCCCCATAACGTCCAGGCCTGTCCCAGCATTGCACTGTTTCAGACGCCTGGCTATCTGACCTTCAAGGTTTACTCACATTGCAGTCTAATGTCTTTCAGCTGACCTTGGCCTACAGGGCCGCTCCAGGCCTGCAGAGTTCCACCCCGGCCTCAACCACCTGCTTGGCCTCAGGGTGCAGAAAACCCGCCACCCGAAAATCTTCGAGAGGCACCGGCTTTAAACCAGCCGCAGTCAGTACCTGTCTAGACTGGCAGGCTGAGGAGGTGAGGCTCCCACAGCAAGTAGGGCCCCCACGTGGCTCTGACTGGAAGGTACCCCAGCCCTCCCGCCCTGCCGCCTGGGCCCGCAGCACACATCCCTCCAGCTTGGCCTCTGGAGGGAATATACACATTTGTGTAAAGAGCGGGACTTGGAATTAGGCGGACGCCAGGTACTACCAATAACCTGGTCCTGTGACCAAGCCTCTCCCAACACTCGCCCTGGTCCAGGCCCTGGGCCAGCCTGCGCGGTGTGTCCCGTGCATGCGCCGTCCAAATCCGTCAGCCACTCTCCGGCAAGCAGGGCTCTCCACGCCGGTAGAGTAGGGCCCATCCCCAACCTCGTGCATAGCCACAAGGATGGAGAGAACCCACCCCCCAGGCCTCACTGTGGCAGCCGCTGAGATGGGTGAAAATCAATGTCCTGTAGTCTGACTGTCCTCGGGGGGCCCTGGCTTCAGCAGCAGGCCGGGCTCCCAGCTGTTCCGCTTTGGAGGCGACCCCGGCTTGTACAACCCACTCTGGCCAGGTAGCTTGGGTGACCCCGGTTACGTCTTCAGTAGGAACACGCACATTTGTGTAGGTTAGGGCTGAGCACCGGGCAGTTGCCCTGTCACCCCAGGAGCCCACCCCAGTTCTCTTGCCAGGATCGGATCCTTAGCTCCCCTGATCTGCACCATCCTCGTACGTGCCGCATGCACCTGTAAGACGGGTGCGAGCCTGTGCACCCCAGCCCGGCCTCACTCACCATCGCTCTGGGGTGGCTGCGGCAAGAAAATGGGTAACAGTCGGTCCCCGTGCGGTCTTGCTGCCTGACGCGGTCCCTGGCTTCACAGGTGACTCCTAATGGTCCAATACCCTGTCCTGCCTGGCCGGCCTCTTCCTCACAAGGGAGTCAATAGGGCGGGGCGGGGGCCATACTCTACCAGGGTAGGTAAGCCTTGCCCTACGGGTGAAGTTCCGACCCCTAAGGGCCCTCTCTTGTGACCTGGCCTCTCCTGACAGGTGCCCTGTCCCAGGTCCCTGACAACAACGATCTACTCATCCTGGAGATGCACATTTCATATCGCATCAGCCGCCCTTGGGCGGTCAGGGGCCCCCACGCCTGTGGAGCTACAACCTGTCCCCAAGTACTTGCTCAGCCTCAAGGATGGAGGGATCCCACCGCCCCCCTGGGGACATGGCTCTGTGGCGGCTGCTGAAATGAGCGACAGTCAGGGCCCACCTTGACTTCCCGGGACTCCCACATGGACTTCCTCCCAGGTGGCTCTTAGTGGAGGCTACTCTGGCCCATTTGGCAGATCCGACCACGGCAAGGCATTACAGATGATGCCAGGGAGGCATTCCTGGAGAATAGGGACATTTGCATTGGTTAGGCCTTGAAGTCAGGCAGTTGCCTTGTAACCCCAAGAGCTCTGAATACCGGAATTCCCCTCGCCCTGCTGGCTCACTGGCTACACCGACCACTGGGATCCACGCACATGCACACTTACACTGTCAGGGGCCTTTGGCAGCCTTGGTGCTCCAGGTCTGGGAGCTGGGCCCCCACCAACTGCATCGCGTCTCAGGCGTCAGGAGCCCACCCTCCAAAATCTTTCTGACTTGGGGCACCACACTGGCCACAGTAAGCCCCTATGTGCAATTTATTATGCCTTTTGGGTCCTGGGTGGATCCGTTGTCAAGGTTCACGGGTGTCCCTTAGTGAAGGACACCCAAGCCATCCCGTACCTCCTGCCACACCCTGGTAAGACCGTCCAGATTCGTCGAGCTCTGCCTTCAGAGGTAATATGCGAATTTGTGTGAGTTGAGGCTCGCAATTAGACAGGGGCCTTGTAGTCCCAACAGACTGTCCTCATTACCAGGATTCTCCCAACGTTGCCCATCAAGGGCCCGGCTTCCTGACCTGCAGGGCCCACCCACGGGCAGTCTGCCCTCTTTCAACAGTTTTGAACAAGTGGGGGGCCACTCCTAGTCTGTGGAGCTCAGACTGGTCCCCATCCATGTATATAACGTCCTGGGTGTAGGGAGACCACCCTTTGAAAATCCTCGTGAGGTGGCAGCTTTATCCTGGCAACGTTCTGTCCTCATTCACGCTGGCTGCAGAAAGGAGTCTCTGGATTTCCCAGTTATCAAGGCTCCAAGTGGCTCTCAGTGAAGGAGACCCCCCCACTGGGTGGGCCAGGACCAATCCTGGAAGGGCAGTCCAGATTCCTGTAGTTTCATCTTCAAGGGAAGTATGCCCATTTGTGTATGGTAGAGCTTGGAAGTAGGAAGAGACCACAGACTCCCAAGAGCCAGCTCTGGACCCTAGATTCCCCTGATGTTGCCCAGTCCCAGTCCCTGGTTTTGCTGATCTGTATGATCTGCGTGTGTGCAGTGTCCAGCCCATCAGCCTCCCGTCCGCATCATGGGCTTCTGGGAGCCATGGCCCAGGCCAGCCACCTTCATGTAGTGTCAGGTGTGGAGTGAGGCCGCCCACCATTCAGTGCTCTGAGACAGCTGCTGAAATGGGTGAGCCTGTCCCTTTCGGACTTCCTGCCAGCTGGGGTCCCAGGCTTCTGCAGCAATCAAGGCTCCAGGTGTCCCTTACTGGAGGATATGTGGGCCAACCGCATTTTCCACTCCCTGCCCTCCACAGCCCTGACAAAGCAGCCCAGAATCCTCCGTGTGGCCTTTGCAGAGAATATACACATCTGTGTAGGTTAGGGCTTAGAATCAGGCAGATGACTTAGACCCCTGGTAGCCCGCTGCCATGCCTGGCCTATCCTTACACTTACCCTGTGCAAGTGCCTGGTGACCTTGACTGCCGTGAACTGCACGTGCCCAGTATGTGCCCTGCCATCCAAACTTGGGCAGCCAGAACTCTTCAGAACTGTGGAGCTCGGGTTCATCCCTAGCCACCGGCATGGCCTGAAGTGTGGAGGGACCCCACCTGAAAATCACTCTGAGGCATCAGCTAAAATGTGTGGCAGTCCCCATGTGGACTGGCTGGCTGTCGGGTCCTGGGCCTCTGCTGTGATCAAGGCTCCCAGTTGTCTCTTACTGGAAGATACCCTGACCAGGCCTTGAAATCCAGCCCAGGCAAGGCAATCCACACTCCTCCAGCTTTGCCTTTGGGGTAAATATTCACATTAGATGCCACGGATCCCCAAGAGACCCTCCTTGCGATCTTGTTCTGCTGACACTGCCCAGTTCCAGTGACCTTGGCTGCCCTGATAAACACAGACCTTATCAGCAGTCCTTCCCAACCACCTGCACAGCCCCCGGGCAGAGGAGAGTGCCCCTCGGAATCTTTCAGAGGGGACAGCTTTAAACTGGCAACAGTCCCCATGTGGACTGGATGCCTACTGGTATCCTGGGGGTCTCTCAGTGAAAGCTATCCCAGCCAGTGTGCCCACCCCACCTTGGCAAGGCCGTCCAGGGTCCTCCAGCTGTGCCCACAGGGCAGTATGTGTGTGAGCATAGATAAAGCCTGAGAATTAGTCAGAGGCTTTGTGCTCTCAACAACCCACTCTGGGAGCAGCCATCACCCGGCACTGCGGGGAGCCCTCGTGAAGTCTGTTCACACCCCTGCAGCCTGCCTGGGGCAGTGGAGACCCTCCAGCCCTGCAGAATGCCTACTGGTCTTTAACCATCTGTATGGGCTCCATGATGGAGGGAGCCTGCTCCCTAAAATCTTTCTTAGCCAGTTGGCTCATATTGGAGAAAGTCCCCATTTGCTGGCTGCCTGATGTGGTCTCGGGTTTCTCCAGCAATCAAAGCTCCCAGGTGTCTCTCTGTGAAGGCGAACCCTACCAACAGCCCTCCTTGGCAAGGCAGGACAGAGTCCTCCAGCCTTACCTTCAGGGGAACTACTGAATTGCAATTGTGTAGCTTAAGGACTGAGAATTAGGCAGATGCCATAGTGCCCCAAGATCCTGCATTTTAGACCCGGCCTTCCGACACTCGCCAGTGGCACGTTCCGTGGTTTCCTTGACCTGCACCACCCATACACGCACAGCACAAGCTGTTGGCCAGTCTTGGGCAACTAGAGCCTCTGGGCCTGTGGAGTTCGGGCCCATCCCCCATCACCAGCCCTAACTTGATGTAACATCAAGTCCTCGTTTTGACTGCTTGATGGAATCCAGGGCTTATCAGGAATCTAAGCTCCCAGGAGTCTCTTAGAGGATCTCCCCGATAGCTTGCCTGGCCCTGCCCTGGCAAGATGGTTCAGATTCCTCTAGCTTTGCCTTCAGGGGGAATATGCATATTTGTCGAGGTTAGGTCTTGAAATAAGGCAAATGCTGTGGACCCCCATGGCCCGTTTGTGACATCTGGCCTTTCCCTACACCTGGCCTGTTCCATGCCCCTGCCTACCATGACCTGCATGGCCCATGTATGCACCCCCATGAGTTGGCTCTGGCCACTGTGGTCCTGCAGATCAATGGAGCTCAGGCTGGTCTCCAACCACCTGTATAGCCTTGTCCAGTGGGAGCCCACCTACGGAAATCGTCGAGGCTGCAGCTTAAAACTGGCAACAGTCATTCCCAATTGTGGTGGGCTGCCTGATGTGGTCCCAGGCTTCTCCAGAAATCAAGCCCCTTGGGTGTCTGTAATCAGAACATACCCAGGCCAGCTCTGCAGGTTCAACAGGGTCATGAGCTGGAGGGGGATAGGTCACAGGCTTGCTGAGCCTTACCACAAAGCTTGGAGGCTTTCAAAGGAAATACATTTAAACTATTTTATTAATTTTTTAAAAATACAAACAGAAACAATAGCATTATTACTTTTAGTGATAGGAAGTCCCTGGAACTTCTCTGCCAATCTTTGAAAACGAACTGGGAAACTTAAATTTACGGCAAAGGTGAAAAACCTCCAAAGTCCAGAGACAGTGTCTGATTCTACAACAGCTTCTTCTAGAAGTCTGGTATCACTCAAGAAGTAATTCATCTTAATGCAGAATGTAATTAGAGTTTTTCTGTGATAATAATTAAACAGCGATGTCTGGTATCATGTATGGTATCATATGCCCACAAGTCCCTGTTCTAAGTCAAAAAAACAGACGCCGAAAGTAATGAAAGATTAACTACCAGATACCCAAAAGAAAATCTAGAAACTTGAAAAACAAAACAACTGAATAAAAATTAACTTAAGAGGACATTAGATAATAAATTTTAATTATTTCACATTTAAAAAATATAAAGCTTTATGTTTTAAAAATAATCATTTTATTCATGAACAGAGCCAAAACGAATATACAGCTTCTTTTTAAAAAGTAAGTTTTGAAATAGTAGATAGAAAACTGACAATAGTTTTAGTTGATTGCACTTATACAAGGAAGGAAAAGTGTTTTTTTAACAAAGCCTGAACATTAAAAAAAAAAAAAGTGCCATTTTAAAAGCTTTTGCTAAATTATATTGAAAGGAAGTGATGAAAAACCACATTCAACTGAATGAAGAAACAAAAATTTTTGTTTCATTGGTGATTCGAATCACTGATAGAGGAAATGGTTATACACATTTCATACTGGTTCTTCATAGATCTGAGGTAGCTCAGGTCATCAGGCCAACAGAACAATTCTACAAGGCACCATTGGTTTTGTGTGACAGAACACTGGCTGGCACCTGAGATCTAGAAATACAGAAAAAAATTCAAACGTGGTATATAATTTTTCTTCAATTTTCTCTGATTTTATATTGGATTGATACTGGTATGATATTTACTATGCTTTGTCTTTTTGTTCAGGCAGGTCTTTCCTCAAATCTACTTGAGAGATTCCTTCACAAAGTTGCATATGTAAATAGTTCTTTCAGGTACGTCCCTACACTCAACTGAACACCACCTTAAGGCCCTGGTTAGAACAGATTTATATGTTTTTCCTGTGACAGATATTTTCCAATAGGTTCCTCTCCCATGTCTCCGTAATCTCCTTTTCGGGATCAATAAAGATCCCTGTATCTTCCTAGTGTTTCAAAAAAATCCTTCCATGTTTTAATCATGTGACTTCCTTCATGCTTTAATCGTCAAAATGCTTAAAGCATGAAGGAAGTCACATGATTAAAGGATGGAAGCGTTCTGGAAACACTAGGAAGATCTATATACATACACACATATATATATTATATATACATACATATTCCACTCTCATAACAGCAGAGGCCAAAACCTAGTTGCAATATTCCAAGATCATGGTAATAGTCCCCAGGTATGCCGTGTCATGGAACAGACCTTTCCTTAGGTCAAGATAATTTTAGTAGAGTTCTGCCTTCAGAGCTGCAATGCCAATCAACTACTATCTCCATGAACACTGTTCTCAATCTTTCTTATAATCACAGAACACGGTTCAACAACTAATATTGGTCACTAAAACCTCTTAGAATCTATTTACCATGTCTGCTTCCTTTTGCAAAGTATAATACCTCTTGCATTTCTTTAATTATTAGCCTAATGGTATTTCTAACCATCTAGTCGAGAAATGAGCTGCATTATATAATGTTCCATCACTGTGTAACAAGTAAACAGCATGGTGCAGTTAGTTACTGTACCCATATAAAACCTACTGTTCGATTAGTTCTTAAAAATCTGTTCTGCTTAAATGGTACTCAAACTCTCATCCTAGACAATTATAAAATTCCATTCAGGGGAGACAGAAATGATGATCAACAGAGATTAACAACAGCGTCAGAAATATGCTTACCAAATACTAACTTATACATTCTTCTTTTCATCTGTACGTCTTTATCTTTCATAAATAGCATGTCTGTACAATAAACCTATATTTCATCTTCTTCCAACTCATAAGATTTAATACATTCATTATTTTCCTATCTCCTAAGTTTTTTTTTTTTTTTCACTTAACCAGCAATTTTCAAATTTCATTATCAGTGGAACTCTTTGTTCCAACGAAATCTTTTTTTTTTTTTTAAAGATTTTATTTTTATTTATTTGACAGACAGAGATCACAAGCAGGCAGAGAGGCAGACAGAGAGAAGAGGGAAGAAGGCTCCCCGGTGAGCAGAGAGCCCGATGTGGGGCTCGATCCCAGGACCCTGGGATCATGACCTGAGCTGAAGGCAGAGGCTTAACCCACTGAGCCACCCAGGCGCCCCTGTTCCAACGAAATCTTATGGAGGGAGACTCCCACTATATAAAGTGGTCAAAAGCAGAACTGCTCTGATCGGAAGGGGAGGGCTGTCAGTAGACACAGCTTAGAAACCACTGCTCTAAAACATTCAAGAAGCTGAAGAAAAGATACCGTCCACTGGAACTTCTTCATTTCCAATGATTATAAACAATCTCCCCCTTGTTTCCACTTTTTAAGAACATTTCTTAAGGACAGCTACTTTTACCTCAGCCCATTAATGGAATAAAAAGCATAGAGCCCTACATATAGCTAAGTATTTGAATTCATATTTCTTTTTAAACTATTCAAAAATGCAAATTAGTGTAAGATGTAATCCCATGACTGGTTATTAAAATCAGTTTAAAAAATATTTAAGATGTGATAGAAAAAGGTTTTTAATTACCATTGCTTCGTAACTGTAATTGCTCTAGTCCAAGTCCAACACTAGCCAAAAGGCTCGTTAATCAAGAAAACAAAAATCACTCTGTAGTCATTCTGAGAAGGTTTTATCTTCTCATGTAATGATTCTGTGGCTATATTTTTGGATTAAAAAAAAAAAAAAAAGCTTCAGTTATATATTCTATGCATATTTTAAACCTGATTGGCTTGAAAGGCCAGGAAAAGAGGTCACGTTTTGTCAAACTTAGAAAGATAATACAAAAGTTAAAAAATGAAAAAACTTTTTTTTCTAAAATAAGCTCCTTTGTGCTTGCCAGGCTTTTCATCAACCTCCTTCCACAGAAACAGGTTTTTAAACTGACTTTTTAATAAATCCGTGCCTTCTGAAACCGACTCGGTGCTTAGCTTATAAAAAACACCCCTGTTCTTCTATGTTCCTCACAGGCTGGACGGGCAGCACCAGGTGTGAAATGCGGCTCCAGAGCCCACTCAGCTTGTCCGAGTCCATGTGGTTGAAGGAGTGGGGAGTGTCGGAGTTGGTGAACTTGGCCCAGAGTAAATCTCTCACTTTTTCCTCAGTTTCTCTTGGGCCAACACTTGCTTCTAATGTCTCCTCCTCCAGGAGAACAGTCAGCACCAGGGCCACGTCTTTGAAGGCGGCATTCTCATGGTCACAATACTTGTAGAAGATCAGGGTAGAGCCCGCGGGAAGGGATTCGAAGTGGTGTACCACAGCAGCCTTCTGGCCATTCTCAAATCCCGAGCTCAGCTCCATGTCAACCAAGTGCTTGACCGTGTCACTGTCCTCCAAGGTTCTTCCAGCCCCGTCGATCTGAATGGCGGAGACTTTCTGGGAGGAGGTGTAGGCATCTGCGACGAGGTGACTCAGGCACTTCAGGGTCTCTCTTCCCTCTTGAGCTGCTGTAAATATGATGGTGGCTGGCTCGGTGGGTTTCGAAGCATTGAGGTGCTTCTGGAGAAATTTACGTCCTCTCTGCCACAAGAAGGAGCTCTGGCCTGGGAATTTATCCTTCAATTGGCTAAACTGAGCCAAAAAGGCCTCTAAAGCTGGATTTTTGGGCACTTGCTGGGCTGGAGAGGAACAGTAGCTATTAACAAAACTTATCAAAACAACAGTCATAACCAGGAAGCAAAGAAAGATGGAGCCTGTCGGAAAATAGGATAATAAAATACAAAATTAGAACATCGACCAGAAACAAAACCTGAGGTAAACTGAAATGCATTAGAGATCCTGTCAGATTTTACTAACTGTGGAGAGTTTCTTTTGCCTATATCCTCTAAAGTTTGAGATATTAAGGTCTACCAAAAATACTTACTCTCTAAGTTCTTAAATTATTTGAAGATAAAATATTTTTGTTAAAGGGTGTAAGTTAAGTTTATGTATTTGTTGCTATGACTAATGATGTGACTTGGAACTATTGGGACAGTCTCCCACCTTCTCGAAGTACCTGTTACCCACAATAAGCCAATTCGTTCGTTATGGGTCAAAATGTGGAAATGCCACTTGAGAAGTTAATAAATACTCTGTAATAAAAAGCAGTTTTAGTTTCTTATTTATGAAAAGCCTTTCCTCCTATGGGAATTCCCATTTTGTTAAGGATGGCGAAATATCTGCCACGGCCCCTAAAGGAAAAATCCTTAAAACTCTATTGCTCTGGGGCGCCTGGGTGGCTCAGAGGGTTAAGCCTCTACCTTCGGCTCAGGTCATGATCTCAGGGTCCTGGTATTGAGCCCCGCATCGGGTTCTCTGCTCGGCAGGGAGCCTGTTTCCCCTCTCTCTCTCTTCCTGCCTCTCTGCCTACTTGTGATCTCTGTCAAATAAATAAATAAAATCTTAAAAAACAAACAAACAAAAAAAAACCTCTATTGCTCTATTTCACTATTAGTTATTATCAAGCACTTTTAAAAAACATATTAAAACTAGCCACAGTAATTAGACACCAAAGAGAAAAAAGAGGCTTCTAAATTGGTAAGGAAGAAGTAAAACTTTCACTATTTGCAGATGACACAATATTCTATATAGAAAACCCTAAAGACACCACCAGAAAACTACTAGAACTCATAACTGAATTCAGTAAAGTTGCTGGATACAAAATCAATGTGCAGAAATCTGGTGCATTTGTATAGGCTAATAATGAGGCCACAGAAAGAGAAATCAAGAAAACCATCCCACTTGCACACCAAAAATAATAAGATACTTTGGAATAAACCTAACCAATGAGGTGAAAGACCTGTACTCTAAAAACTAAGGAACACTGATGAAAGAAATTGAAGATGGCACCAAGAAATGGAAAGACATTTCATGCTCATGGACTGGAAGAACAAATATTATTAAAATGGCCAACTGCCCACAGCAATCTACAGATTTAATGCAATCCCTATCATGACATCAGTAGTATTTTTCACAGAACTAGAACAGATAATCCTAAAATATATATGGAACCACAAAAGGTCCCAAAGAGCCAAAGCAATTTTGAAAAAGAAAAGCAAAGCTGGAGGTATTACCATCCCAGACTTGCAGGTACATTATGAAGTGGTAGTGATCAAACAGGACGGTATTGGCACGAAAACAGCCACGCAGATCAATGGAACAGAACCGAAAACCCAGATATAAACCCACGCCTATATGGTCAATTAGTCTTCGACAAAGAGGAAAGAAAATCCAATGGGGGAAAAAGATGATTTCTCCAACAAATGGTGATGGGAAAACTGGACAGCTACATGCAAAAGAATGAAACTAAATCACTTTCTTACACCATACACAAAATCAAATTCAAAATGGATTAAAGACCTAAATGTGAGACCTGAAACCATAAAAACATAAAATCCTAGAAAAGGACGCAGGAAAGTAAGACCTCTGACATCAACCATAGCCACATTTTTCTAGGTATGTCTCCTGAAGCAAAGGATATAAAAGCAAAAATAAACTATTGGGACTACAACAAAATGAAAAGGTTTTGCCCGGCAAAGGAAACAATCAACAAAATTAAAAGGCAAACTACCTAATGGGAGAAGGTATCTGTCAATGACATGTCCGATAAAGGATTAGTATCAAAAATTTATAAAGGGCTTACACCAATCAACACCCAAAAAACAAATAATCAAATTAAACAGTGGGCAGAAGAAATGAACAGACATTTCTCCAAAGAAGACATCCAGATGGCCAACAGACCCATGAAAAGATGTTCGACATCATTCCTCATCAGAGAAATGCAAATCAGAAGTACAAATAGGTATCACCTTACACCTGTCAGAATGGCAAAGGTCAACAACGTAAGAAACAACAGATAAAGATGGCGAGGATGCGGAGAAAGGGGAAGGTTCTTACACTGTTGCTGGGAATGTAAGCTCTGGTGGTGCAGCATCCTCAAAAGTTAAAAATAGAGCTACCCTACTACCCAGTAACTGTGCTATTGGGTATTTACACAAAAAATACAAAAACACTAACTCAAAGAGATACACGCACCCCTATGTTTACTGCAGCATTGCCTACCACAGCCAAATTACGGAAGCAGCCTGAGTGTCCAGCAGCAGAGGAGTGGATAAAGATGTGGTGTGTGTGCATATGTACACACACATAATGGAATATTAGTCAGCCAAAAAAAATGGAATCTCATCATTTGCAACAACATGGGTGGAGCGAGAAAGTACAATGCTAAATGGAGTCAGTCAGAAAAAGGCAAATACCATATGATTTCAGTCATATGTGGAATTTAAGAAACAAGACAAATGAGCAAGGAAGAAAAGAAGAGACAAACCAAAATCACAGACTCTCTAGAGAGAACAAACTGATGGTCATCAGAGGGGAGAGGTGGGGGGAGGGGCACACAGGTGATGGGGATTAAGGAGGGCACGTGCCGTGATGAGAACCGAGTGATGGATGGAGTTGCTCAGTCACAAGACTGTACACCTGCAACTAACAGAACGCTGTAAGTTAACTGTACTGGAATGGAGACAAAACAACAACACGATATAAAACAATGTTAAAACTGTTGGAATCTGGGGCGCCTGGGTGGCTCAGTGGGTTAAAGCCTCTGCCTTCAGCTCAGGTCATGATCTCAGGGTCCTGGGATCGAGCCCCACGTCAGGCTCTCTGCTCAGTGGGGAGCCTGCTTCGTCCTCTCTCTCTGTCTACTTGTGGTCTCTGTCTCTCAAAATAAATAAATAAAAATCTTTAAAAAAAAAAAAAAAAAAACTGTTGGAATCTGTTTTCTAGTTCTAGGTTTCTCCTTTTCTCTGAGGATTTCTGAATGTGAATCAACACAACAATAAGACCAATTTTTTTTTTTTCTCCTACCATAACTCAAAAGATCCTTTTTATCCATCTTTCTTATGGTATCCAGTGCACTCTCTTTGTTTTCTTCCAACTCTTGTGTTTCTTGCTGATGACTCTCAGCCTCTGGGGAGAAAAGGAATATTATTTGCAGAAAATACACTAATGGGGTATCATATACTTTAAAACTCTTACCAAACCAAATCATGAGATTGAGAGGATTTCTGTACTTTGTAAAATCTTATACAAAGCTACTTTTTTCCTGTCTTTTCCTTAAGGCTATTACTTTTACTCTACTTAGAAGAATAAAATCAAGTGCTGTAAATTCATGTCGGGTTACTGTTGCTACAGTCACTATTCCTCACTGGTCCTCACGTCAAGGACAAAGAAACAAGCATCCTAATATTACAGCCAAACTTATCTACAATGTGTCTCGAGAAAATGTTCAAAATTAAAAAGGGATTTAAGAAGTGTTAGCTGTGGGCACCTAGCTGGCTCAGTTGGGAGAGCATGCAACTCTTGATCTCAGGGTCATGAGTTCAAGCCATACACTGGGTATAGTAAAGCTTACTCAAATAAATAAAGCGTACATTATAAAACACTTAAAAAAATTAAGTGTTAGCTGAACACAAGACTCATTATCACAGGGCAATGGTACTCTAACTCCAGGGTTCAAGTCATGTGGCAAGACTCCAAGTACACAAAAACAGAGACTCTAAGTTTAGAGAGAGGAGAGATCACTGTACAGTTACAAAACAGCTTATAAAAGCAAGTTTGAACTTCTTAGTGAAGGAAGTACAAAAAGCAAGGAATACAAAGTAAAGAAAATTGGTGAATTACATAAAAATGTAGGTGTGGGGCGAGATATCAATCTTAAAATGTGTGGGTGAAAAGGAGGGCAGTATTTTGTAGCCCTCTCGGTCACTCTACAGCCGAGATGGGTGCTTACGGTGTACTCCATTAACATAAAGAAATAAGATCATCTCCACCTATAAAGGGTCATGTATTTAGCCAAATTCCACCCCAAAAAATGGACTTTAAAATATCATATCACAGACTATAAAAGGATCTTTACTGATCCCCTACTGTAGCCTCACCTTACCTATCATGGCAAAAAGTCTAGTGATGTTAAGGGCTTTGCCCAAGGTCACATAAAGAGATGTGGCTAAGCTGAGATTAGAACAAGGCTTCTCATCTGCTAGGTCAGCTCATTCCATTATATTAAATTGCTTCCCGTGCACAGCCTGCATTTTTAAAACAGTATTTTCTTCCTCTACTCAGTGAACCTGCATACTGGTGAAAATCTGATGGAAGATTAATAGTTCATATAAGTCACATTCATTTATGTAACAACTATTCATAAAGTTGCTTCTCTGTGCCCGGTGCCACAGAAACACAATGAATGACAAAGACATAGTCCTTGCCTTCACTGAAGTTACAAACTATGCTAATTATTAGTGAATGAAACATATTATTTGAGATCTGTCACTGACTTATTGTGAAACATGAATTTCCAGTCCTTAGTCGAGTCCCTGATGAACAGAATGTCTTACATTTTATATTCCTTTGCACTTGGCAAATAGGCATTTTATACTTAGCTCTTCTGTGTACTTACGAAATACAAATCTGACTGTGCAATTATAGACAGTGAGAGCTAGGAGAGACCAGCTTTTGGATAGCTCTTATCCAACTTTTTCACACTACAAAGAGGAAACTGGAGTACCAAGGAGTTAAGAGACCTGCCCAGGGTCACCCAAGTTAGCAAGTGGTAGGGCCACAACTAAAATTCATGTCTCTTTTGTGTTCCAGTTAAGGACTTAGCCACTACAACTATTATCTTCATAGAAGATAGGATGTTTACTCTCCTTAATATACAAGTGGGGAAAATCATATAGAGAGAAATTAACTGACCTGCTCAAAGTCCTATAAAATATGACTGAGTTAAGGGCACTGGACCATTGATGCTGGTTTTTAAATATACCCATCTCTTGATTTATGTAGCATTTAGTTTTAAAAAAAAAAAAGATTTAAAAAATGTTAAGTAAAAATGTGTTCCTAAAAAATAAATAAAAGCCAGAGGTGAAGTTTTAAAAAGTCAATCTCTTTTTAAAAATCATACTACATTACTACAAACAGTAAGTAAATAAAAAGAGTTAAAGGGCACCTGGTGGCTCAGTCGGTTAAGCGCCTGCCTTGGGCTCAGATCACGATCCCAGGGTCCTGGGATCGAGCCCCACATCAGGCTCCCCGCTCAACGGCGAGTCTGCCTCTTCCTCTGACCCTTCCCTCTCTCATGCTCTAACTCTCTCTCTCTCTGAAACAAATAAAAAAATTTTTTAAAAGTTTAAAAAGGCAGTTTATGTGTTGGAAGCTACTTAAGTAGTGCAATGAGCTAGTCAAGGAGATGAGAAACCTCACTATAACCTCAGCTCAGTCATGTCTCTTTAAGTGGCCTTGATCCTATGAAGAGAAGTTCTCTAAAAAGAAGGCCCCTGACCTATGCTGTGTCCTCAGCAACAGAGCAAGACAAAACAGAAGTCCAATGGGCTTCCTCACCTGGTGCCGGCAGTCGCCTCCTCACGGTAGCCTGGCTCTCCGGCGCTGCAGGGGAATGCTCAGGGCTCGGGGCACCCCGAGGGTCTGCGGCAGGTGGCTCCGGTGAAACTCCAGGTCCGCTGCTCACCTCCTCAGGCAGGGCTGCAGAGCCGCTCAGTAAGACTGCATCTTCTCTTTCTACCCTGTCACTTGGAGATCTGGTGGGTTCTGGTAGGTTCTGTTCTTCCTGAAAACTCTGGTTGTTCTCATGTTGTGTTTTAGCCTTTGGATAGTTCCCATAATTTGTCCCATCTGGACTGTCTGATTGATCATCTGTGTCTGCACTTCCTGTATCTATGGTTTCTACCCCTTGGTGGACGACGTCATTGAGACCAGAGGCAGAGTCTGGGGTCTGAGCTTCTTCAATGGTACTTTCGGGGACTGTGGTCTCCTGTGCCTGAGGACTTATTGATACGTCATTTTTCAAATCCTTTTGAGGGGCTATTGAGATAAAAATTTATAATTTTTATTGAAAAGAATTCCCTATTTTTTTGTAGTTTAACAAGGTCCCTGATTAATAATAAGGAGTATGTGTATAGATTTGATGGTTTACAGGCACTCTTCCCAAACAGTACTTCTCTTGATTTCTACTCAAGGTGGTTAAGAAGGACTTACTATGTGTTAATAAATCTAATAATACTAATGTAGAACTATTTTGAATGACAGAACCAAATTTTGGTAGTATTAAATACATCCTCTTCCCTAACAAAGTAATGAACCTAGGCAAAAATCGTCAAGAACAATTAAAACCGCTATGCAAAAAGCTGATGAGACATTTTATAATGAATGAACCAACTGATCAACCTTAATATCACAGAAAGAGGGAAAAAACAGACATCATTAACCTCCCAATTCAGTGCAATGGGAAGTACACTATACCACCTATGAAGTATTCTTGCCAAATGAACTGGTATCTGATCAAGATTCTAGAGCTAATTACTGGCTTCCATGAAATATATGGATAGAGGAACATATTAAATCATGCCTCAAAAAATTAACATAATTAATAATTACTATAATAAAATCGAGTATTGATTAAATATTTTTAAAAATCATGCCTCAGACTTATAATCGGTAAAATCCAAAATGTGAGAAATTCAAAGGGACAAAAGACTTTGTTTCTGAAATAACACCAAGAAATAAAAATGGCAAGAAAAGGAAAAAATAAAAAAAAGAAGGGTGACCTATTAAGAGAAACTTAAACAGAAGAAATATGTCAACCAAATGTGATGTGTGACCACCTATTTAGATCTAGTGTTGAACAAACTGTTGAAGAAATATTTATGAGATAATCAGGTAATCTGAATGCCAGATATTTGGTGATACTAAGGAATTACTGTCCATCTTTCAAGTACAATATATTGTGATAATTTTTTTAAAGATTTTACTCATTTACTTGAGAAAGGGAGTAAGAGTGAGTACAAGCTGGGGGAGCACCAGGCAGAGACAGAGGGAGAAGCAGACTCCCTCCGCCACCCCCCGCCCCCCCACCCTGCCCCCAGGAAGGGAGCGTGATACGGGCCTTGATCCCAGGACCCTGGGACCGTGACCATGTTCAAGTGACTGAGCCACCCAGGCGCCTCGGCGATAATTTTTTTAGAGTATCCTTTTTAGAGATAAGAATCGCATATTTAGGGGCGCCTGGGTGGCTCAGTGGGTTAAGCCTCTGCCTTTGGCCCAGGTCATGATCTCAGGGTCCTGGGATCAAGCCCCACATTGGGCTTTCTGCTTGGCAGGGAGCCTGCTTCCCCCTCTCTCTGCCTGCCTCTCTGCCTACTTGTGATCTCTGTCAAATAAATAAATAAAATCTTAAAAAAAAAAAAAATCGTATATTTATGACTAAAATTACATGATGTCTAGAATTTGCCTCCATTCAAGAATGTGGGAGAAAGGAGCAAGACTACAGATGAAATAATGTGTTGACAGCAGATGAAGTCATTTGATGGGTACGTGGGATTCATCTCATCTCCGTCTCCATGCTTATGTATGTCTCACATTTTCTATAATAAAGCTTAAAAAGAAAGCAACCTAAAAGATGTATCAATCAAATATAGTGAATAGTCCACTATTAAAAAAAAAAACCCCAACCCCAACTGTGGAGAAAAAAAAGATTACAGAGAAAAAAAAAGATATGAGGTAAGTGGGGAAATGTACATACTAATTAAATATGTTATGATATTAAGGAACAACTATTAATATATTTTTCAGGTGTCATATGCTATTTTGGTTACTTTTTAAAAAAAATCTATCTTTAAGAGATGTAAACTGAAGTATGCACAAACAAAACGATATAATGCCTTGGATTTGCATTTTAAATATTCCAAGGCAGGCAACATGATCAGCATTATAGGAATGCCTGGGTGGCTCAGCTAGTTAGGCATCTGCCTTTGGCTCAGGTCATGATCCTGGGGTCCTGAGATCGAGTCCTGCATCCGGCTCCTTGCTTGGCAGGGAGCCTGTTTCTCCCTCTGCCTGCAGCTTCTCCCCCTACTTGAGCGCACACACAGGCTCCCTCTCGGACAAATAAATAAAAAAAAATTTTTTTTAAATCAGCATTATGTAGGTTATAATTGAAATTTAGATGTTGAGGGGCGCCTGGGTGGCTCAGTGAGTTAAAACCTCTGCCTTCAGCTCAGGTCATGATCCCAGGGACCTGGGATCAAGCCCCCGCGTTGGGCTCTCTGCTCAGCAGGGAGCCAGCTTCCTCCTCTCTCTCTCTGCCTGCCTCTCTGCCTACTTGTAATCTCTGTCAAATAAATCTTTAAAAAAAAGGAAAGAAAGAAATTTAGATGTTGAAATTACCATATTGTTTGCCTGAAACTAGTATTACACTGTATTTCAACTAACTGGAATTTAAATAAAAACTTGAAAAAAGAAAAAGGAATTAGATGTTGAGTATGTGGGAATTCATTATAGTACTTTTATATATTTTAAAATACCCTCAATAAAAGTTTTAAGTAAATATGCCCTCTTTTGAAATATCTACTTCTTATTTTGCCTATTTTTATCTTCTACCTATACATACAAGCAAGATAAATAATTTAAATTTCATCTTTCCCTATAACTGAAAGTCGATGGAACATTAGTTTTCTTGATTTTTAAAAATATAACTCTAAAAATTAGTCTACTGTCCCTACCGTATTTTTCCTAGGTTTCTACTACTGGAATCTCTAAAACATTAATCTTCCTTATAATTCGGGTCGGATACTATGGTAGACTTCTAAATACAAAAGAATAAGAATAATCATACCAAACTATCAAACTAATCTTTTTTACTTCCGAACTTCAGGTTTCCATCATCTGAGATCCTCCCTTAGAATAGGTCTAGATTCCTACAGCACAAATCTGGACAAACCAGTGCTGTACAGACTAGTCTTACCCTCTGCAGGATCCCTAAGTCCTCTGTCCGCCATGTTTGTTTTCTAGCTCTTCAGACTTTGGGATACTTTTTGTTAGTGTCTGGTTTTTCTTGTGAAGATGTCTTGTTTTCTTCTTGTCCCAAGTCCCAACAGACTCATGCTTCCCGTGGACCCAGGAAACAAGGCATTTATACAGTGACTAAAATAAAATGAAAAAAATTAAATGACTTTTTATTCATACATGGAAGAAATGCCAATTTCAGCTTTATTTATTCAATCTGTTTAGTTTGAGTAATAGTTCCTCTTTGAAACGTTTCTAGTGAAGAAGAAATGTTTTCTGGCTTTGGTGAGGATCTTCAAATCCTTGACTACAAGTAGAAAAAAGCTTCAGATTATTAAATTTTGCATAGATGCCATAATCTCCTAATACATTCCAGTGAGTTGAAAGGATGGAAAATGCTAAATGACCAGAATCTTAAAGAGAATGTCTTTGAAAATGGAATAAAAAGTAATTCTAAGAGTAGACATTTAAGTCACTGCTCAGTTAATCATCGCTACAGATTTCCTTTATTGTCTTCAATTTCTGTCCCATACAAATCTCTCAGCCCATCAACAGCTTTCACTTATCATTACTAAATAACAATGCACAGGGAGTACACTTACAAACTAAGGTAGCTGCCTTAGTATCAGGAGTAGGAAATACACATTAGGAGTTTTATCATTGCCTTCTCAGAGATTCCCTCACAGTATTCTTTTTAGATCTCTTTAATGCCTTTCCATATGGTGCTCAAAGAAGACTGATGTATAATTATGAGTTATATACAAAAGGAATCAAAATCAGAGGCAATTCATAATCAATAAAATATTTCTATAATCATATATATTTTATATATAGCATATATATAATATATATAAATATTATATATAAAAATCACATTTTTTTTGTCAGGAACAATAATACCTAAAATTGCTTCACTTGCCTTATCTGTAAAAATGATTAAGGACTGCTATGAGGATTAAACACAAAAGTATATGTGAAAGAGGTTTGGAAAGGGTTACATTTTTGATGGCGTAGTTGAGAGGCTAGCCAGTTAACATTTTGTCTTTTTCACCAGCACTCCTCTGTAAAATTTAATTTTACAAGTTAAATACTTTAATCCCAAATGCCTAGTATAATGCCTAGGGTAAAGGAGACTCCCTATTTTAATTTAAAAGAATATGGATAAATAAATGTATGAATGTATAGAGTGGAGCCAATTATAAACGTGAAAGGAAGGGAGGAGTTAGAGACAGGCCTTCTTTCTGCTGGTGTAAACATTCAGAGAGAACATGTCTCAGATTTGGAGAGTTCATGGTCACCCTTTTATCTCTTCGATCTCCTAAGACTAGGCTTTCAACTCTACTTTTCATTAGCATGATATGTTGCAATGAGGGTTTCTCACCTATCCTAGGTTCATAATAGGAAATAAAAAGTCCCCAGTCTTTTTCAGATTTGTTAAAACACTTTTTTTCTGTTAGCCCAAACCAAGAAAACAATGGGTAAAACTTTCTTATGCACCAGTGACAAAAATTTTAGAAAGCAAAGATGCTATTCATTATAACAATAAGGAATCTCATCGTAAAAACTAAAAGATACCTGGTAATAAATCTAACAACAGATATGCAAGAAATTTAGAATGGGATGAATTTTATGGTATGTAAATTGCACCTCAATAAAGCTGTATTTTAAAAAAAAAGAACTTTAGGAAGAAAAGCATGAAACTTTATTGAAGGACATAAAAAAGACCTAAGTAGAGAGATACATCATGTGCATAGACAGTAAGACTAAACCATTGATGCCAATTCTTTCCAAATTAATCTATATACTCACTGTAAATTGAAACAAAATTGTAAGACAATTTTTGGATTGTTGCATGTTTCTTAGAGAATGGACAGCTGACCCTAAAATTCACACAGAGCAGTAAATGACTAAAAAGAGGTAAGATAATTCTGAGGGAGGGGGGCTATCTTTGCCCCATACATCAAGACTTATTATAAAACTTACAGTAAATAAAAACGATAGGGCAATGGTACAAGAACAAATAGAACATACAGAAGAGAGAGCCAGGAAATATATGCACACAGAGATAAAGGAAACTGGCTAAGCGACAAGAGGGAAAGAATGGATTAATGAGTAGTTTGAGGACAAGTGACAGTTTAAATGGGAAAAAAATAGATTTCCCCTGCCACCTGACACAAAATCAATTCCAGATTAGAGACTTACACGTAAAGAGAAAAATTTTCAATTTCTTTATAATCTCAAGGTTTTCTTAAAACAAGATATAAAATGCACAAACCATAAAGGGGAATTCTGACGTGATCACATTTTAAATGTTAATTTCTATACAAATCATCAAAATCGAAGTTAAAACATAAATTCACTGACTAGAAAAATATCAGCAACACATATAATCAGCAGGGGATTAATATCCAGAACACATAAAGACTCCTAAGAGACAGATAATGTTATGAAAAATTAAGTGGACAAAAGAGCTTAACAGTTTTAACAAATTGTTAAAACGAAGAGGAAACCTACCATTCTAATGAATCAATAAGAAGAGTGGTCAAGGAAATGCAAAACAAATTAATGACATACAACAGCTTTTTACAACCAGTGACTGGCAAAAATTTACAAATAGGGCAATACCAGGTGTTGGCGAGGATATGGATATACAGAGTTCTTAAATGCTACTGGCAACGAGGCAAACTGTTACAACTTTGGAGGGCAATATGGCAATATCTGGCAAAGTTAAGATGTGCATGTTCTACAAACTGTCAATTGCACTTTTAGATTTATGCCTCAGAGAAACTTTCCCGCAAGTGCCCACCGAGGTTGGTGGCAGCATAGTGTAAAATGAGCAGAAAAGAGAAAACCACCTAAATGTCCATTAATAAGGAAGTGGATTTTAAAAAACTGGTATATTCTTACAATGTAGTAGTATATATGGCAGTTAAAACAATGAATTACAGATCTCAAAAATTTGTAGAAGTACAGCATTATCATTTTTACATACAACTTAAAAAATAAATTTATACTACACAGTGTTTCAAAAGAAGTGAACAAATGGCATAAATAAGAACTACTGATACAAACCACAACACGGATATTATCTAAAAAGTGTAAGTGAAAGTCACACATAGAGGAGTATCATGCCAAATGATTTCATTTATATGAACTTCCAGAATAGGCAAATCATGGTCTATGGTGACAGAAGATCTAACAGTAGCTCCTGGGAAAGGGCATGAGGAAACCTTTTGGGGTTAAGAAAGTATCTCATATCTTTATTGAGGTGTTGGTTACATTTGTCATCAAACTTAAAATCTGTACATTGCATGTACCCTCAATAAACTTTATTTCCAGAACTGAACATTATTTCCAAAGACTGAATGCTTTCAAAAATACATTGCCTGCTAACTAGAATGCAGCCAATATACTTTCTGTAAAAGGAACCATCACAGATCTTCCTATCATCTTACAAATGCTCAGCATATACCTTTCTTGTCACGAGGCACACATTCCTGCAGCCCATTTCATTCAGACCTTTTGTAACATATCACTGTTCATAGCTGAAAGAGTATCCCCTCAAGGCTACAAGGAAGAAGTGGTATAAACATGGAGGTTCTCGACACATCCTTGCAAGAAGTCACATGGTGGTGCAGCTGGGAGATCTTGAGGCCACTATTCCCAAAGCAGGTCACCTTTTGAGCAGTGTCCAATCCATATGAGGAAATGGAACCTCTGGGCTGATTAATGGAAGTGAGGCAGAGCCTCATCCTGATGGAAAATGGGAATGTTGGAGACATTTTGCAGCGGCAGTAAAAACCCTTCCATAATCATGTCCACAAAAAGATTCCTTTGATGGTATCGTTTGCAAAAAGAACTGATGAAGACCCATGTGCTTCATATGGCACAAGAGATATTTACTTTCAGCAAATCCCTTACAAGTTTGTGAAATGTTGGTTTTCAGTGCCCCATACATGGATGTTATGATTCATTTTGCCACTTAAGTAAAACACAGCCTCACCAATGGTGACTATCTGCACTTCCCTGTGACCCTGAAGCCTGCAGCAAAAGTTGTACCATTTAACTTTAACAGTCTCTGCATGAAGGATAAAGCAATAAAGTTTTATTCTCCCTTTACGGAGAACGCCATAGATGGTATCCTGAGGGATGCCTTCCTTCATTTCCACATCCTGGGACTCCTCTAAATAGAGACACAAATTTGTCTCCCTATTTCCTCTGCTGCTGTGATTGCCTTGGGCTCTTTTAAGGTGTATCCTTTCTGTTCCTCCCATTGTACCAATGGTAATGCTCTGACAGCTTGGTATGTGTTCACTGACTGGTACACTGCCTGACCTTTGCACCGCAGCAATCCAACCAAGTTTAGTGGACTCCGACACACAAAATGAAGTGTCGTAAGGGGAACTCTACAAACCCCTGCACATTACATCTTTATGCACAAATGTTACTGATGTTACTGAGTAGTAACATATTTAAAGCAGTCAATTGTCTTTTATTGCTCTGTACCATTGTTTAAATACACATAAAATAAAAAATTAAACACAGGAACAGGAAGGATACACATCAGCTTCCATTTGATGCTTGCTTCTGCTGATGGAAGGACCGGAAGAGGATGAGGACAAGAACGGGTTCCAACTCTATTTGTCAAGTATCTTAAAAAAAAGAAACTGAGGCAAATGTAGCAAAACATTAATATATTTTAGATCTGGGTACCTGGTGAATGTTATTTTCTGGACTTTTCTATATGTTTGATATAGTTCATACTTTTTAAAAATGAGTAATACAATGTATCAGCCTCTGTGAGGAAAAGTAAGAATCAAAAGGCAGGGCCTATGATGCTAACTCTTTGAGCTCGCAAGCAATGACTTTATGTTACACAGGCACACTTCAACCACAGCCTCCCGTGCATTTTGTCACAACCAGCTGGGAGGAGACAGGACCAGAAAAAGCTGCCTGTGAGAACAGTATCAGGGCTGGGAGAGCAGCAGGACTTTACCCAACTTCTACTCATCCTGAAAACCTCTGGTCCCACCATGGGGATCAGGCAGGAGGGAGGGAGGGGACAGAGACCTAGAGGAGACCTGGGGAATAAGGGGGAGGTAGCAGGAAGCACTGGAATCTGTAACACTTAAGTGATAATTCTTTTTTTTTTTTTTTAAGGATTTTACTTATTTTAGAAAGAGGGAAAGCAAGAGGGAGCGTGAGTGAGCATGAGTGGGGGAGGGGCACAGGGAGAGAGAGAATCCCAAGGTGGGAATCAATCTCACGACTCCCGAGATCATGACCTGAGTCAAAACCAAGAGTCTGACGCTTAACCAACTGAGCCACCCCAGGTGCCCCTATGTGGTATATTAAAAAAAGAGAGAGAGAGAGAGAGTGAATCAGAAGCTTAGCAGCTAAGGACAAAAGAGAATCAGTCAATTCAAGATGGTAATTTAGATATAAATGCCATCATGACTAACATGGCAGTCAGGGCCCAATAAATACATATTTTCTTTTTTCTATTTTTAAACACTTTTTTTTTTTAAAGATTTTATTTATTTGAGAGAAAGAGACAGCGAGAGCAGAAACACAAGAAGGGGGAGTGGGAGAGGGAGAAGCAGACTTCCTGCCGAGAAGGGAGTCCTATGTGGGGCTCTGGGATCATGACCTGAGCCAAAGGCAGACACTTAATAGACTGAGCCACCCAGGCACTCCTGCTTTTATTTTAGTAAATGGTGTCATTTTAGGCTCTAGGGATAACAAGCAGGTATCCTGGCCCTCAAACCATTTATAATTCTGCTGTAGAGACAACATTCAAAACACACACAACAAAAATAACTGGTAACATTTACTGAGTGCCTTGTTTATGCCAACAGCATCCAAAGCACTTTATGTATTAATTCATTTAATTTCACAACAGTCTTATGAGGTCTGGACCATTAATATTCTTACTATTTTACAGACAAGGAAACTGACAAACACAGAGCTTAAGAACCTTCCCCAAAAACACAACTAGTAAAGGCAGAGTCAGGATTGGAACACAATCTGACTGTGTGACCCAAGCTTTTACCCATGCCACTAAAAAAACAAACAAAAACCAAAACAAAAAATGCCTATTGTAAACATAGTATAAAGCGCCCGGTGTCTAGTTCTGAATTGTGACTCTGGCTCCTATGACCTGGTTCAACCTACACATAATCTTAAAGTTTTCTCAAACTGCTTGTTTTGGTGCTGCGTAAAGTCTCAGGTGATGTAGTAAATCACACAGCAATTACATCTACTACAATAATGACTGTCAACGAGCCTGAGAAACGTGATAAGGATTTGCTTGGGGTCCTCCATCCCTGTAGCCTTGTCTTTACACCTAAGACGTACGGCTTAACTCAACTACAGACTCACAGTTATCTTCACTGGAAGGTACTGGTCCTTCATTGGAAGGGACTTAAGAAGTTTCCAGTAATTCAGCATCAAGCTCTAACAATTGGCTTTAATCCCTCTTTCTGCCTCATTCTCCTGTACCTTTTCTAGTTCTAAAGACTTACTACGTGCCCTAGGATTGGCATGTATTATCCCATTTCAAACCCAGAGTAGAAGGTAGATATTACTGTACTATCTATGTGGCAGATAAAGTAACTGGAGAGAGAGAGGCTAAAATGCCCAAACTCATCTAATAGTACTAGAATTTGAAAACACACACAGGTCAGCTGGTTGCAAGACCATTATTTTTCCTATATAATAAGCAGTTTTCATGCTGTGTTCTCAGGACTTCGTGGACAATCCAGGGCCATCAGGGAAGACTGAAGAAACAAAAGGGGTATGGTTCATCTCACTCTTACAGATAAGTGTATCCTGCTGATTGCTACACATTCTTTGGATTCCATGGAATTCTTTTATGCTTCTCTGCTTGCCTGGGCTTCTTTCTCCTCCTATCACTTAAGAGATAATCTTAACTCAGTTACCCCCAATACAGGAGAGCCTCCTCTTCAATAAGGTTATTTCCTTCCCAGGTTACCCCAGCACATGTCTCTCAATATTCCACTCCCAGGTCTGCCATAAAATAACTGGAAGTGGTTTTAACAGTCATTTTAAAAATGGCCACCAATCCATGTAAGTAATATTATCAATTCTGCCACAGTATGAAGATGATTAATACGACTCATATAATCTAAAATAGCGGATAACCCTCTACATCATTTGTTGTGAGACTTAATTTTAGGAATATATTTATACTTTATAATTCACTATCTGGAATCATGAATTGGAACATTGTGGAGTACTTTAAGCCAAGTAAAGTCATACTGAGAAGACCAAAGCAGAAGAGCTTCAAAGTCTTCTGGATTTTCTGCTTTGCTCCATTTTATGAACTCTGCCACATTATGTTATTTCTGAGAGCTGACCATGTAACAGGTTATGCGATAATACAATCATGTCTGAAGGTATTCTTAAAGTAATTTTTAATATTTTTGATTCCTCTCTCCTGTCCATATACTCACAAAGCTTAGAATGACACCACACAGAACTACAGCAGTCCTGATTATTTTAATGAGAAACATGTGACTAATAATCTGAACTAGGACAGTGACCTACCTGCAGTCCTACAGGAAACCTCTTTATGTGGTAACAGCAAAGTACAAGAACTATCAACACCTTGTGGTATTATGAGTACTCAGTTCCCATCCTTTGAAGCCAGATAACTAAACACCATGGAGGTGCTACTGTTGTACTTCTCGAAGTAGCCACAGAGCACCTGGGTAAGAATCTCCTGTACCACTACTTAGAAATGAAGATTCCTGGGCCCTGTGAGCAACCTAAGGAATCAAAATTTCTCTAAGATCAAGAAATTTACATGTTTTGACAAACTCATCCAGGTACTGATTTGGAAATCAACAGTACAAATCTGTCTACTTTTTCTTAACTATTTAAAGGAAAGACTGGTTAAAACAATCTTTGGTTCAAACATTTTGCTGAGGGGCACCTGGGCGGCTCAGTGGGTTAAGCCTCTGCCTTCAGCTCAGGTCATGATCTCAGGGTCTTGGGATCGAGCCCCGAGCCCTGCTCTCTGCTCAGCAGGGAGCCTGCTTCGCCCTCCCTCTCTGCCTGCCTCCCTGCCTACTTGTGACCTCTCTGTCAAATAAATAAAAATCTTAAAAAAACAAAAAACCATTTTGCTAATACTTAAAACTGCACACATGTAGAGTGTTTGTCAGTATGTGTTTGAAAAAAATTTAGGGACCAATAATATTGGTCAAAAGCGTTACTTCTAAGTAAATTTTCACTTTTTAGAAAGAGCTTTAGTACCGTAAAGGAGTTCTTAACCGAGGGTTAATGATAAACTAACTCGTCTTCACTCAATTTAGCAGTCCACACAGTTTATTCCGCATTAACAGGAGAGAGCTTCCATTGCAACAGACATAAGGCAGATACAGGGTAGATCTCTGGGGTACATCCTTTATACAGATGAACAAATAACTTTAAGTTTCACAACATGTGGCCGGCATGATTTGTTGCATACCAACAGCCATTCATTCCTCCCTTCTCCCTTCCTAAAAGGGCCATGATTTTTATTAGGGGAGACTACGTGCCCTACCCACCCAAGCACTGCTAACCCCATCCCCCTTTGCCAGGTTTCCCCAGCTTATGAACCAGTACTTTCTAATGACACATAAGAAGAAATCTGTGAGGGACTTTTAAGATTTTTTTTTTCCCCCCAAATAAAAGACACAGACGTGAAAGGCAAAAGCTTTTGCTTCCTACTTCCAGCCTTTGGGAATGAAATGTCTGAATAGCCAATAGCCACACTTAGCTCACCGAGGAAACAACTATGAGGACAAAAAGCCACCATGATAAGGGCCCCAGTGGCGAAGAACAGAGCGATCCTGGGACCTTAGAACAGAGCTGAGCTGCTACACAAGCAACGGATTATCTAGGACCTTAGGCGGAATTTAAAAATTGTTCAGTGGCCTCTGAGATGTTTTCAACAGATAGTCTAAGTTTTCTCGTGTACTCTAAGTTCCATGATTCTCATCAAGTGAAGGCCAGCATGTGGTCAATGTCCAGCAAGACATTCTTAGTTCTCAGAAAGACGCTTCCTTTAGACCATTCATCTTGTCTGTGGAGTCAAGCTTGATAACTCCCTGCCACCTATGTCATGGCACAAGTACTTTTCCATTTCCAGGGGAGGACATTCTAAGTTCACTCACCACTAAAACAGGACAGCCTTTGCTTATGTGGCGTCAAGTAAGTAAAGACAGTGGCATTTCTGCATGTTTTTGTGTATCCTATGTAGGTATTACCCCTGGTTGATGTATGAGAGGTGGAATTTAGAACAATGCAGTTTCTAATCAAAGTATCTAGCGGTTTTACTGGAATAATCTATAATCCAGCTACAAAGTTGCTTTCTCTGTAACAAAAGTTATCACTAAAAGTATCATTATGGTACACACAGTACAGGGCCTCTCCTCCAAGACTATCCTGTCATAGATCCATAATAAGGCTGTGGAGCTTTTTAGGATGGGGAAGCTAATTCCAAAACATGGGGAACACAGATTAGACTGGTTCTAGATGAACAGCCCGACTGGAATACGGATTAAATTCATGCTGAACAAAGTATGTGTAGACAATGGGAATAGATCCAACAATTTAAGCAGTTCCCCAAGGTAGTGACAGTTTAGATCAGATTTAGAAAGGAGACATTTTCCCATTCTCCCTTGGGCTACTAGTACAGACTCGAGAGTCTCCATGGTTTTGACTGCTTAAGAAGTTACTTGTTTTGGCCAAGTTTTTTGTTCAAGGTTTTGTCCGTTCTGGTCAAGATTAACTGCAATGCAGGGTTAAAGCCAGCTACTCTAGAGTCATGTATCCTTTTTCTAACCAGTGGAGGACCCAGAAGAAACGGGTGGCAAGCTTTTTCAAAGGTCCATCTGGTAAGATTTTGGGGGGCCCACTCAAGTGGAAAAGACCAAGGTAGAACAAGGCTTCTGTTAGCAGGATTATCAGGGTAACATTCAGGGCAATAATCAGCTCTGTTAATGCGGTCTAAGAACACCTGGTAACATTCATTTTCAACAAGCTCAGTTTGGTACAACCAGTGGCCTAGTTCTAAACTAGGGAACCACTGTTGTCCACAGTCCGGGCAATGTGAATTATCTGAGAACATCTGGGCCTAGAGCGGTAACACAGAAACCAACGTAACAGTAAATGGCAACAATGACAAAGATACCCAAATAACCAGTCCTAGTACAGGTCTGGTAGAGCAATTTCTCAGTCCAACCAACGATACTTGGCGACCGGAGTTAAATTTGGCTTGCACCTCCGTGCAATTCTTCAAGATGTCGTTGTCTATTTTTCACTCAATTGCAACTCAGTCTCTGAACTCAGGGGCCGATCCGTCTACAATGTGATCAGTCACTCACTAGCAGCACAGATTCAGAATAGCTCCTTCAAATCCCAGCTTCTCGAGAAAAGACAGGGCTCTAGTCTAAATTGGTTATTTTTTCTTGTGTGTTATCAGCTGGTGGTGTCATGCAGAGGCACTTGGCTTACTCTGCTTTGCTGGTAAGTTATTATATCTGCTTGGTGAAACAGAGCAGCTGACAGGTCCAAAGGGTCTTTTGTGGGCGCTGGCACTTGCCGTTGTAATACACGTACCCAAGTCTTAAGGCCTTGGCACTTTACAGCGATGTAGGGGGGTCAGGAAAACCTGGTAGAGTCCTCTTGAATGTGGATCCAATGAAGTCTTTCTTGGGAAGACCTTAATCGGGACCCAGTCACAGAGAAGTAGCTGATGCTGAGTTGGTTGAAGCCTCTGGGAATGCTTCACAACCTGTAAATGATAAAACTTCAGACGACTCATATGGGCTTTGAGTTGCTCATATTATTATTAGAAACATGCATTTGGAAATCATTTGGACCAGTCAAGGTGGATGAAAATCGTCTTGTGGGTCTTTTTATGACAATTTCATAGGGGTTCGCACCAATTTATCCATTGGCAGTTATTCTTATGCTTATTTTGGGCACTAGGAACAGTTTTTTGGTTCACTTAGGATTCATACTAGATTGGGAGGCCTGGGTGGCTCAGTCGGTTAAGCGTCTGACTTCAGCTTAGGTCATGATCTTCAGAGTCCTGGGACTGGGCCCCAGGTGGGGGTCCCTGCTCAGTCAGGAATCTGCATCTCCCTCTCCCTGCTCATGTATGCACTCACGCTCTCTAAGTCTCTCTCTGTCAAATAAATAAAATCTTTTAAAAAACTTCTATACTAGCTTAAAATTTTTAGGACTGTATTTCTTTTTTCTAAGTCCTTCTGCACTCCAGTAATCGTAGTCTATATAATCATATTTAATCTAGTAAAACTCTTGAGATTTCTCGTGTATCTTTTCTGTGAAATGGGTACCATACATGGTATTCCTATAATGTGTGGACTAACTTTAACAATGGTGACAGCTTTTCTATAATATACTTTAATCCATCCAGGAAAATGCTTACAAAATCATCAGGAAATATTCTTAATAGCCAACTGTAGGAAGTTGGGAGGAAATCTTTCTGAAGGCTAAAAAAGAAAACAAGAGGGGTATGTCTCATTACCCATATCTATCTTCATAGGTTTATGCACATTATATATTTAAGAAAGAAAGAAAGGTATAATCTTGAGCAATAGTTCTGAGCAATTTTTGGAAAATATTTAGAAAATCAGTTGGAATTTGCAGATGCTATCATTATTTTTATTCTCCTTCATGACACTTAATATAACAAGTAAAAAAAGGTGGGGTTCTAGATGTATGAACAACTACATAGCCACCTAGGGAGTGCTACGTATCAGAAAACAACATAAACCTTGCTTTTCTCCAGTGCTCTTTTTTGTGAATTCTGAGGCTTGATCCTGTGAGAGCATGTACAGACACTGGGCAAGGCATGAGTGCTAAAACTTTATAAGTATTTGGCCTGGAACGCAGAGCAGTGACAGCCTTAGTTGTGGTCAAAGCATCTTCCTTCCAGACCATCAATAGTAGCTGTGACTATCAGATTTTAAAATGGAAGTTTAAAAAGGCAACCAAAAAGCCTCTCTCTGACAGTGCTGCAACACAGAGCTCCTATTCTGATGAGAGCCCAGGCTGAGGTGAGGCAGTCAGTGAAGGTGCATTGAAGTATCTTCTGAGGTGAGATGACAATGTGTGGGTGTGGGCTACCAACTCAGCTACTCAGGCATAGTTAACAGAAGGTGGGGCAGGGTTCCTGACTCAATACCTTCGTAGTGACAATACCGGGCATAAAAGATTTCCCCAAGGGCCTACTGACAAGAGCCACCACAGTAAAAGTTTCAGTTGCTGAATTGGGAAATCTTCCATGTTTAGTACCTGGCACAGACAGATGATGAATAAAACCCACACAACCATGGGGTTCAACATAAAAGTTAGTAGTAAAGTTATATGGCTAAGTCTAACGTCGAAAAGATAAAGAATTTTGGATTTTTTGAGTGAAAAGGGGATATGCAATTGAAATCACAACAAGATACTATTTCACATCCACCAGACTGGCAAAAATTAACAAGGCTGACAACTGGGGCTGTATATACTCTAGGCAAAACCACCCTCAGGATTCCACATCTCCACTGGCAGTGTCAGGAGGGAGGCCTAAAGCTGCAAATACTCAGAATAAACCCACCTTTCCCCCAACTTTTATCTCTCCAACTTCAACAGTCAACAAAGCATTAGAGCTCCAAATACTCCTCCAATTAAGAGAATTCTAGTGTTCCTTATGTTTCAGACAAGACAGCCCCTCCCCTGGTCCTCTAAAAACCACTACGGGCAAGTGTCAAAAGGGGACCCCAAAGCACTAAGTGCTCACATTAAGATTACTTGCCACCATCCTCCTTGCTCACTCTTAGCCTTACCACTAACGGATGAGTGAAGAGGGCCTCTTGAAAATGGTCCCGGCGTTATCCTCAAACCCCACCCCACCCCCACTCACTGCTTCGCTACCCTTATAGCCGACCAATCTCGTATCTCTGTTTATACTGACTACTAAAGGAAGCCCAGGGCTTCCTGGTTGTACCTCATCCCCTTAATCTCTAATCCCCATATACAGCCAAGAGCAGCCAAGGCAACATCCCCTTTTCCTTGCTTTATATTTTCCATTTTGATATATTAAATATTTTAGCTCTTTGTTTCTACAAAAATACACTCCTTGAGAACAGCACTTTTTGTCTTTATTTACTGTTGTACATGACCAATAAACATAAAAAGAATGAAAAAATATAATGTGAATCCTTATACCATAGAAGCATAAATTAGTACAACCATTTTTGGAATTAATTTGGCATTATCTAGTAAAACTGAACATATACGTGCCTCCTATAACTCAGTAATTCCACTCAAGTATAAATCCTAGAAAATTTGCACATTTGTGCTTAAACATGTGAATGAAAATATTAATGGTAGTACTGCGTGCAGTAACAAAACAGCCAAAATGGCCATGGACACTAAAATGGATAAATAAATCGAGGTACAGGCATACCTCGTTTTACTGCACTTTCCTGTGCTTCTCAGATACTGTATTTTCAAAGCATGAAGGTTTGTGGCAACTCTGCATCACCAAGTCTGTCCGCACCATTTTTCCAACAGTATTTGCTTGCTTTGTATCTCTGTGTTACATTTTGGAAATTCTCACAGTATTTCAAACTTTGCCATTATTAATTATATTTGCTATGGTAATCTACGATCAGTGATCTTTGATGTTATGACTGTTACTGTTTTAGGGTATCTGAGACCATACCCGTATACGACTGTAAACTTGATAAATGTCTTTTTGTGTTCTAACTAACTCACTTGCTCCCCGACTCTCTGTTCCCCCATCTCTCTCCCTCTCCTCGGACCTCCCTATTCAGAGACACAACAGTACTGAAATTAGGCCAATTAATAAAACTACAATGGGCCCTAAATGTTCAAGTCAGAGAAAGAGCTGCATGCCTCTCACTTTAAATCAAAAGCTAGAAATGATTACACTTAGTGTGAAAAGCATGTCCAAAGCGGATAGGCTGAAAAACAAGGCCTACTGCCCCAAACAGCTGAGCTGTGAATGTGAAGGAAAAATTCTTGAGGGAAATTAAAAGGGCTGCTCCAGTGAACACACACATGATAACAAAGTGAAACAGCCTTCTTGCTGATATGGGGAAAGTTTAAATGGTTTGGTTTGAAGATCAAACCAGCCACAACATTCCCTTAAGCCAAAACCTAATCCAGAGCAAATCCTCTCTTGAATTCTACGCAGTCTGAGAGACGGGAGCAAGCACAGCAGAAAGCAGAAGTCTGAAGCCAGCAGAGGTTGGTTCATGAGGTTTAAAGAAAGAAGCTGTCTCCGTAACATAGTAACAGTGCAAGGTAACTCAGCAGGTGCTGATGGAGAAGCTGCAGCACGTGGTCTGGAAGATCTAGCTAACTTACTGAATGAAGGTGGTTACACTAACAGCAGATTTGCAATGTAGATTAAAGCAGCCTTCTACCAATAAGATGCCATCTGGGACCTTCAGAGCTAGACAGAAGAAATCAATGCCTGGCTTTAAAGGACAGGCTACTCTTGTTAGAAGCTAATGCAGAGGCGACTTTAAGTTGAAGCAGCCACTGCTCATTCCAAAAATCCTAAGGCCCTTACGAATGATGCTATATCTACTCTGCCTGTGCTCTAGAAATAGAAAAAAAAGCCTGAATGACAGCACATCTGTTTACAACATACTTTACTGAATATTTTAAACCCACCGTTGAGGCCTACTGCTCAGAAAGAGATTTCTTTCAAAATACTACTGCTCCTTTAACAATGCACCTGGTCACCCACGGGCTCTGAGGGAGATGTACAAGGAGATTAATGTTGCTTTTGTGCCTGCTAACACAATGTCCATTCTGCAGCCCACAAATCAAGGAGTAATTTAGACTCTCAAGTCTTATTACTTCTGAAATATGGCTATGGCTGCCACTGGAGAAGGATTCCTTTCATGAATCTGGGCAAAGTAAACTGAAAACTTTCTGGAAATGATTCACCATTTTAGATGCCATTAAAAACATTCCTGATTCACGGGAAAAGGCCGAAATCAACATTAATAGGATGCTGGTAGAAACAGATTCCAATCCTTATAGATGACTGAGGGGTTCAAAATGTCAGTCGGAGGAAGTAACTGCAGATACGATGGAAACTGCAAGAGAACTAGAATTAGGAGTCAAACTGAAGAGGTGAGCAAATTGCTTTAATTTTGTAATAGAACTTCAATGGATGTGAAGTTGATTCTTATGGATGAGCAAAGAAAGTAGTTTCCTGAGATGGAATCTATTCTTGAAGATGCTGTGAAGACTGTTGAAATGACAACAAAAAAAGTTAGAGTATTACATAACTTCGTTGATAAAGCAGTGGCCGGATTTAAGAGGATTGAGTCCAGTTTGAAAGAAGTTCTACTGTGGGTGAAGTGATGTCAAACAGAATCACACGCTCTACGGAAATCATTCATAAAAGGAAGACCCAACTGATGCCCCAAACTTCACTGGTGTTTTATTTTAGGTAATTGCCACAGCCCCCCCGGCCTTCAGCAACCGTCACCCTGGACAGTCAGTAGCTATCAACATTAAGCTAAGACCTTCCACTCATTAAAAGCTCAAATAACAGTCAGCATTTTTTTAGCAATAAATTATTTTTTAAATTAAGGTATGTACATTTTAAAAAAACACAATGCTACTGCACAATTAATGTACTACAGTACAGTGTAACTAGAATTTTTAGGTACTTTGACTTGACTCCCTTTACTGAGATCCTTGCTTTACTGCAGTGATGAGGACAAAAAAACCCTCATTATGGCTATACAGGGAATACTGTACATACAGACACAGATGAAACTCAAGAATATTAAGCTAAAAAAATTAAAAGTAGCAGAACACCCCATTCCACCCACCCACACACTTATACAGTTTGCATTTACATTAAATTCAATATATTATCTAGGAATATTCAATAAAACTATAAAAGAATGAAGGATTAGCAAAGGACGACCCTTACCATTGATGGGAGAGGAAAGGGGATAGGGCTGGGGAGGGCATACTAATACATTTCAAAGATAATAATCTGGGGGGATGGGCAGATGGAGTAACTGGGTGATGGACATTAAGAAGGGCATGTGATACAATGAGCACTGAGTGTTAAATGAGACTGATGAATCAGTAAACTCCATCTTTGAAACTAGTAATACACTGTATGTTAGTTAATTGAATTTAAATAAAAAAATTTTTACAAATATTAATTTTTTTTTTAACTCAGTGGAGGTACGAGGTACGAGGTTCATTGTATCACAAGTTGTTAATGGCTTACAGAATCTCTATTCAATATGTTATAATTTTAAAAAACAGTAGAGTAGAAATAGCAATGGGCTAGAAAGAGAGATTTAGCAAAACCAGAATTCCACATTGTGGACAAGAAGAGCAGGAGTAGTTACTTTGCCCAGAGGGTAAGTAACATACAGAGGATAAAAGCCTACAGAAGGATATAGATGCGGGCACCTGGGTGTCTTAGTCTGTTAAACATCTGCCTTCAGCTCAGGTCATGACCCCAAGGTCCTGGGATGGAGCCTGCTTCTCCCTCCCTCTGCCACCCCCTCCTGATTGTGTTCCCTCCCTCCCTCCCTCAAATAATTTTTTTTTTTAAAGGAAGGATACAGATCTTCATTTTTCTCATAAAATTGTAAGCAACTATCTCTTCATAGAAATAAAAGAAGCCTACCTGATGCTGGTGTGGAAAAGAAAGTTCATCTAAGCATATTCCCATAAAGGCATGCATCTGCATGCAAGGACACATGGTGACTTTGTGCTAAATTAGAAAAAAGAACTCTTCCTGCAAGTAAGCTGTAGCCCAGAGAACCTCACGTAGCCCAGTATTCCACAGTAATCCTTTGTCTGTTAGATAATAAGGCTTACTAACAATAACACCAAGTACCACTACCCATTCTAAGCACTTTACATATATTAACTCATGTAATCCTTACAATAATCAATTTTATAGTTAAGGAAACAGAGGTTGAGCAACTTGCAAAGGTCACAGGTCACTGCAGAGAAATCAGTATCTGAATCCAGGCAGACTGGTTCCAAAGCCTGTATCTTAACTACCAAAGAGAGTACCTTTTTGTTTAATTACATAAATGTTTTTTTTTTAAATTAACATATAATGTATTATTTGCTTCAGGGGTACAGGTCTATGAATCATCAGTCTTACAGAATTCACAGCACTCACCATAGCACATACCCTCCCCAGCGTCCATCACCCAGCCACCCTATCCCTACCCACAACGCCCTGCAACCCTCAGTTTGTTTCCTGAGATTAAGATTCTCTTAAGGTTTGTCTCCCTCCCTGGTCCCATCTTCTTTTTTTTTTTTTTTTTTTTTTAAGATTTTACTTATTTGACAGAGAGAGAGAGAGAGAGAGAGAATGAGCACGAGCTAGCTCACAAGTAGGCAGAGAGGCAGGCAGAGAAGAGAGGGGGAAGCAGGCTCCCCGAAGAGCAGAGAGCCCGATGCGGGGCTTGATCCCAGGACCCTGAGATCATGACCTGAGCCGAAGACAGAGGCTTAACCCACTGAGCCACCCAGGCGCCCCCCATCTTCTTTCATTTTTTCCCCTCCCTTCCCCCCATGACCTTTTTGAAGCAGGAACAGTTAAGCTTTAAAAAACCCCTTCAAAAACTGTTTGCTACTCTTCAATGGTGTGTATGTACTGAGGTACGGGTGGAGAAAATCACCTACCACAATTTTCCATTTCCAGACAAAAAATCTAGGATAGGTTTAGGGAGTCCTGAATCCCTTGAAATTACATCAAAATTTTTTATGTACACTTGTGCTTTTTTTCTGGAAAGAGAATAGATACTTTTAAACTCCCCAAAACCATTAGGTTGTTAATGGTTCCTAATCATTTTACTACCAAATGTAATTTTTATTCCAGCACATCCCTCCTCAGATCTCATTTTGGAAGGATGTCTAAACAATGAGCATTCTTCCAATAATTTCATTTTCTCATTTTTTTATTAATCAGATGTCTGCCAATGTCAATCTGCCAATCAAAACTTCAAAGAAGATAATTATTGTTACTTGCCCTAGTTTAGAAATTTTCAGTATTTTAAACTGCAGATAAATATTCAAAATGCCTCTATCATAAAGTCGGAAAGATTTAGATATTCCGGATTTGTTTCCTTCCTCAACTCGTTGTTAGCTTATGTTAAAAGCAGTTGATTTAAAGTAAATATATGATTACTTACTTGGCTCGCAGAAACGCTGAAAATACCTTGACAACCACCATTCCTCTACTGATTATTAAACGTAATTGTTTAAGTTACCCAGGAAACTAACCATGTAGTTGGCTCAACGCCAAGTACTATGGATATATAAAGAAAAATCTTACAGGACTTCCAGATGTCCAGGGAATCCAGATTGGAAACAATACTTTGGGTAAAGGTTAAAAGTCTTCAGATGGATATTAAAAGACTGCATGTAGAGTTCATAGGAAATTCTGGAAGGCCCACAGAAGAAGCAAGGTTTTCAAACCTTTTAACCAGCAACAGTGGGTAAAAACCAAAGTTTAAAGAGTTTCCCTACTACACAAATGCTATACAACAGGAAAACAAAAATCAGGTTTTTCTGTGTGTAAGAACTACAGTAAAGTTAGGATTCTTCCTGAAATTTTGGAGACAATTTAGAAAATAGCACTTTAACTGCAGAATGAAAATGCAATTCTAACCCACTGAAATCTGTATCTACTAATAACGGCAGCTTAATACAAATTAAATATTTATCTTCTCTAAATATTCTATTTCATTCTTTGCTATTTCCTGAATGGCTGTTAGTAAGCAAGCTCAAATCTGCCTTTGTCAGACAAAAATTCTCTTGTTCTTTTTATAGTAGGATAATGTAAGTCTCAGACTGAGTCAGGATTGGGGTGACTTCTCCAGGCAAACATATTCCTTAGAATTCAGCCTCCACTAACTCTTTAAATATATAAAATCAGAAGACAGATATACAGAAAAAAATATAAAAATATAAATTAAACCATGAGTTCCCATTTTAATTATTTTCTTCCATGGAGTATTATATTCTAAGGTTAACCAATTAAAAAAAAATAACTCTTTTTTATATGAGACAATTTCTCTGCTAAGTTTCATACACAAAGTCAAACCATTCAAGTTTCATATTTTGTAAGTAGTTTGGAATTTATAGGCAGGAGATTAAGGAGCACGGGGATAAACAGGAACGTTCTTTTTAAGTTCTCATAAATCTAAAATAATTGTGTTAAATATATCATGAAAATAAATGCTCCTTAGAAAGTCTTCAGACTGCTTTGTGAGAAACTATTTCTAATTTGGCAGTGTTGGAATCAGTGAGAAAAGACATATGGATGACAATCTTCACAACTTACCATATACACTGTTCCCTCTTATAAAGAACACATGAGCCAAACAAACAAACAAATAAACAAAAAAACAATCCTAAGTTAGAAAACAGCTGCCTCTCACTCTGGCAACTGACAGACAAAACAGGTGTATGTGTGGCCTGCAAGCATACCTACAACAGAACAGCTGCTTCAGACATTTATGCGTACATTTCAATTGACCTTGCCCTAATGGCCCAAAAGTCACGGTTCATATTCAAACACCAGCAGTAAAATCTTTAAGGTTAATACACAACTTCCAATAGTGGGACCTAGTGCCAAGTTCGGGTATTTCTATTCCTATACGTATGCTATTTGTGTCTGTGTTTAAAACTAAATTTCTAAGTCTTGCTCACTCCTCTGGACTGTATTTATTGTCATAATATGCCAGTATTATTCTCTATCTCGTAAAAAAACTAAAATCTTAAATAAAAAAACCAAGAAACTAACATTGGTACACATCAGTTAACTAAACTACAGACTTTTTAAATTTCACCAGTTTCTCCATTAATGTCCTTTCTCTGTTCCAGATCCTATCTGGGATCTCATATCACATTTAGTTGTTAATTCTCCTGAATCTCTAAACTGTGACAGTGTCTTAGTCTTTACAGTTTCTTTTGTCTTTTGTGAACTTACTTGGTCTTTGCGACCTTGAAACTTCTGAAAAGTAACTGTCACTTATTTTGTAGAATGATCCTCAATTTGGGTTTGTATAATGTTTTCTCGTGACATTTCTCATGCATTTTTAGCAGCAGTATCACTGAAGAAATGATGTTGTATCCTTCTAACTGCATCATATCACTGAGTTCATGATGTCCATGTCCTACTACTGGTGATGTTGACTTCAATCATTGGGTTAATATGGTATCTCCAATGCCAAGTTACTGCTTTTCCTTTCCAGCTGTAATTATCTTGAGAGTTTTTCAGAATATTCAAATATCTTGATTTTCCTCAAACTTCCATCCACTAGCATTATAAGTGAATTCTGTCTGCAGTAATTACTACAAGGGCACCTGGGTGGCTCAGTGGGTTAAGCCTCTGCCTTCGGCTCAGGTCCTGATCGCAGGGTCCTGGGATCCAGCCCCACATCGGGCTCTCTGCTCAGCAGGGAGCCTGCTTCCTCCACTCACTCTCTGCCTGCCTCTCTACCTACTTGTGATCTCTCTCTGTCAAATAAAGAAATAGATCTTAAAAAAAAAATTACTACAGTGCTGTATGCCTGATGATTTTCTACTTCCTGCTTTTCATTCATTTCATTCACTAGACTTCTTCAGTTAAGAAAGAGTTGTCCCTTTTCCTGTTTGTTTATTCAACTACACCCATTCAAGGATACTTAATTTTGTTCCCTGCCTTAAAATTCAATACTACCATTATTCATTTTGTTGCTTAAATTGTTCCAACTTTGGCCATTTGAAGCTCCTTCAAGTTGGTTCCCGTGTCCTTTCGACAAGCCTCTAAATTTTTTTGAGCATTTCCTTAATTTCAAGCACAAGATGTTCCAGGGTCCCTGCTTCAGCCCTGGGATCAACAGTGTTTCAAAAAAAATCCTCGGTCCTTTTAGCAAAAGATAATGCTTAAAAACCAAAGTTTCACTGTCAAATCAACAATTTGGATAGCCACCACTATTTGTTTCCTTACTAAACTCATTAGCTGGAAATCATTAGCGTCATCTTGGAGCATATTAGAAATGCAACTTCTTGGACCTGACCCCAGACCTACTTTAACCAGAATATTTGAGAGGCTGGTGCAGGCTATGTTTTAAGAGGTTTGACAAAAGATTCTAATGCTTTACTACGAAGTTTGAGAAACACTACTTTGAAGAAGTTTTCTTTCAGTGTAGACCCTTTGTTTAATAAACACAGGAAAATTTACTCTTAGTAACTCACCTTGTATATAAATCATACTTTTACTGACACAGCTAATAAAACTATAGGTGAATGCTTCACTTGTTCAGACAGTCTATACTTCCCTATTCTTCACTATTTTCCTATAAAAAGTTTTTTAAAGTGGTTACAGTAATTATAGATACTGTTATACTTTTATACAAAGAAGTTTTAAGTCAGCCTCCAGGATCAATTTCTGCCTACATATACGACCTAACTTCCAGACACTGAAGGTACAAAGATAAAGCCCTTGCAGCACTGTACTCTAGAGTCAGACTGCCTGGGCTTGCACAGTTGTTGGTGAACTCCTCTCTTTGTCTTCTGTTTTCTTAACCACAAAAAGGAGTAACACTACCTAGAAAGAAGAGGCACTGAGGGTTAAAAAGATAATGTACCACATTTGCCACTATGAGGACACAAAAGAAGCCCTCAAAAACTATTATTATTTGAACTTGGGCTAAAATAAAGTTCTGCTGTTTCTTCGCTAGATCAGAATAAAGGCAGACCCAGAGAGCTCTATTTATATAAAACTCTCAGAAGTTAACACACCATTCTTTCAAATTTGACTTTTTGTAAAAAGGTTATATTTACATTATGTATACCTATGGTGAAGGGCTAAAGGAATATATTAAAAAAAAAAAAAACAATTTGATCTGTTGAGGTAGTGGAATTATAGGTGAATTTTCTTCCTTTCTGTTTTGATTATCAAAATCATGGACCAACTTCCTTAGTGTTAGTAGCCCAATTAGTATTAACAGTTCCCATCTATTGAGTCCTTAAACTATCCTATTTAATACTCCAAATAACCCTATACATCTCAATTTTGGAGATGAGGAAAGGAGCTCAGAGCAATACAGCAACCTGCCCAAGTCACACAGTGACAGAACAGGAATTCAAACTCAGCTCTGACTCCAAACTCAGTCATGATCAATGATGGGGACAATCATTCTTTATTCACAAAAAGCTTGAGGGGCGCCTGGGTGGCTCAGTGGGTTAAGCCTCTGCCTTCTGCTCAGGTCATGATACCAGGGTCCTGGGATCTAGCCCCACATAGGGCTCTCTGCTCAGTAGGAAGCCTGCTTCCCCCTCTCTCCGCCTACTTGTGATCTCTGTCTGTCAAATAAATAAATAAAATCTTTAAAAAAAAAAAAAAAGCTTGATTTGCTGTGCAAAACTTAAAAGTGTAGTCGCTATATGGACTTACGTCTTGTGGGACACAATAGTAGTCATAAGATGTAAAACACTAATGAGATTTTAACACAAATTCTATATGCAAAATGAGAAACAGAAAGCAGATAGGGCTACTCTGAGCAAACTTCCCGTAAGGAAATTCAAATGGAGCTTCAGAGAAAGGTGGAGTTCCATGGTATACAGTTTAAAATAATGTCTCAGGCAAAAATAAATTACATACAAGACACAAGACATTACTAAAATACTCCAAAATCCTCAAGTATTATTAGCTAAATTTGTAAGTTACTCTATTCATAAGTTACAGGAGCTCTCGGGCGAGTATTTTCTCTATGGTAGCAAGGAAGATACGTGAAATAGAACTTAAGTGAGTCACTCATGGTTATGTGATGAACCAGCAGTGAAACTGGTAATCAGGTTGTGGCCTCTGCCTTCAACATAATAAAAAAATTACTGAGGAGAGGATCTCGAAGTTTCTGTAGCAAATACCAGTTTTTCAAACCGTTGTAATCCACACAGGTGCTTCCAAGGACATTTTTAGTTCTTCTACAATGAAGTTCCTTTTTTTCATTAAATGATTTTCCACTAACCATGTATATGTTAATCATGTACTTAAAAAATAAAACTGATAAATATGGATAGTTTCCATGGCCCTAAATCTTTTCCTTGTCCAACAGCCCCAATTCTTTAAAAAAAAAAAAAAAGGGACAAGTAAAGGGTTTCTCATACAGATCAAAAATAAAATGTTTTAAAACTCAGGTAAAACTGAAACAAAAGCAGTATGTAGAATCAGATTAAGAAAACTCTATGTAGAAAGTCTAACAAGCCTGACTGATAGAACACTACACACTTTCCTGAAGGAAGAAAAAGGGGTAAACTTTCAAAACGGGTATGAAATTCAACTGAGAAAAAAATATGTATGTACATATATAATATGTAAACAAAATAATAAATGTAGGTTCTTACCAAAACTTCAAACTTAGCCCTTTTTAGCACCATTAAGGCTAAAAAAGGGGGGGGGGGAGTACTGTTTTATAGGATAAAGATGACGAAATAATGCGACCCTGTTAGGCATGCAGGTAAAGAGTGTAATCTCCACCTGCACTGGCCGATTTCCCGTTTATATTTTGGGAGTTACAGGAATTCTAATTCTCGTCTCAAAGTCCAAACCAAACAATTATTCCCACCTTAATTTGTTTAGTGTTTGTAACACCTGATTTCTCTTGTTTTACTCCAAAACAAAAATATGCCCCCAAACTGCTCCGCTTAAGGTTTTTTGCAGTACGGAGGTGGGGGTGGGGAGGGATTATTTCAGAAAAATCTCTCCAAAGAAGATATCAGATAAAATATTAGCACACGGAAAAGTTGTATACACATTTTACTTACTTACAAATTCTAGCAGGGTCTTAAACTGTGAACTGTCAACGTCAGGGGAGCCCTTCGGGTGTTCTTTCCGCTCCACGACGCCGCCGGGCTGCACCCCTCCTTGGACGCGGCCGATCGGAACGTCGTCCCAGCTCCTGTCCACGTGACACGACCTCAGTGGGGAGGGGAGGAGCCCGTGGAATGCTGGGACTGGTAGTCGGCCCGCCCCTCCTCCTCCTCAGGACGCACCCCCCTTCCTCCATTCTCCCCCCTCCACCCGCCAAAGCCCGGGCGAGAGGCGTGGCGAGCGCGCCCCACAGAGCCGCCCGGGACCAGGTCCCCTGCAATCCCACAGGAAGGCACCCATCTCTGCAAAATGACCACAGACTCTAGTCTTTATAAATTTACAGGCTGGAACAACCCATGGCACCAACTCTGTGAGGGGCACTACCCAGTAATGGCAAGCACCAGGCAGACGTGACTTGGAACCTCTGCTAGGTGTGTGTCCGCAAACGAGTTGCTTAATCCAAACCTCCGTTTGCTTGTGTCAAATGGGGGCAAGGCTCTTACATACATACCTCATAAGGTTATAGTGAGCAAACGTGCTAATTAATGAACGTAACGGTATTTGCTAAATGACAGTAGTAAATTTTTTAAAATAGCTATTATTTTGATTATATAAATGTTAAGATTGAGAGCAAGGAATTTACGCTAGAACACATGATCAGCCAGGGGCAGCCAAGAAAGTCTAAAATTCCTCTTCCTGATCAACACCAATTCAAAACAACGCAGAAGAAATCCCTCTTAAAGCTCACTCTTCCTTATTTTTTCCTCGTAACATTTCTGACCAAGACACTATTTTACTGACTTTGATTTTTATCTGACTCCCATAGAATATAAATTCCATCGCAGGGTTGGTTGTATTTTAGTCGTCTTTCACTGCTTTATCCCCAGAACCTAGAGCAGGGTTTGTCTAGTACAGAGCAGAAGCTCAAGTATTTATTTGGTTAATGATTCTTCATGTAGTGGTGATTTGGGGTGCCTTCATCTCTCATTCTTTCTGCGGAAATCACAGAAACACTGTGATTTGGGAATATTCCTAGATGCTGCAATTTCTTTTTTCTTTTTTTTTTTTAAGATTTTATTTATTTGTCAGAGAGAGAGAGAGAGAGAGAGCGAGCGCACAGGCAGACAGTGGCAGGCAGAGGCAGAGGGAGAAGCAGGCTCCCCGCCGAGCAAGGAGCCTGATGTGGGACTCCATCCCAAGACGCTGGAATCATGACCTGAGCGGAAGGCAACTGAGCCACCCAAGCATCCCGATGCTGCAATTTCTAATTCAACAAAGCATAAGTATTACAACCCACTTACTTTAACTTTTTTTAAAATTTCAGTATAACATTTCCAGCTAGACACTTTCATTTGTATTAATGGTCTTTAAAATATTTTTCCTTTTACTTGTGAGAATGGGGAATGAATGGAGTAAGCTACTATTTCTTTAGTTTACTTTCTGAGTATTTTAATCTTTAACTTATAACAATGTTGCTTTTCTACTAAGATACAAAGTTCTTTCCCTACTGACCAGAAATGTGATTATGCGCAAAGAACTGATAGATGCTTTCTCAGTAAATAACTGGATTTCTGCTTATCCTAAACAAAAAACTCTCCTACAAAAATTACATTATTTTTAAATGTTTCTTTTAGAACAGCTGCTTTAGAAATTCAGTGTCAACAACACTAGACTTCTAGACCTAGGCATGAAAGCTGGGTATATAAATGATGCCAGTCATTTAATCTGAATTATAATTTTTTGTGTATGTCTTTCTCCGAATAAATGGCAAATTCCCTAAGGATAAAGAATACACATTAATTTAACCCATACATTTATCAAATGTCTATTCTGTGGCAATACGGATGTTTGATAAATATGTAAATTAAATTCTTATAATCATTTCTTCTCTTCCCTGTCTTATGATCCACTGAATTCCTCTATATATCTCAAATTCCCGAAGTAACTGTCTAACCTCCAGAGCTCAAGCTCCATCTTGGGATTGGTGACCCAGCAAGTCCCTTACACTACTGGCTATGAATCTACTGCCTCTAATGTCACCTCTTATGGGCCAGCCTTGTAGTTTGGAAAATATCTACAGCAGCAAATCTGGTTTGACAAGAGCTTAGCTCTACCTCACAGTTAGTGACGAAAGCTGGTATTTGTAAGGTTGCTAGGTGTGGGAGGCAGGTATGGCAGAGCTAGGAATAAGTATCCTTACCTAGACAAAAGAGAGAAAATCATAAGCAAATATATGTGTTATCATCAAAGTTACCATATCTGTGATTTTATGAATCCCTATTTGTTTCTTTGGAAAGCCAAAGCCATTAGTTTCTTTCCTAAGCCTTTACAAGCAGCTAGTGTAACACAGTACTGATTATTCAATAATATGAAGATCATTTACTTTGATTGTTCAGTAACATATAGAATCTCTCCTTTCTTTCTTAGTATGTCCCCAAACCTAAGTTTAAAAGGCTGTGTCCAAGTTCCTACATAGAAACTGTACTGGTAAGTGTTTGAAAGAGGTACTTACTATGCATTAATGTTTATAATATGAATTTTGTATATTAATACTATAAAGTTTTATATTATTTAGTAATTACATTATGAAACTTTTATTCTGTTAATAATGAGCAATATAATAGGCACCTTATAGAGAAATCATTACTTAAATAAAAGCCAGGTTAAAAATTAAAAAATTAAAAAATTTTAAAAAATAAAAGCCAGGTATTACCAAGTATCAATCTTTTCAGCGTTTTAACAGAGAAGAATTAAGTCCCACAAATTTTCCAAATACTCTATCATTTTATCCAAGCTGATAAAGGAGAATACACTTTTAATTTTACCTTCAAAGATTAAAAAATAAGTAGCACCTCCTTTGTTATTCTTCCTCCAATTTCTTTGGCTATGTTGTATATTGTAAACAAAACTAAACTAAGCTCCTGACAGGCTAAGCATGTAACCAGGTCTGAAGCCGAACTTATGAACTATTAGTGAAAACATAGTAACACCTGAAGATTAAATTGAAATTTTTGCCCAGTTAAGCAACTGAGTCGCTGAAAAGCATTCTAAGGTGATTTAAAACACCTGAAGTAAACTTCGTCAGTTTTCAGAATCATTCATTTTAACTGCTGCCCGAAATTACAATTTTTTAGAAAAGATTTTATTTATTTATTACTTGAGAGATCACAAGTAGGCTGAGAGACAGGCAGAGAGGGGAAGCAGGCTCCCTGCTGAATAGAGAGCCCGATGCGGGACTCGACCCCAGGACCCTGGGATTATGACCTGAGCCGAAGGCAGAGGCTTAACCCACTGAGCCAAGCAGGCGCCCCCGAAATTACATAATTTCTTTACTCACTAAAATCAATTCTAGAAAGCCCTCCAAGAAGACAAGTGTGTATGTATGAGGTAACATTACTCTTTCTCCCAAATACTGACCACCGCTAGGTCTAAATTTGGCTAAATATCTGCAGATTACCCGCGTCTGTAAACATGGTATAAAGAGGTGAGACAAGTAACTCTTAGCACGTTCTCTTACTCGGTAAACTAAATACAGGAATCCCTAAGCCAAAGTCAGTAGATCACATCATACCCAGAATCAAAATAAAAACAACGATCACAAGTTAAAGTTATATTGCTCTTACTGAATCCGAGTATTTATTTCTCACTGTCCGTAACACGGCACCACTTGGGTTTCCGAACAGTGCTACCGGAACAGAGCTTTTATAGGAAAGCCAGAAAGAAGACTGCATAAATTCTGCAAATGGAAATCCACCCGAGTGTGTGCGCGCCTGCAGATACGATTTTGGACTCTCAACAGGTGACTTAAAATTTAGAAACTCGCTGCCTTCTTAAGGAGCTCCAAACTGAAAATTTTTCCAAGAAAAGACGGCACTTGTCGACGTTATCTTTAAACCATTACTCCTCCTAGAAACACCCGGAAAGGCACGGCTAAGGTAGCAGTCGCTCAAAAACGTTCCAGGAAAACTGCGCCACAGCCTGGGGGCGAGGACCGAAACTTCCGCACCCGCCTTTCGCTCGGCCTTTGCCAGAGACTCGGCACCCGGTGCCAGGACCGGCGTCTCCTGCGCGCGGCTAACACTCGCCACGAGCAGCTGGGTTCAGGAAAGGCAATTTGCCCGGCCAGTTGTCCCTTCTTCGTCGTCCCCTCCCTCCCTCCCCCAAGGCCAAGGACAGCGACGTCGTCCTCCCTCTCCTCCTCTTTGGTGCCTTCAGCCAGGAGGCGGGAGTGACCCGCAACAGCTGACCCGGCACAGGCACTGCCTCTCCCACAGCCCTCAGGACACACCATGGGCCCAGAGGCGGGTTTGCAGCACAGCAGCGACGACGCAGGCGGCGGCCCCGGCGACGCTCAACTGCCTCCCTGACCACCGCGACCACCGCCCAACACCACGAGAAGTCGTCGCCACCAACGACAGGACAATCTACGGACCCCCAAACCACCTTCGCGATCGACTCAAGCTAAGTCAACAACTATGGCGGGCGACGGGCGGCGGGCGGAGCCGGGGAGGGAAGCTTGGGGGATGTACGTCACAGCCCGGGCCCCCCTACGGGAGGGAAGACGCCGGCTCGCCCCTCAAAATGGCGGTGGCAGTGACGCGCCTGCGTACCGAACTCCTTCGCCGTCGCGCCACGGCCGGCGGGAAGTGAGGTTCTCAGAGGAGCCGCCAGAAGTGTACGGCGACTTCGAGCCCCGGGCGGCCGAAGAAAAGTCCCCGGCGAGAAGACGAGTCCCGCTAGAAGAGTTCCGGCCTGATTCTGCAAAAGAGGAAGTGAGAGAAAGCGCCTACTACCTTCGGTCTCGGCAGCGGAGGCAGCCGGGACGCCAGGGAGCCGAGGAGATGAACACGCGAAGGACTATCCGCCAGCAGCAGCAGCAGTCACAGCAGCCCCTACTCCAGCCGTCTCCGGTTACCACCAGGAGAGGGTTACGGGACTCTCATTCCTCCGAAGGTGAGGCCGCCGGAGGGAACAGTCTCAGCCGCGAGCCGGGGAGCGAGCGCTGCGCGCGGGTGCAAGCGGCGCGTGTGCGCGTGCCGGGCGTGCGTCCCTCCCCGCGCAGCTCATCCCCGCCCGGGCTCCTGTGGCTCCGCGGCGCGGATGGGCGGGCGCCCCCACGCGGGGTCCGCCCCGACCGCAGGCGGGGAAGAGGCGGCGGCGGGAGGCTTGGAAAGGCGGTCGGGCGGAGCGACCAGAGCGGGCCGCTGTGCGCATCCCTGGGCATCCCCTTGGGGGCTCCGAATGGCCTCTTTCTGCAGGCCTTCACGGGGGGACGGCGGGTTGGGGGGCGGCGGGGCGGGACAGAGGAGCACTTCAGGCTCGGTTTCACTTCGGTCCCCTCTGTCCTGCGGATGTTGCTACCAAAGCCACTTCCATTTCCTCTAACTCTCAGAGGCCACAAGTCCCCAGCCGAGAGTTACGGTGCTGATGTAAGCCTCCAATCCTTTCCCTTCGCCACCCAGGTCGGGGGAGAGAGAGGGGAAATTTGGTCAGTGGGCGTTTCGAGGGATAGCGTAGTGGGAGAATGGACTGGAAACCCCCCCCCCCCAATATTTACACCGAGGTGGGTTAAGGCAGTTATACGGAACTAGATCCCTAATGCCTGATAAACTTGAACTCTTTCTCAAGTATGGTGGTCTCAGCAAAAATGCACCGCGTTGAGGGCCCTCGATGTAATCTCATTGGTTAAGTAGATCGACAAAACGAAATTCTTCATTAGTTTTCCTCTAAATGGGCAGAAAGGATGTTGGCAAAGCGAGTGTATGGTTTTAGGTAAGTCACAGGGGAAGAAACTCCCTTAAGCCATCCACTCCCACCCACCACCTCTTTCCCCATCTAACACTGAGTCACAGGTGAAGTTTGGTGTTGGCCCCCTGTAAGGCACCTATGAGCTAAAATTCCCGGGGTTTGAATCACAATGGAATTACATAGTTAGTGGTAGCCCATTGCCAGATTCAAAGAGGAGGTGGATTGTCAGCTCAGAGCGGAGTACTAGACAACGCTTGTACCTGCCGATCCATGAAGTGCGGACACATTTGAAGATGCGTTTGAAGATGCGTTGATTTTGAAAACTTTACGTTAAAGAGATGTAAGCTGTTGTTGGGTGTAGCTACTCAAGACAGTTTAGCCCGCTTAGTTTTATCTCTCTTTCAAGATTAGAAACTTCCTGAAAACAAAAGATCCCATCATTTTTGAAGTTAATTTTATCTCCTTCGATATCTGAAGACCGCTTTGCGCTTTGCACCGGTCCGCAATAAAAAGGTTACATTGTATTGACTCAGCCGCAGAGCCTAGTGCCGTTGTACAAGCTAACTTTTTTTTAATACATAAAGGATTTATTTCTATATTAGTCAGTCCATGAGGATCTAAACATTCTTCACACTTCTGCTTTCTTCCACATCATTTCTGAAACTCTGGCCCATCTTTTACATTTCTAAATTAATATACCTTTTTTGTAAAGCATCAGAGCTGAATAGTTGATTTTAATGTTGCATTAAAGAGTAGTTATACCCGAATTCCTTTGTTTTGGTAGATCTAATTACACATTTCTAAAGAAATGAATTACTTGCATTTCTGCTTATGTATTGCATAATCTCTACCCACGTCATATGTTCTGAATATTGACAAATGTCATGTCTGTTTTTAGAGGATGAACCATCTTCACAAACTATTTTGAGCCAGACAGTCCCAAAGAAAACTATCCAGAGAACACCAGAAATTCCAGGTAAGAAAAGTGATTTTGTTTGTTGCCTTATCTGCCAGCTTCTTTGTCTGTACACATTATAGCCTGGTTCATCAAGGATCCCATATCATAACTTAACTCAAAGGTTCAGCGAATCTTCTCTATAGATTGTTTCTGGGATTAAGCCATGCAGGCATATGTCAAGAAAAGATGGGATGGATACTAATTACCAGCCACTTTGCATATTCATTTACATAACTCTGCTGGGTAGATGTACCCATTTTATAGGTGAGGGAACAGGAGCTCAGAGAAGCTAAGACTCTTCCCTACAATTACATGATGTATGATGGAACCAAAATTTATGCTCAGGTTTGTCTTCTCCAAAGCCTTTTCATTTTCCCCCAAGTACCTCATTGTCACTCTGCTCTGTAACAATTACCATCTCAGTGAAGTTCATTAAGTGTATCTTGCATGAATATGTCACACTACTTTCCATTTAAAATGGATTAACTGGGGGGTGCCTAGCTGGCTCAGTCAGTAAAGTATGGGACTCTTGATCTCAGGGTAGTGAATTTAAGCCCCATGCTGGGCATGGTGCCTACTTAATAGAAAAATAAACAAAATAAAATAAAATGGATTACATAGTCTGGATGATAAAATCATGACATGATATGGTCAGTATTTCATCAAATCCAAAATGTCATCAGTTGTAAGATTCACATCATTGTTTTATGTACCACCTAGAAGGAAGAAATGCTGCCAGTTAAACTCCTAATATGCCAGAGATGGTCTGATGCCTCCCAATTTCAGAGATATTAAAGTGGAAGAATATTTGTGTCTTAGTATCTATGTAATATAGAAGTGGGCTACATTGATCGTCTTAAAAGTCTTTAAAATTGAGTTTTAAAAAACTGTTTAAACTATTTTAAAAAGCAGGGGAAAGGATTTAGTTCAGTTATTAATGTTTAGTATCCTTTGGTTTTTAGTTCCATTTATTTTCAGTTTGCTTTTTTTTGATATCAGGAAAGTCCCACAACCATAAATAGTGGTAACTATGAAATTGACCATCCCTGACCTTTTTTTTTTTTTTTTAAACTCATATCTTGACTTGTTTCCTTATCCATTGCTCTGATAATGCTTTGGGGTGCCTGGGTGGCTCAGTCAGTTGAGCGTCAGACTCTTGTTAGCTCAGTTCATGATCTCAGGGTCTTGGGATTGAGCCCCACATCAGGCTCTGCACTCAGCGTGGAGTCTGCTTGAGAGTCTCTCCCTCTTCCTCTGCTCCCCCTCCTATGGATGCACACACTTTCTCTCTCTCAAATAAATAAATAAATCTTTAAAAAACAATTATGCTTTATAATTTATTCTGTTCTCAATTTAGAATAAGGTTCAAGTTTAGTTCCAAATAAACATACCCTTTATATTTAATGCCTATGTTACTATGTTAAGATTATAAACTCTCTTAGGAAAATGCTTTGAGGGGTGCCTGGGTGGCTCAGTCAGTTAAGCGTCCAATCTTGGTTTCAGCTTGGGTCATGATCTCTTGGGTGGTGAGATCAAGCCCCGCATAGGGTTCCCTGCTCAGCAGGGAGTCTGCTTAAAGATTCGCTACCTCGGGGCACCTGGGTGGCTCAGCGGGTTGAAGCCTCTGCCTTCGGCTGGGGTCATGATCTCAGGGTTCTGGGATCAAGCCCTGCATCGGGCTCTCTGCTCAGTGGGGAGCGTGCTTCCTCCTCTCTCTCTGCCTGCCTCTGCCTACTTGTGATCTCTGTCAAATAAATAAATATAAAATCTTAAAAAAAAAAAAAAAAAAGATTCGCTCCCTCTGTCCCTTCCCTCATTTGCACGCATGCATGCTCTCTCCCTCCTCCTCTCTCAAATAAATAAATAAATCTTTAAAAAAAAAAAAAAAACTAAAGACCTAAACCAAGGGGCCACCTTCTAAAGCAGCCTAATAAAGACAACTACATCGTTTGTCATCCTGTTTTTGTAAGTCATGGTAAACATCGATTATATTAATTTAGAACAGGTATACAGTTTGAACTCTTCTTATTGTTCGAAGTTCCAGAATTGATTTATTTTCACATTAAAATAGCCATTGGGTTGTTCATTCAGGTTACTCCATGTATACTTATATAACTGTTCTGTCATCAAATTCATTCTTTTCTGGAAATCATGAAGTTGGTGTTACAATGTGAAATTATATTAGAATTTCATTTGTTTTTCTTACAGTTAAATAGATATTTTTGTTCTAACGATGTGGTTTCTAGCTAAACCATCATAGATAAGTTTTTCTTAATGCCTACTATTTTGTCACAAACATTTGATTCTTTGGTTGCTGAACATTTGATTCTTTGGAACATTCTTTCATTCTTCAGATATTTGTTGAGTACCTGCTTTATGCCAGTCCCCATGCTAGGTGCTGGGCGTGCAGTGGTGAGCAAAAGCAGTCAAGGGACAAAGATTGCTACAAAAGAAGGACACTTGCTGTTTTATTCTCTAATTCCTCTCTTTGGTACTCTTTCTCCTTTAAGTATCTTATACAAGGCTATGTATATCATAGAGTGTAGGGAAATTGCTTCTTAAAAGATGGAACTGAAATAGTAATTGATGTCTGTAGATTAAATTGAGCTTTAGGTTTTAAACCTGAAAAGGGAGGGAATACAGCAGAGGAAAAGAGGAAAGTTGTAATGATGGGATTATGAATGTGTATAGGATTTTTAAAGCTGTTTCTTTAAGTTCCAATACCTGATGTGTGAAGCATAAGCCACTAAGGTAGATAGTTCATAAAATCCTAAAGCTGGAAGATTGAGGGAAGTCATCTACTCAAAGTTTCTATCAGGGCAGGTTGTCAGCATCCATACGTATAGTCCCTGTTCATTTTCACTGAAGTGGAAATCATTGCCTCACTATCTGTTCTGTTGTGGAGACAACAGCAATAATTTATTTAAGTAATGAACTAAAATCTACTTTGTTGTAACTTCCTCTTATAGATCTTAGTTCTGCCTTTTTTGAGCTATGTAAAATCAGTGTAATCACTTCTCTACATCTCTGTCTTTAAGATGCATGGCAACATGCTCAGTAAGTATTTTTTGAACAAACGAGCAGCTGATCCTTCAGAATATCTCTTCTAGATACTTGAAAGGGGAAATTAGGTTAAGTCCATTTTGTCAAAACAAATACGGCAGTTAGTGTAACGGAGGGGACCAGTGATATCTAGTTCAGAATGATTTTCACAATTATACCGAGACAAACAGAATGCTTTTTACAGAGACAGATGAAACAAACGTATTATAATCCAAATTTAGATGTATATTAGACTTTTAGTTCACGTTGTTTAGGGCTCTCTGATAAAACACACCTTGGTTTGCTAGGTTAACATTTTATCTAATGGGATTGGCTTTTCCATTAACCCTATGCCATTGAACCTTAGTCTGAAACAAATCCTGGCTGAGTTAACATTTCATTTAAAATTAGAGCTTGAATTTCTTGAGTACACCCAAGGTTAAAATTTGGACGGACTATATTAACTCTAAGGAAGTTAACCCAAAAATTAAAATATGCCAGGAATAATCCCTAATGAGGATAAGCCCCAAATGGAATAAATAATTGAGTTGCTGTAGCAGTGCAAATTTTGGTTCTTAATTGGAACTATTAGAAGAGTTTTATTTGGTATTCTTTTCTTTTTATATAAATGTGGTCTGTTCAGAAAAACTGCTTATTTTTCCATCACGTTCATAAACTTTTTATGGCAGGAAACTTGTCTATAGTTCACTATTATATTCCCATACTTAATGAAAGGCTCAGAAAAACCTTTGTGGAATAAATAGATGATTGTATAATAAATTTGTATGTTTGACATTTCATATTTTTTTAAATGCTTTTTCTTCTATATTAGTGGTGAGTGAAGATCCTATAATCAGCCTGCGTAGACCCCCTCTAAGAAGTCCAAGATCTGGTAAGAGATTGTTTTGTCTGTTGGTTTAACTGTTTTATAAATATAGTTTTATTTTTAAATAGGTTAGTATGTGTATTCATATGGTTCAAAATTTTAAAGTTATTAAAATATACAATGAAAAGTCTCCCTACCTTCTCTGCCCTTTACCTACTAAGTCTCCTCATCAGAAGCAACCAATGTCTTCGGTTTCTTAGGTCTTTTTTAGAGATATTTTATGGAGATACAAGGAAATTCATGTATTAATGATATTTTCCTCCCTTCTTAACACAAACGTTAGCCCAGTTAACACTGTTATGCACCTTCCTATTGTCTGTTTTTATTTTTACTTATTTTCCATTTACATATATAAAGGGCTTCCTCATTCTTTTTAAGAGGTTGTTCTTATATGTTGCTATGATTCTTTTTGTTAGCATGATGATTTTAAACTAGGATTGGGAACTTTTTATTCTTCCCAGCATAATGCTACTAAAAAAATCAAAACTGAGGCTTTATAGCTCAGGGCTATAAAATTTTTCTGCCTCATTTATATTTCTTTTTGACTAAGACCTCTAAAAATGTTGCCCTTAAGTTGATTTCATGACTATGAAAGAAAACTAGTAAAGTTATTCCAAGCAGTTTACTTCTGCTTCATTTTCAGAGTTTATTAGTCAATAAGGGGGCTTTATCATGGGAACTAAAAAAGAACCTTATTTATCTTCCCATTAGGCTTTTACTCCTCAGTCCTTTTCTTTAAGAAAAAGTTAGGATGGTTTGCTTTTTTTTTGTTTTGTTTTTTGGGGTTTTTTTTGATGGATGGATAACTGTTATTTCAAGGATTGTAATGATAAAGATCTGTTAAGGTTTGATGATGCACCTGTGGTAGAGTACCATATGATGCATTTCCTTTTAAGCTCTAATCATTTTCTTGCTCTCTCTTGCAGATTCGGCATACAAAACAAATGGAAATACTAAAATGAGTGAATTAGGTTTGTTTACTTCTAATTTTTATAGGTTTTTTTTGAGGGTCTTGGTTATCAGAATACAGGAATATACACATTTAGTCACAGGCTTGAGAATATTTTGTTCATTATCTCCGCTTGTGGGACACTGTCCCTATGGCCTTGATCTTTCTTAATTGCCCTTCTCTGAAATTACATCATCTGTCATATTATTTAAATTCATAAATGAATATGTAATAACATACATTTTAATTTTTTTAGACTTTGTTAAACTCAGACTCCTGGGAGAAAAGGGATATCAACTTGCGCGTTCACATTTTTTCTTGATTTAGAAAGTAAATTCAAGATGTCTTTTGCAGTAAGTTCAGCATCTTTTCCGATGTTTGCTGAACTGGTTTAAATGCTTTTCAGTGTTTGCTTTGGTGTAGGACATGAGATACCAAGAGTGAACCTACATTGATTGTGGTTGGACTTAGTTTTAAATTTAGAGGTGAGTCAAAAAGGAAGGAAGTCTCCCTTTTTTTTTTTTTTTTTTTTAAGAACTAGTTGCAGCTTCTTTGAAATTCATCTTTCACTTAGGTTCAGGCTGATTTTTTTTTTTTTTTAAAGATTTTATTTATTTATTTGACAGAGAGATCACAAGCAGGCAGAGAGGCAGGCAGAGAGAGAGGGGGAGGAAGCAGGCTCCCTGCTGAGCAGAGAGCCCGATGCGGGGCTCGATCCCAGGACTCCGAGATCATGACCAGAGCCGAAGGCAGCGGCTTAACCCACTGAGCCACCCAGGCGCCCCATCAGGCTGATTTCTTAAAGATTTCAGGATTTAGTGTCTGGCTACTGAAAACGTTCTTTACATCATGCAACTCGTGCACTCATACCCACCAGAGTTTCTCAAATGCTTTATTTAAAACCCCCCCAAAAAACTTTTTTTAAGTTATAATCTCTTAATTGGAAGAGAAGTTGGAGCTGAAATAATTCAGCACTTTTACTTTCTATTGTAGATTTAAAAATTATTTTTATAAATACTTTATAATAAGAACTTTTTAAAAACTGCTTTCCATTTTTTTTTTTTTTTAAAGATTTTTTATTTATTTGACAGAGAGAGATCACAAGTAGGCAGAGAGGCAGGCAAAGAGAGAGGAAGGGAAGCAGGCTCCCTGCTGAGCAGAGAGCCCGATGCGGGGCTCGATCCCAGGACCCTGAGATCATGACCTGAGCTGAAGGCAGCGGCTTAACCCACTGAGCCACCCAGGCGCCCCAAAACTGCTTTCCATTTTAAAGAAAAATTTCTACACGATTGCCAGAGAATGGCATCTTCTGAGTCTTTTTTATGGTAATATTCTTAGAGTATTAAAAGTGGCTATTCATGGAGCTTCAATATTATTGTTATCCCCAAACTGTTTTTTACACTCTCCTTCCTGCTGCCCCATTCTAACCCTTTCCTCAAAAGCATGGTTGACATTGAATAATCTTAAAGGTACCTCTCTTAAAGGTATCTGTATGAGGAGTCAGCTTCTGAGTAAAATCTTACTTGCAATCCTGTTTTTGTAGAGTCTATGAGCTAAGAAAAGAGACTTTGTGTGGCTGGCAGAGTCTCAAATATTTACTATTTGGCCCTTTATGGAAAAAGTTTACCACTCCCTCGTTTATATCAGTGGCAGAAATAGAGACCACAAATCACCCAAAGTGACATTTGCTTAAGAGTAAATTCAGACAGTTACATACTTGCCTGGACATAGATTTATTGTAGCACCCCATTATTAACCTCTGTGGACACCGCAAGAAGACGGGAGATACAACGGCTCCTGTATTCTAGCTCGTCTTCTCTTTGAGAAAGCATGAGAGTTTAATTAATGAAATCTTTCTTTGTCCTCAGACAAAGCACAAAATAAAAGTTTTATTTCCTTGCATATCCTTCACTTCTCACACCAACACATTTGGTAAGTCTCTAGGAATAGAAACTCTGTAATACAAATATACCTGGAACTTTGTATTTTCCTTTAAAACTGTAGCCAAGCAAAAGAAGGTGATACAGTTACTAATTGGTTTCCACCAGAAGAGATGGTTGTAAGTGATCTATTCTTATAACAAGCAAGTTCCTAGGACTTCTGAAAGTACCTTTCCCTAATTGGTCGAGATTATTGGAAAAGTAATACCTCCTTAACAGCTCCTTTAATTATTGCCATTTGTCTACTAAATGGCACAGCTTTTATGATTTTTTTCCCTCTTGGGCCCGCTTTATTTGGAATTGGGGGCGGAGCGGGGGCTCTAGGCCTGCTGGGCCTGCAGCAGTGCTCACACTGAGCTGATCTGCCTGTCAACAATAGAGCCCACCGTGCCACTCAAGGTAGTATACTGCTCCATGCTGTGTCTGTAGTACCACAGGCAGCCCATGTGGCCCACGAACGATGACCCACTGGGCTAATGACCCATAGCTCCTTCGGCGATAACTGGTTGAGGGCAACCCCTTTGGTCTTGGCCATGAACACGGCCTTCTTGGAGATCTTTCGGTCCTGATGGAATGGCATCCCTTTGCGGACCAGGTAGTAGGTGATGTCAGTGGCCAGAATGTCTAGGCTAAGACCTGTACCCTGTTCTCACAGTGGATCTGAGGGACACCAGTAGTAGGGAATGCTGAATCCTGGAGATCCTGGGTGGTGAAGCTGCCAGCCCCAGGCCCAAGCTCTACTCCTCTCAGCCAGGATGTCCCCAGCTATGGGCGGATGTACTCAGACCTAGCCTATTCTCTCTGTTTTGCCGCAGCTTTATAATATTTTAACTATTTTTTTTTTCTAAAATTAAGGGTATTACTGCTCCAAATAAGAGTTTAATTTCTCAAAGCTTCTGTGTAAGCATAGTGAAGAATAATACCTTTTAAAAAAATAGTGTTTTTAACCTTCTACATGCAGAAGCCAAGGAGTTTAAAAAAGAGGAAGATGAATACAAAAGAGGGAAATGAAATTAAAACTTTTGTATAGTCCTAGATGCTGCTGATTCATCATCAGTTGTATTTAAATATTTATATATTCTTTGCAGCTTAGGTTAAAAAGATGAAAACGGAATGTTGAAAACCTTGCATGAAACCTAATTATTAAGCACTAATTTCACACTATTTTCTTGAGTTGTTAAGTAATGTTGTCATGGTGTGAGAAATATTAACGAAAGCCTTAACTTAAAAATTTATTCTGTGATATAAAAATCTATTCATTTGTTAAACAAACATTTTATTTTTAATAACCTTCTCTATATCAGTGACTGGCCTAAATGCTAGAACCATAACGAGCCATGGGGTTTTTTTTCTCTAGCTCTTATACTCATGATCTAATGGAAATGAAAACATGTTGGAAAAATTATTATAATTTTGTAAGTGTTAAAATGGTGCTATGTGTATGTGATAGCGTGGAGGAGAGGTTGGGAAGGTTTCATGAAGGAAATGGCATTTGACCTGAATTTTGAAGGGTCAGTAGCAAGCAGAGTGGGGAAAGAGATTTGCAGGTACTTATAAATGTCTTATAATAGACATCTCTGTTTATCTTCACAGTCTGTGCAATATGAGAAATTAAACCCTTTTGCATTAGAGACAATAGTCTCAGATTAGCTGTGAATCTGAGATATGTTAAATAACCTCTAGGATGACATTCTAACAGTAGACTTGGAATTCTTGACCTTCATTTACTAAAATGAAAACCATGTTAAGCATCTGCCTTCGGTTTGGGTCATGGTCCCCGGGTCCTAGGACCGTGCCCTGCATCAGGCTCCCTGCTCAATAGGAAGCCTGCTTCTCCTTCTCCCACTCCCCCTGCTTACATTCCCTCTCTCGCTGTCTCTCTCTCTCTGTCGAATGAATAGAATCTTAAAAAAACAAAGTTAGGGAAACTTAGTTTTAAAAAAATTGTAAATATAGGCAAGACAATGGGTAGACTGACATAGTGATGATTATTATCAAATCAAATAAATGTATAGGTTTTATTATTATTTAGAACATCTGATTTCATGACATATCATTGGATTATGCATAAGGCATAAGGATATTAGTGATATCAAGATAACCTTGTTTAGCAAGTTACTATTCATGTCTTGAATACTATTGATAAATATTGTTAGAAACATAAAATTCTATAGAAAGGGCTTTTAAAGACTAGAATCTAATTTTAAAAGTGTTCAAAAATCGATAAAATCCATGATATATTGAATACCTCAAATATAATGATAGAAAAAATGGGAGCTCCCTTATATAAATTGGTTAAAAATTTTTTTAAATTATCCCCCAGACTGATTAGATAATACATACATAAACAAAACAAAGGAAATCGAATTTTAGGCAACCTGTATATGAGGGATTGATTATTAGGTGAATCGGCTCTAAAGAAATTGACCTGGAGTTTAAAAAGTACATGGAAATAAATTAGGATCGAAAAGGGAAGGATAACTGCACTATATACCCCCCCCCCCGGTAGCTCAATGAAGGAATATACAGATTCTGAAATCAATTCAGCCTTAAATTTTGCTATACCAAATAATTTTTTAATTATATAAAACATAATGCCCTAATATAAATGTGACTTCAGCAGAACTGCTTTGTAAATGAGTTACACTTAGAAGTTGTTGAACCTCAGAAGAGTTCAGCACTCTGTCGTTTCTTTATCATTAATTTATCTTAAAAATTGAGATGTTTCTGGTTTTCCTCCTTTTCCACATGTAAGAAGCTTGGAAGTCACCATGCCAACCTAACAATAAATAAACACAACTGAAAAATCAAAAGCTCTTTTTGGATCTGTGAGAAAGGAGAGAACACAGGGCAAATCCCTGCCTCCCAGAGTAGAGAGACAAATACAGGATATCTTGGCTTCCCAAGAGCAAAGACTGAAAAGCGGAGACCTCTGCAGGAACCAGTTCTGGGGTAGAAAAACCCGAGCTATAACTGATCAATTGTAGGAGGCTCCATGTGAAGTCTGAGAGTGAAAAATGCCAAGGGGACCCAGTCATCATGGTGCCCCCACTGTACTGTGAGATTTACCTCCAGGAGCTCGACCAAATCCCCATAGTAAATATCAGAGAAAAATTCTCTCATGCTTTGGCAGGGAGAGGGGCGAAAGGAATCATTTGGAAATAGTCCAATTAACAAGGCCTGCCTTCAGGGCATTCTAGTTAACCAGAGCCTGACCTACTGGAGTATTATCAGTATGCAACTGGGGGGGAAGGAAAATACCATACTGCAGGCCACTCTAGACAACCTGTCCCACCTAAGGAGGAAAGGAAAACATTGAGAACCACTTGTGAAGTTCACAGTTCAGAGGCATAAACTCACTGAAAGACTAAGAATTACAGGACTATGGAGCCCCTTCCCTCCCCCCAGACCTTATCACTGCATTACTGAAGGCTTGTTTACAGCAGTTCCTTTTACCCAGTCCCATCATGTTCAGCTGTCAGGACAAAATTTTGAGATTAAGATTTGGTGTCAAGACATACACAAAGGTGGGTGCCTGATTTCGGCTCAGGTCGTAATCTCGGGGTCGTGAGATCAAGCCCTGCATCAGGCTCTGAACTGGTTATGGAACCTGCTTAAAGATTCTCTCTCCCTCTTCCTCTGCCCCTCCCACATGCATGTGCATGCATTTGTTCTCTCTCTCTCTCTCAAAAGAAAAAAAAAGGAAAAGACCTATCAAAGGGAAAAAATAATTTGAAGAGCCCACCAACATCAGAACCGGATATGACAGGAATGTTAAGAGTTATAAGACCGGGCACCTGGGTGGTTCAGTGGGGTTAAGCCACTGCCTTCGGCTCAGGTCATGGTCTCAGGGTCCTGGGATCAAGTCCCGCATCGGGCTCTCTGCTCAGCAGGGAGACTGCTTCCCTATCTCTCTCTCTCTGCCTGCCTCTCTGTCTACTTGTGATCGCTCTCTGTCAAATAAATAAATAAAATCTTAAAAAAAAAAAAAAGAGTTATAAGACCAGAAATCTAAAACAACTATGATTGATTTTGCTAGAGAGTCTAACGAGTAGACAGCATGCACAAACAGACAGTGTAAACAAGCAGAAATCCTAAGAATCAGAAAGAATTGCTAGAGATAAACACTCTAATAGAAATGAAGACTGCCCTTGACGGACATTGTAGTTTGGATATGGCTGAGGAAAAGAAAGTTCTGTGCTAGAGGGCGTATCGATAGACTACTCAAATAAATGATAATGTGATGTGATAGAGGTGTTAACAATGCTGTGATCGTGGTAATGCAATATATAAATGTATTAAGTCAGTATGTTGTAGACAGACTTACACAATGTTTATGTGTCAGTTACATCTTAATTTTAAAAACCAGAATTCTCAACCAAAAAGAAGTATCAAGGACTGAAAAAAACAACACCCTAGGACTATATAGCTATAAAATGTTTAACACACATAATGGGAGTGGCAAAAGAAGAAAAAAGGGACACAAGAAATACTTGAGACAATAATGATTAAGAATTTCTTCAAGTTAATATGACACCAAATCACAGATTCAGGAAGCTAAGAGAACACCAAGCAGAATAAATGAAAAAAAAAAAAAAAAAAGAGAGCGAGAGAGAGAAATACACCTAGGTGTTTATCATTTTCAAACTACAGAAAATCAAAGACAAAACCTGAAAGAAGCTAGAAGAACTGACCTATAAAGGAAAAAAGATAAGAATTACATTCAGATTTTCTTCAGAAACCATACACACAAGGAAGGAGTAGAGTGAATGATTTCAAAAAAAGTGTAGAGAGTAAAAGACCAAGCCTAGTACCTTGCAAAATTACCATCAAAGGTAAAGCCTTCAGCCAGTCTAACCAAGGAAAAAAGAAAAAAGAAGAGATAAAACTAAGAAAAAATGTCACAAATTACTATATATAGAAGCAGAGGAATTGCTTCCCAGCTCATCCTATGAGGCCAGTATTCCCCTAATACCAAGCCTAGACAGATACAAGAAAACAAAACTACAAGATCAATATCTCATGAACATAGAAGCAACAGTTTTCCACAAAATATTAGCAAAATGAGTCCAAACTACAAAAAGAATTGGGCATGTGACTGGTTCAAGTCAGTAAAGCTTGTGACTCGACCTGGGGGTTGTGAATTCGAGCTCCACATTGGGTGTAGAGATTACTTACAAAAGATACACTACAACCAAGTAGAATTTGTCCCAGGTATCCAAGGCTGGGTCCGCATTTGAAAGTCTATCACATCAACAAACTAAAAAAGAAAAGTGACGTGATCCTATTGATAGATGTAGAAAAAGCATGTGACAGAATCCAACACCCATTCGTGATAAACAGGAATAGAGGGGATTTTTCTCAGTTTCACAGTACTACAAAAAATCTAAACAGCTAACATCAAAATGGTGAGAAACTGGAAGCTTTTGTATTATTACAAGTGCTAAAAAGAAATAAGCTGTCAAGCCATGAAAAGACATAAAGGAACCTAAATGCATACTTAGGCAGAGATGGTCCTGCTCACCTTTCCTTATTAACATTGTGCTGGAAGTTCTGGCAAATGTAGTAAGACAAAAGGAAACAATAGGTATACAGGTTAGGAAGAAAGAAAGAAAACTGTCTTTGTTCAATGGTAATATAGTCATCAATGTAGAAAATCTAAAAGAATGGACAAAAATAGGAACTAGTAAGTAATTCTATAGCAAGGTTACAGGATGCAAGGTTAATATACCAAAGCTAATCACTTCTACATACCAGCAAAGAACAAGAGAAACTTGAAATTAAAAACAATGCAATTTACAATAGCATGGCCTCCCCAAATGACATACTTAGCTATAAATCCAAGATTTGTACAGATTTATATGAGAAAAACTATAAAACTGATTAATAAAATCATAGAATTTCCAAAAAAATGGAGATATTCCACATTCATGAATAGGAAGACTCAGTATTGTCAAGATACGGCTTCTTTTCTACTTAATCTATAGATTCAGTGTATTTACAATGAAAATCCCAACAACTTATCTGAAGTTAGAAACCTCTGCTCTGCAAAAGACGATAAAGAGAGTAAGAACAAAGGGCACAGACTGAGCGCAGATACTTGCAAGTGACACATCTAATAAAGGACAGTTATCCAAAATATACAAAGAACTCTTAGCACTCAACAATAAGAACACAACCTGATTGAAAAATGAGCCAAAGACTTAACAGACACCTCAATGGCAGATACACAGATGGCAAGTAAGCATATGAAAAGATGCTCTACATTATATGTCATCAGGGAAATGCAGTTTAAAACAATATACCACTACATATCTCTTACAATAACCAAAGTCCAAAAAACTGGCAGTGCCAAATGCTAACAAGAATGTGGAGCAAGAGGAACGCATTCAATGTTAGTGGGGATATGAAATGGTACATACACTTTGAAGACGGATGGTTTCTTACAAAACTAACCGCATTCTTACTATATGATCCAGCAATTACATTCCTTGGTATTTACCCAGAGGAGTTGAAAACTTAAATGTTTACACAAAAACCTGCACACATATATAGCATCTTTATTCATAGTTGCCAAAACTTGGAATTAACCAACATGTCTTTCAGTAGGTGAATGGATAAATGAACTGGCACGTCCAGACAATGGAGTATTATTCAGTGCTAAAAAGAAATGAGCTATCAAGCCATGCAAAGACATGCAAGAACTGATTATGACTTTCTGGAAAAGGCAACACTATAGAGACAGTAAAAAGATTAGTGGTCATCAAGGATTTTGTGGTGGTAGGGGAAGGATGAATAGGATAGAGCCCAGGATTTTTTTAGGGCATGAAAATACTCTGTATGATGCCGTAATGATGGGTACATGTAATTATATGTTTGTCTAAACCCACAGAATGTGCAACACCCAGGAGTGCACTGTAATGTAAATTAGAGTCTTTGGGTGATTATGGTGTATAAATGTAGATCCGTCAGTGGCACCACTTTTCAACAAATAGACTACTCTAATGGGAGATGTTGATAATGGAGGAAGGAGGCTATGCATGTGTGGGTCAGGGACCATATAGGAAATCTACCTATCTTCCCCTCAGTTTTACTGTGAATCTTAAACTGCTCTTTAAAATAAAAGAATTAATTTAAAAAGTAATGATCATTGCTGACCATATGCCATTATAAACAAGACTGATGCAGTGGTAGATGGGTAGTAGACTAGAAATCAAAAGAGCCCTGTGATCAAGTCTTTTTTTCATCATCTGTTCTGACTCCCTTAGAAAAGTCATTTAATATCTATGAGCATTACCTAGGAAATTATTCCCTTATGACCTTGTGAGAATCAGATAGCAGACATGAAGGTTTTTAGAAAATTAACTAGCAGCATGTAAATATCAAGGGCTTAACTATTATGAAGATAACGACGTAAGACATAATGACTGATTTTTAAGAAAACATCTGTTTGCATGCTGTGGGGTAAGTTATATATATACATATATATATATACAAAAGACAAGTACAGTAATATTTACATGCCTAGAAAACTCCAAAAAGGGAATGATATCTTTTTATACGAATGGAAATATTCATGAAAAAAATTTAAGAGAATAGCACTAAGGCATATTTGGCTTTCCATTTTTCGTCTTGGAAAAGAAAATTGAAAAGACAGTCTCCCTAAAGATCCTAGATTAAAGTGGAATCTAATATACCAGATTCTAGCTTTTTAAGAGTAACATAGTTACTATGTGCAGTTACAGTTAGTTATACCAAAAATTTTGCAAATATATTTCACATATTGATTTTCATTTGCCACTGTTATAGTAGGAATAGTTTGACCAGTGTTATATTAATATAATTAAACTGACCTGAACAGAAGATTCCTAAATTCACCGTCAAATTTGTTGATACTTGTCTTTTACAATAGTTTTCCCTTTTGGAAAGCAAATACAGGTTAAGATAATTAGAGAGAAAAGAAACAGATTTCGGCTTTGTGAGCAATCTGATTCATGCTACTTCTCAAATGATCACTCTGCAATATTTTAGCCCAATTAATGCAAGGCCACATTTGGATTTATCTCCCTTCAATGAAAAACCTTTCAGAATACCCCATATAAAAATACTACATTTAAAAATTGTTTGATACATTGTGTCATTTATCTTTGTCCAGATTCTCTGCCTCTGAGAAATAGTGGTGTTCATGAACTTGCTGGAGCTAGACAGAGTTTCTTTCCCTCTTTCTTCGTTTTTAGCTATATCAGTGCAATAAAGAACTGGTTTGTCAGTTCTACCAGGATGGTGGGTGTCTTAAGAGTGTAGGGACTCTGGCAAATAGGAGAATGAGAATACAGTTAACCTGTATAGGGACTGGAATTATTTGTCCACAGAGAATTTAATGTTTTCTGCAACAGGTTACATTTTAGAGTTCAAATGGACCTGGCGGCTAAAGGAAAAATAAACTTTCTGATTCTAGTTTGTGTCAGACTTATTTATAATACTCACATAACCTAGAGGTAAATGATACATATATTTTTAAGATTTAATAGAAAAAAAGTTAGTTGGTCTGTCTTTATGTTCCCTTTCCTAAATTACATGCTCTTATTTATTTCTGAGCTTTAGCTTTTGGTATTACATGTGACATGTCTGCTTTTCTTTTCTAGAAGCCACCAGTATCCAACAGAAAGTCAATTTTTCTGAAGGAGGTATTTTCTTTTAAAATATTCTAAATGGTTGTTTTTTTGTTTTGTTTTGTTTTGTTTTTTGCCCATTAACATGAGGTGTAGTTTTGATAGTACTTTAGAAAGAGTAGAAAATAGTGTTTTTCTTCAGGAAAAGAAAAAAATCCATGCTTATCTGAACTCATAATTGGGCAGGTAAAATAGGATAGAGTGAGGGATGATAGTCTTTATATGCATTTTAAGCATCTTTTGTCTGAGTTAATAATTTTAAGCAAAGTTAATAAAAAAAGATTCTGGCATATGCTGGCCTCTGACTATGGTATTAAAATCACCATTTTTCCAAAATCAGCCTGTGAATAGTACAACAAAATTTAGTCCTATTTTAGAACCCACGTAATCTAAGGTTACCTGCATACTAGATGTTTGTATATGGATGTATGTGTACATCCCCCTTTCAGAAACACAGAGGGACATATGTATACACGTGTGTGCCTATATAAATCTTCTCTGTATTTACACACTGACTATATATAGTTCCCCCCATAATGTAGAACTTTTCCACTACTTAATGCTCAATTGTTTACTCTTTGACTCTATAGTAAAGCCTCAGAATATAATCTTGTAGATATTACTCTGAATATTTGTTTGAGAGATAATTATGTGCCTCAGAGAACATTAATGAACTCATTTTAGCTTGTATGAAAATTTGTGATCCAGAATAGTAAGCATAATAAATAATAATTCTATATCTGATAATTTGAGAGGTCTCATTTTAATGTTGAATTATTTGTTTTTTAATCTAGATCATTAAAGTATTGAGTAAAGACTCTGCTAGTGTATGATTTACTTCTTTTTAGGAGAAACTGAACAGGACGATCAAGACAGCTCTGACAGTGATATTACTACTGTTAAGGTCAGATCCGGGGATTCTCTTGATTCTGGAGGTAATATTGCTTTATATACGTATGACTTTATCTTAGGAGCTTTTTAGCTAAAATATAAAGGCATTTGTGAATTTGCTTTTAAAATACTTCAAAGTGTTTTATTAAAAGTTGTGTACTTTTTACTATTTATTAAAATTACCCATTTCATGTGTGCATCTAATTAGTAGTAATGTCATGTAACATCTAAATAAATAAGTCACTTTTTAGCCTACTTTGATATTAATGGAATAGAAGATACTTTTTGTGCTCGAAAGAAGAGTTATTTGTAGTTTTTTAAAAACATATTATAGAGAGGGATTCCTGGGATGGCTTAGTGGCTTAAGCATCTGCCTTCAACTCTGGTCGTGATCTCAGGGTCCTGGAATTGAGCCCCATGTCAGGTTTCCCTCTTAGGGAGTCTGCTTGTCCCTCTACCTCTCGCCCTCCCTCCTCTTGCATACTCGTGTGTGTGTGAGTATACACACACTTGCTCTCTCTCCCTCTCAAAGAAATCTAAAAAAATTTTTTTACATCTTATAGGGAAACTGATCTCATTGGCATTGGTACTCATTATACCAACAGGAATGTTAGTTAGCATTTAGGAAGTTTTAATATACCTAGGTAATTGCTTTTATCTCTGGATTGTTCAAATTCACACCAGGTCGGTAATAACAGTTTATGATTGTTCACGTGAATTTGTGTAGTAAAGGAAAGAATTGACTGAAGAGAAAAAAATACCAGTTGAGTCTTAAGAGGCTGCTGAACCAATTTGTAAACTCTGCAGATAATGAATTTATATTTTAGTCCTATGAAAGAGTAAATTTTTACTTTCCCCTCACCACCTTTTGAGAATTTCTGTAATTCCTGTTTTACTTCATCGTTCCATTTTAAAAATAAGCTCATAAGCTGGCATATGGGCATTTGGTATTCTATTTTCCACCCTTCCTCATTTTCCCCCATTCTTTCTTGATACAGAAATCCCAAAGGAGATATGCACCATTCTAGCATAGTGGTTAAGAACATGGGCTCTGGAGCCTGAATCCCGGGGTTCCACTCCTCCTCCACTAGGTTGGTGCCCTCGGGCCATTGTTTAACTTCTGTGTTCCTCAGTTTCCGCATCTGGGTTTTTAAGAGGTTAAATTAAGTCACATGTGCAAGCACCTAGAAAGTACCTGTCACATAGTAAGCACTGAAATTCATGGTTCTTATTAGTTTTGGTGTAAGTTTGGTATAAGTTTTGGTATAAGTATACACAAAGCTCTAAAAATTAGAGACTGATTAAGCCATTCATATAGCCAATAATTTGACGCCATTGCTACTAGCATATAACTCTTCGAAACTACGTAAACCACAGGCTCTGTGATCCCTTTAGGATTCTAGTAAATTCTTAATGAAGCACATACCCGCATGTGGAAGAAAACTAGCTAAAGAACAAAAAGGGGAGCATATTAAGAAGAATACATATTTTCCTAGATTATTTCCTGGGCTAATTATCACAGAAGAGGTACAAGAAGAAACAAATGAGCCAAGGGGGAAAAAAGAGAGAGAGAGGCAAAGAAAGAAACAGACTCTTAACGATAGAGGACAACCGGACCTGTAGGGGAGGGTGGGTGGGGAATGGGTGAAGCAGGTGATGGGATTAAGGAGTGCATTTGCTGTGCTGAGCACCAGGGAGTATCTGGAAGCGTTGTTAAGTAACTTAATCCTACATCTGAAACTGGTAGTATACCATATGTTAACTAACTGAAATTTGAATAAAAACAAAACAAAAAACAGATCCATTGGAGTGCAGGAAGAAAATACTAGAATTTCATGTATATTTATATTTCATCCATTTAAAATGTCTGTTTTTATTTTATAATAAATGTAACACATTAGTTAATATATTATTTCAGTAATATGTTTTAGATATTGATGCTTGGAATTATTTAGTAATAGAATATGGTAAGAAAAATATTTAGCCACCACCTTGAATATGTCAAATGCTCCTGCTTCCAGGATAACAATCTGATTGCTTTTGAACAGGTTTAGTTATGATTCCCATCTTTATACGAAAACAAGTTTTTAAAGAAGAGTAGACTAAAATATATAATGTATTGGCCACTTACAAGAAAAATTTGAGGCAAAATGGGTAGTAATGATTTTAAGAAGATCCATCATAAACTAAATGTTCCCAACTCAAAAGCTTTTTTTATCTCCCTTACCTCATGCCATGTTCCATACCTTACATTTTTCTCTTTAGGAAGTGGTTAGGGAAAGAGATAATTAGTTAATTTTTTAGATACAATATGACTCTTTAGAAACTTTTTAAAAATAAATTGTGTGCCCAAGTGTTGAATTCCCTGGGGTTTTACTGAATATCTTTGCTTCTTTATTACTCATTGTTCTCCTATAAAATATGCACTTAAAAAATATACTTATACTTTATAGTGTACTGTATTTATTTTTGTTGCTGTTTTTTTAGATCAGACAACCAGATCATCAACTCAATATCCAGAATCATTTTGGCAGCCATCACAAAGTAAGTAAAACCGTGTCTTCAGTTCTTAAAAGTCTATCTGTGTGTGTGGTCAAATGCTGTTCTTTTTTAAAGATCCTCTTTTCCAGTTTATCATGCAGTATTCAAAAAGAGATCTCGTGAATGCTAAAAAACTCATTCAGCATCTTGAATTTGCTTCAGTTCTGTACTTAAGCTTGAATTTAAAAAACAAGCATCTGCATTCTGTGACTTATTGAATGTCCTTGCTTCCCATATAAATTTGTTGACTGTTTTCAGTTTAATTTAACTAATGTAGTTTGAGTCTCCTTACGTGTACATATTGTAATAAGGATATAAAATTTTATATGTAGTATGATTTGAGCCCTGTTGCAAAAGTTTGGAAGGTTGAATAAGTAATAAACCAAGGTATAGTAAAAAGTTAATGATAAACTAGGTGGTAGGTATATAAAAATCTTATAGCCTCACTTACAATCTTAAAAATTTTCACAATGTGTTGAGAAAATTTAACAAAAGAAAAGATTGGAAAGTAATACAGTAAAATGCTAATAACAGTGATTTGTTTAGGATGGTAGAGTAATTGGTGACATTTTTCTTTTCCTTCTGTATTTTGCAGATTATATACCATAGATATGTATTTCTTAGGTTAAGCAGAAATGATAGTTTCTTCCCTTCCATTTATAAATCAAGTCCCAGAATTTGAGTTAATTATTAATCAACCTACAATATACTTGTATATAAAATTTTCAAGGATTTTTTTTCTTTCCACATAACCTTTTTTTTTTTTTAAGATTTTATTTATTTATTTGACAGACAGAAATCACAAGTAGGCAGAGTCAGGCAGAGGTGGGGCGGGGGAAGCAGGCTCCCTTCTGAGCAGAGAGCCTAATGCGGGGCTCAATCCCAGGACCCTGGGATCATGACCTGAACCAAAGGCAGAGGCTATAATCCACTGAGCCACCCAGGCGCCCCTCTACATCACCTTTTTTAAAATACGAGACTATTTACTTAATAAATAAATAAATAAAGATTTTTATTTCTTTATTTGTTGCAGAAAGAGAAGCAGGCTTCCTGCTGAGCAAGGAGCCAGATATGGGACTTCATCCCAGAACCCTGGGATCATGACCTGAGCCAAAGGCAGAGACACTTAACTGACTGAGCCACCCAGGTGTCCCATGAGACTGTTTTTAAAGAAAAAGTCTTTAGAAATCTGTTTTGTAATTACTGTGTTCATAGAATTCCATTTTATTTCACTTTTTATATATTTAGTTTTTGGAAGGTTTGGGTTTGAACTTAAAACTGCAATAAAACAAAAGCCACTGAGACAGGAAAATCAGTCATTTGTGTAAAATTACTTGCTGAATCATCTGGTACCTTTGCCCTTTGTTATTCTATATCTTTGATCTTTGGACGCTCTTAAAAGTATCTCCATATAGAGTGCCTGGGTGGCTCAGTGGGTTAAGCCTCTGCCTTCGGCTCAGGTCCATGGTCTCAGGTTCCTGGAATCGAGTCCCACATTGGGCTCTCTGCTTCCCCACTCTCTCCGTCTGTCTCTGTGCCTACTTGTAATCTCTCTCTCTCTGTCAAATAAATAAATAAAATCTTAAAAAAAAATAGATACAGATCTAAGTCAGAGATTTTTTTTTTTTTAAAGTACTTCTTGGGGTGCCTGGGTGGCTCAGCTGGTCAAGGTTCTGCTCTTGGTTTCGGTTCAGGTCATTCCGGTTGTGGGAATGAGCACCGTGTTGGGCTCTGCACTCAGTGCAGAGTTTATTTGAGATTCTCTCCCTCTCCTGCTCCCTCTCCTTCCCCTTCTGCCCTCCCACTTCCCACGCTGCTCCGTCTCTGCTCCCTCACATGCACGTAGGCTCTCTCAAATAAATAAATCTTTAAAAGACATTTTAAAAAGCATATGTCTGCTTTTTTTAAAAAGTATTTTGTTGGTATAGACTGAAAATAAATCTGAAAGAATGTTCATACGTCTTATTCACTATGGTATTCCTGCCCATAGTATGTACTTAATAAATATTTATGAATTTTTAAGTTGTACATTTCTAAAGTGTTTTATTTCTTTTACAGCTAGTGTATATTGCATTTGTATGCTGAAAAAAATTGACAAATTTACTGTGACATTTGTATCAATCTGTAGAAATAACTCATTTCTTTAGGGCAGATTTGAATATTTATTTTGTTATAGTTGTTTGAAATACCACTTCTAGTTGTCCCATTGTATCATTTTACAGTTGTCTGTAGGTACCATCCCAAAACAAAAAATAGCATCTTTCTCTCCATAACTACTTTGCAATGCCCACAATATTGCTTCTATAGTATATATTAACATATATGGACTGCCTGGGTTTATATCTCAGCTCTGCTACCTCTAGATACGTAATCTTGGACAAATGATACGTTTCAGTGTCCTGCTTGTAATTAGGAATAATGGGATCAACCACATAAACTGTGAAAATTAAGTAAAATTACACTTCATACCTGGTAAACAATTCACTGCATGCAGCCATTATTTCGATGGTATTGATCCAAAAGTTGACTTACTAATATTTAATTCTTGAATACTTAAGTTTAGAAAAGGAAAAAAATGGATATATTACATGTTTGGGACTGATGAAAGAAAGGTTTGATTTTGGGGGGATTTTTTTGGTTTATAGTATCCATATTCTATAACTAAAATGTCTGTGCAGTTCTTATTTCCATATGTTGTATGACCTTTCTTTCTGGTCTGTTTTAGGTCGAGACTTCATAACTGTTGATAAGCACCCTTCTGTGCTAAGTATGTGATTGGTTGTCTGTTCTTTTATTAGTCAAGTAATTTTGACTTTGTCAAATTTAGATTTGAATAGCATTTTAAGTAATTTTATCTTCTTTGCCTTTTAATCCCACCAGACATTGGTACCAAATGTGTAATTACTCTGTGATGCAGAAATGTGTTTAGGACTATTTGACCTGAAGTAACTTATTTACAAGAATAAATGTGAACTTTTTCTTCTTAATACTGAAATCAAGTTCAGTTATTTTTGAATTCAGTCATTCTCAGACCAGAACAAAGGACTTGTACATAGGTTTGTCTATTAGGTGATTATGTATTTATTTGCTGCCTATTTTACTTTAAGTAGTGGTTCATCCTTCATGGTATGATATTTTAACATTATCTTTTACTTCTGAACCTATTGATTTTGTTATTTTCCTCCCCAAATTTGTTTTGCCTCTCTGATAAATTTACCTTGTAAATTTGTATGGTATACATTTTCAAAGTATGTGAAATGATAATCTTGATATATGTATTTGCTTCAGGCTCGGGATATCAAAAAAAACCTCAGGAATGGTTTGAACAAGCTGCAAGAATAAGGGCTAGGACACAAAGTAAGTTGATAAATCTCTACCTATCCCTGAAGTAATTGTAAGTTTATTTGTTGTCTTTATTATTCAACATACAAAAATACTTAGTTCTTCAGATAGGGATTTAGACTGTGATTTCATTAATAAAGAACAGCTATGATTACTGGTTATTTCCGTCTGCTTGGAGGAGCAGAAGATGGTGTGGGAAAACCGGTGGATGATGGGTCCAGACTTCACAAGTTGTCAATTCTGTCTACTCTCCTGACAGTACCTGGTTTTTATTTGTAGCAGACTTTGTTTCCTTTTATATAAATAACCACTTAGAGCAACTCTGCCTGCCCATTGTATTAAGTAATAAAGATTGAAACCTACAAATAGTATATTCATGTTTAGGTTTAAATGTCACAAAATTTGAGAAATACCATAAATAGATATGATGAAATAATCATGCTTTGAGTTCAGTGTCTTTCATAATTTCTATAACTGTGTCTGGATTAAATCTTGACTGTGTTAAAAAAAAAAAAAAAGTCATCCTTAACCTTTTATTCCTTCTTTATTCATCTAACCACAAAAAAATCTCAAGGTCATCAGGTACTTCCTTACTTTTTGTTTAGATAATATGAAAATTCCCATCACATATTTCTTGTTCAAGAAATGACTAGCTGTAGGGGGGCATCTGGCTGGCTCAGTTGGTGGAGTGTGTGACTCTTGATCTTGGGGTTGTGAGTTCAAGGCCCACACTGGATGTAGAAATTCCTTAAAAATAAAGTCTTAAAAAAAAACACAAAAAATGAAAGGAAAGGACAGACTGTAATAGGACAAGGTTACCTTGTAGTAAACAAACCTCTGTGGCTTTGCTTTTCCATCATCAGCAAAGTAGTAACGGTCACAGCTCATTTTTTCTCACCAGTGAATTTATATCCCACGTGTGAGTTCTTCAGCCATCTAAAATTGAAAAAACATTCTATCCTTGCTTTATTGTTGGCTGTCATTCCATATTGTATGTACCTTGCTATCAGAAAACCATTTCTTGGGGCGCCTGGGTGGTTCAGTTTTAAAGTGTCTGCCTTTGACCCAGGTCATGATCCCAGGGTCTTGGGATTGAGCCCCACATCAGGCTCCCTGCTCGGTGGGAAGCCTGCTTCTCCCTCTCCCACTCCTCCTGCTTGTGTTCCTGCTCTTGCTGTCTGTCTCTCTCTCTCAAATAAATAAAATCTTTAAAAACAAAAAACATTTCTTCTTACAGTTTGCTCTTTCTGACCTATTATAATAAGAAAGACAAATATTAATTATTTAGCTTACTAGGATTATGTTTATAACAAGTATCAAAAATTAAAACTTATGGGGTGCCTGAGTGGCTTACTTGGTTAAGTGTCTGATTCTTGACTTCAGCTTAGGTCATGATCTCAAGAGTTGTGAGATCGAGCTCCAGGTCAGGCTCTGTGTTGGGTGTGGAGCCTGCTTTAGATTCTCTCCCTCTGTTCCTCCCTTCCCCCCGTTCTCTAAAAAAAAAAAATTAAAACTTACTTTATAGATCTGAGAAATATATTCTTAGAAGTAAAAATGGTTGGGGCGCCTAGGTGACTCACTGGGTTAAAGCCTCTGCCTTTGGCTCAGGTCATGATCCCAGGGTCCTGGGATCGAGCCCTTCATGGGCTCTCTGCTCGGCGGGGAGCCTGCTTCCCTCTCTCTCTCTGCCTGCCTCTCTGCCTACTTGTGTACTCTGTCTGACTTGTGATCTCTGTCTGTGAAATAAATAAATTAAATCTTAAAAAAAAAAGAAGTAAAAATGGTTGAGTTTAAGTATATACACTATATAAATCTGGGACATCTGTTGTGTTACTTCTTAACTATGTAGTCTGTATAATTTATAGCAGATACATTTCTTCCAAGTAAGTGAAGTATAGTACACATTATTACCAAAAAATATTTGTATAATTTTTATTTCCTCTGATAAGACACTGTGCAAATGCAGTGCAGAAAGGAAAATAATGATGTTGAAGATCTGATTAGAATGTAGAAATAGATCTTTTTAGTTGCTAAATTGATAGCTAAGTCTTGGTACTTTATCTGTTTGCATCCCTACTTTATCTTAACTTAGTGCACTTATTATGGCTTAAGTAACTGTATACTGATTAATAGCCATCTACCATATATAGTTTTGAGAGTTATATAGAAATTATGTACCAGAAGTAGGATGCAGATACCAGAATTTTTTAGACACTTAACCACATGAGGACTTTAAGATAAGAACAGTGAACACGAAGAAAATATTTTTAACCCACTGAGCCACCCAGGCGCCCCGAAGAAAATATTTTTGATGGAAGTGGAAGACTGCAGTGATTGTCATACAGCCTTATAGACCCTTTCAATCCAAAATCATTTTAAAAAATTGTTGGCTTAGCATTCTGAATTTCATATTTCATTAAGTTTACATTTCTGCCTGCTTTAGTGCTAAAAAAATTAATTTTCATATTTAGGTGTTCAGGAATCTGGGATTTTAATTTTTTTTTTTTTTTTAAGATCCCATTCATTTATTTGACAGAGATCACAAGTAGGCAGAGAGGCAGGCAGAGACAGAGGAGGAAGCAGGCCCCCTGCCGAGCAGAGAGCCCGATGCGGGGCTCCATCCCAGGATCCTGAGATCATGACCTGAGCTGAAGGCAGAGGCTTTAACCCACTGAGCCACCCAGGCACCCTGGGATTTTTAATTCTTATTGTCATCCTGTGTTAGCACCACTTCCTTGGGTAGACAGGTCCCAGTTTGGGTTTCTGCCTATGTCCTACCCTTTTGGGGAAGATGGTACCACTATATTTATTTTTCCTATTTCCCAGATGATAAAATGGTGAGAATAGGGAAGAGTTTCTATGCAGGGGTCAGACCTCTGAATCAGTGGTTCATCAGTATACATGCTTTGGAACTTCTCTAAAAGTAGTTCAGAGACACGAAAGAGAGTTTAGAGTTAGAGCTCCAGTCCCAACTCTATTACTTACTAATAGAGTGATCTTGGTAAAGCTCCTTAACCTTTGTGAACCTCAATTTTCTTTCCTTTAGAGATAATAGTGCCTATAATTAGGTTATTCTAATTAGCTTAAGATGTATGTGAACACAATTTTTAAGTCTAAATAATAAATGAATAATTACTAGTGTTTATTAACAATATATTGTGTAATAATAATGACTATGAAAGAGTCATGCCCTCTGCTCTTGACATTTATAGAGTGACTGATTGTTACTGTACTCTTCAAACTGGAAAATCTTGAGCTTTATCTTTTGTGTGTGTGTTTTTAAGGAATTTCTGTCACTGTTGTTGTTTTTTTTTAATATTTATTTATTTGAGAGAGAGATAGAACACGGGCTAGGAGAAAGTCAGAGGGAGAAGCAGACTCCCCATGGAGCTGGGAGCCCGATGCAGGACTCAATCCTGGGACTCCAGGTTCATGACCTGAGCTGAAGGCAGTCGCCTACCCAACTGAGCCACCCAGGTGCCCCTCTGTCACTGTTTCTAATAATATTTTTTAATAAGAAGGATAGAGATGCTCTGCCTGAGCAATAGATACCTTATTAAGTTTGTTCCTGTTCTGTGAAGTTTATATTGCATGTTATATAATAACTGTTCTTCAGCTGTCCATCATTAAAATCATTATAGAAGAGAACTTAACAATTTTCATACATTATCTCATTTGAACTTTATAACCGTGAAGTAAGATATTCAAGATAAACATTTTTTTTTAAGATTTTATTTATTTATTTGACAAAGATCATAAGTAGGCAGAGAGGCAGGCAGAGAGAGAGGGGGAAGCAGGCTCTCCACTGAGCAGACAGCCCCATGCGGGGCTTGATCCCAGGACCCTGGGATCATGACCTGAGCTGAAGGCAGAGGCTTTAATCCACTGAGCCAACCAGGCGCCCCAAGATAAACATTTTCTTGGTGGCTTTTTTTTTTCTAAGACAATTGTATTATGTTTCACATGTCCTTTCACTGCAGTTTCCTCTGCTGCCATCCTCGTAACTTTTTTAGTCATTTTATTAAAGTATGATTGCATACATTTAATGTATACAACTCAGTGAGCTTGGAGATAAATATACATTTGGGAAACCATGACCATCTGGGAAACTATGCCATAAGTATATCACCTCCAAAAGTTTCCTCCCGCCCTCTTTATTTATTATTATGTGTGTGTATGATAAGAGCACTTAACATAAGATCTACCCTCTTGGCAAATTTTAAATATACAGTACAGTATTGTTAACTATAGGTGCTCTGCTTTATAGTAGAGTTTTAGGACTTACTCATCTTGTATAACTGAAGCTTTGTACCCTTTAATACCTCCTCATTTTCTCCTTCCCCCAGAAACCACCATTCTACTCTCTGCTTCTGTGTATTCGACTATTTTAGATTCCTCATAAAATGAATTGCTTGTCAGAACCTACCACTCTGTTTTATATGATGCAAAACATTGTAGATTTTATATGTATTATTAACACTATTAAAAATTAGAGGATATGGGATACCTGGGTGGCTCAGTTGGTTAAGCCACTGCCTTCGGCTCGGGTCATGATCCCACAGTCCTGGGATCGAGTCCCAAATCGGGCTTCTCCTGCTTTGCGGGGAGCCTGCTTCTCCCTCTCTCTCTCTGCCTCTCCCCCTGCTTGTGCTCTCTCTCTGTCAAATAAATAAATAAAATCTTTTAAAAAAAATAGAGGATAATGTGAAAAAGATATTTGTATTTACTTACAGGTATAATGATTCATACAGGGGTGCCTGGGTGGCTCAGTGGGTTAAAGCCTCTGCCTTCGGCTCAGGTCATGATCCCAGGGTCCTAGGATCAAGCCCCGCATTGGTCTCTCTGCTCAGCAGGGAGCCTGCTTCCTCCCTCTCTCTCTGCCTGCCTCTCTGCCTACTTGTGATCTCTGTCTGTCAAATAAATAAATAAAATATTTAAAAAAATAAATAAAAAATAAAAATAAAAAACATTTACCTGTGATGATAGGCCAATAGGCAGTTTCTCCAGTTACTAGAGAGAGACGTATACAGTATCCTATTTCTTTGAAAACAAAGTTATGAAACAGTAAGAAAACTGACATTATGAGTTTTATATGAAGTATCACTCCTTTTATGCCTATAAAAGGATAGGCTATCCTCTTCCATACAAGTCTTGCGCACCATGTTCTACACAGTGACTACATAGGAGAAGACGATGACACAGAAACATCTCCTACAGTTCTTGTCGTACAGTTAATTAGATTTTCACACCAAGACATTCATACACATAAAACAGATAAGCTCATTGACTGTACAGCGTGTTGGTTATTTATTGTTCATTAGGTGGAAGTGCATCATCATAAAGGTCTTCAACCTCGTCTTTGTATCAAGTAGGCTGAGGAGGAAAAGGAAGGGTTGATCTTGCTGTCTTAAGGGGGCAGAGGCTGAAAAGGTGGAGAATGTAGAAGGGGAGGCAGAAAAGGCAGGCACATACCAAAATGCTTAATTTCTGTCTGATTTTTTTTTTTTTGCCTTCTCATATCTCAAAAAATGTGTCTGTATGGCACCAACTTTCTTCCACCATTTCCTTTAGTTCCAGTGCCTCTATCATAAAAGAGTCCATGTTGTAAAAGAAGTCAAAGGCGGTCTTGAATAATTGGAAGCCTTCTGCCAGATTATCTAACGTCAGTTTGTTTTCTGACACTTCTTCTCGATCTTCTGCCTTCTTCCTCAGTGCAGGCACAACTCATCTCCATCATGTCATCTTTTAATTCCTCTGGTGTGCTCTTGGCTCATGAGTGTCTCTAAGATGCATATCTTTGTTTTTAATTCCAGTATAATTAACATACAGTGTGATGTTAGTTTCATGTATACAGTATAGTGACTCAGCAGTTACTCAGAGCTTCTCACAGAAAGTGTACTCTTAATCCCCTTCACCTGTCCCCCCTCCTCCCACCTCCCTCCCCTCTGGTAACCATCAGTTTGTTCTCTGTATTTAAGAGTCTGTTTTTTTCTTTTGTTTCTTTTTTCTTTGTTTGCTTTCTTTGTTAAATTCCACATATGAGTGAAGTCATATGGTAGTTGTCTTTCTCTGACTGGTTTATTTCACTTAGCATTATACCCTCTAGATTCGTCCATGTTGTGCAGATGGCAAGATTTCATTTTTTATACACACACACACACACACACACACACACACCCCAGATCTTCCTTATCCATTCATCTATCAGTGGACACTTGGGTTGCTTCCATAATTTGGCTATTGTAAATAATGCTGCAGTAAACATAATGATGAGTGTATCTTTTCAAATTAGTGTTTTCATATTCTTCGGTTAAACACCCCATAGTGGAATTACTGGATCATAGGGTAGTTCTATTTTTAGTTTTTGGAAGAACCTCCATACTGTTTTGCACAGCGGCTGCACCAGTTTGATTCCCACCATTAATACAACGAGGATTATTTTTTCTCCTCGTCTATGGCAACACTTGCTTCTTGTGTTTTTTATTTTCTCCATTCTGACAGGTGTGAGGTGATATCCCATTGTGGTTTTGATTTGCATTTTCCTAATGATGCATGATATTGAGCATCTTTTCATGTGTCTATTGCCATCTGTGTTTTCTTTGTAGAAATATCTAGTTCATATCTTGTGCCCATTTTTAATTGGGTTATTCGTTTTTGTGTGTGTTGAGTTATAGTTCTTTCTCTATTTCGGGTACTAATCCTTTATCAAACATGTCATTTACAAATATTTTCTCTTATTATGTAGGTTGTCTTTTAGTTTTGCTGATGATTTCCTTTGCTGTATAGAAGTTTTTTTATTTTGGTGGAGTCCCAATAATTTATTTTTGCTTTTGTTTCCCTTGCCTTAGGAGGCCTATCTAGAAAAGAAGTTGCAGCAGCCGATGTCAGAGACATTATCACCTGTGCTGTTTTTTAGGATTTTTGTGGTTTCAGCTCTTACATTTATTTAGGTCCTCAATTCATTTTGAGTATCTTTTTGTAGATGGTTTAAGAGAGGGGTCCAGTTTTATTCTTTTGCATTTAGCTGTCCAGTTTTTCCAACACTATGAGTTGAAGAGACTGTCTTTTTCCCATTGCATATTCTTTCCTCCTTTGTCGAAGATTGATTGTGTAATAATGAGTTTGTTTCTGGGCTCTTTATTCTGTTCCACTGACCTTTATATCTGTTTTTGTGTCAATACCATACTGTTTCGATTACGACAGCTTTTTAGTATAGCTTGAAATACAAGATCTATATCTTGAAACCCTTCACCCCTTACCTTTTCTGCCACATCCATGATTTCTTTCATGATTTCCTTGATTGGCTGTATTGTAAATCCTCTGAGGTCCTACACATCTGGACACAGTTTTCTCTGGCAGGAATTTATTGTTTTGGGTTTGATGGCTTTTTCTGTAATACCTGTGGCATTATTAAAGTATATACTACTGTCAGTTTTATGCAATTATTAATACTGCATCTTTATGTTCATTTACATTTCTTTCAGCTGCAAATGGCACCATGTACAGTCTGTGTGCATAAATTCTGATAAATTTTGACTTTTGTCATTTGTGTGTATTTTATGATAGCAAATGATAGAAGAGTATCTACATATATGTTATGTGTTCACAAAATATCTTTTTCTTAATATTTGAAAATACTTCTAGGCTATCCATTTCTACTGTAAGTTTTTTCAAATTGTTCGAAATCATTAAAAAATTTTCCAATCTATTTATTTTAAAAAATAAACATATGGGGGTACCTGGGTGGCTCAGTTGGTTGAGCGTCTTCCTTCAGCTCAGGTCATGGTCGCAGGGTCCTGGGATCGAGCCCCGTATCAGGCTCCCTGTTCAGCAGGGAGCCTGCTTTTCCCTCTCTCCCTCCTACTATTTGTGCTCTCTTTCTCTCTCTCAAATAAGTAAAGTCTTTAAAAAAAAAAAATCCACATATAAATGGACCTGCACAGTTCAAACCTATATTGTTCAAGAATTAAGTGTGTATGCCACATTTTTTATCTTTTCATCCATCAGTGGACGCTTAGGCTGCTTCCATGGCTTGGCTGTTGTGAATATTACTGCAGTGCACATGGGCACACAGATCTCTCTTCAAGACCCTAATTTCATTTCCTTTGGGTATACCAAAAGTGGGATTGCTGGATCATATGGGAGTTTCATTCTTCAGTTTCTGAGGCGCCTTTATACTCTTTTCCATAGTGGCTATAGCAATGTAAATTCCTACCTACAGTGTACAAGGATTCCCTTTTCTCGGCATCCTCTGTACGTACCTTGCTCTTGTTTTTTGGATAATAGCCGATCTTAACAGGTATGAGGTGAATCTTACTGCAGTTTTGATCACATAGCTCATCCTGTTTTTTAAGTGTGCTGTACTCCCGTGGCCTGTTTTTGCTTTTGTTTCCTGTGTTTTGGTGTCATATATAGGAAATCATTGCCAAGACCAATGTCAGGAAGCTTTTTCCCTGTCTTTTTTTTCTGAGAGTTTTATGGTTTGGGGGTCTTTTTTTTTTTTTCCTTAAGTTTTCTTTTTTTAAGCAATCTCTACACCCAACATGGGGCTCAGACTCACGAACTGAAGATCAGTTGTCACATCCTCCTCAACTGAGCCATCAAGGCACCCCCTATTTGATTCTTATGTTTAAATCTTGAATCCATTTTGATTTTTTGTATATGGTGTAAGAGTCCAATTCATTCTTTTGCTTGTGGATATCCAGTTTTCCCAGCAGCATATATTTTAGGAGACTGTTCTTTCCCCATCATTTATTGTTAGTACCCTTGTTAAAGATCACTTGATCATATCTGCATGGTTTTATTTCTGAACTCTGTTCTCTGCTATTGGTCTCTGTCTGTTTTTATGCCAGTGCCATACTGTTTTGATTACTCTAGTTTTATAATGTATTTTGAAGTCAGGAAGTGTGATACCCCCAGCTTTGTTGTTCTTTCTCAAAATTTCTTTAAACTATTTGGAATCTTTTGTGTTTCCATACAGATTTTAGGGTCGTTTTCTATTTCTGTAAAAGATGTCATTGGAATTTTGATTGAATTGTCCTGAATCTGTATATTGCTTTGGGTAGTAGAGACATTATAAGAATATTAATTCTCCAATCCACGAACATGGGTATCTCCATTTAGTTGTGTCTACTTCAATTTTTACTTTGAGATTTACTTATTTGAAGAGAGAGCATGAGAGGGGAGAGGGTCAGAGGGAGAAGCAAACTCCCCGCTGAGCTGGGAATCTGATGTGGGACTCAATCTGGAGCTCTGGGATCATGACCTGAGCCAAAGGCAGTCACTTAACCAACTGAGCCACCCACGCGTCCCGTCTGCTTTTATTTTTTATTAGTGTTTTATAGTTTTCAGTGTACAAGTCTTTCACTGCCTTAAGTTTATTCCCAAGTGTTTTATTCTTTTTGAAATGAGATTATTTTCTTTGTTTTTTTTAATTTTAAAATTTAAAATATTCTGAGTTATGTAACTATTACATTTGTTACATAATAACTGTATAACTAATGTTATAAGTATAATATTATAGTTATATATTATATGGTAGTTAGGTATTACATAAAAATATCTCATTTGATCTTTTTATATAATAATGTATAGTACAGTATTATAGTTTTATATTATTGTAATTATGTATTATTATAATATCATACATTGTTTCATTTGATCTTTGCGACCATAAGATAAGGTATTCAAGAGAAACATCATTTGATGGAATTTGTTTGTTTGTTTTAGTAATAGAGTTGTTAACTTTGGTGACCTAACTTGGAAGTTTTAAATAATGTATTTCCTAGGCTAAACTAGTAATTATAGAGCAATATGCCTTTAGAATGCAGATTGATGTCATTTTGTTTCATATGAGGGTTTTTTGTCATATGACCAAAAATAAGACTATTTCTGTATCTTAGCAGTACTAATTTTATACCTCTAGTTTAGTCCATTGTTTCTCAAATGAAAGCTCTTGGCAAATACCTGGAAGGTCATTTATAGATACATAAGTTATAAAACTCCAGGCAAATGATGGGTAGCAGTATTGGTAAATATAGGTCATACAAATTAGTAACTCAGCTTCTTCACCTTCTGAACCCTGTCTTTCCATTTCTTCTTTCTTTTATGTTAAAATCTGTGGTCATGCCAAGAAGTATGGAGGGGGAAAGTAAAGAGTTAGGATAGTTTTTGTTTGCTAAACTAATGATAGAAATAGAGATTTGGTGGAGTCATGATAATACTACTTTTAAAATCTGTGGTTTAACCATAAACCTAAATAAAACTGAATTGTCTATCAATAGAAATGGTGAAGAATTTTTAATATAATTTTTAAAAATATTACTCATACTTGAAATGATCAGAGGCACCAGAGTAAATATTTGTATCAGTCTGAGGTAGAGAATAGAGGAAGAGGTAGAGAATGCAATTAACATTGCATTTTACCTAAAACCCTTGTCCAGTTAGCTCAGTAATCCGTAATCCATAATCCATGTTTTGTCCTTTTTTCCCTTTTACAGCATCATCACCAGGCAAGAGCTCAATATATGGCAGTTTTTCAGATGGTATAACATGTTTTCTTTTCTTTTAGTTGTGCTTATTTTCTTTGTTCTCTTAACTTTGTGCCGTAAGTTTCACTACTTCCATTAAATAATTTGGGTCAAATACTTTAAGGCTTTCTCACAAAACAAATGTATTTTATGTATAAAGCATAAAATACATTATACTAGACCCCATGGCATGCTGTGAATAATTATGAAAGAAATAACTCTTGAGTCTCAAGGAGCTGTCAGTCTAACGGGCATTTAGATCTTCCCACATTTTCTTCTATTTCTGGCTGATTTCTGCCTTATATTCTCTTGGTGGAATTTGTATTTTCTTTCTCTGTTGGAAATACTTAAATTATGAACCATAAATTGATAGTCTTTATTATTCCTATCATTAGATGACAGCATTCAGAAATCAGAGCTTGGAAACCAGTCTCCTTCAACCACTAGCCAACGTAAGTTTGTGTATTCAGTTTCTATTAAATGAGTTTCTAAAATTGGTCATACATAATTGTTTTACACTTTTTTGACAGCAAAAAATAATGCTATTTGAAGAGTTGTATTTTAAGCACTTAGGAGGAAAATTATATATTTTACTAGCAGTGAAATTCTTTAAGGACAAACTATATGAAACAACATCTGGTTTTCCCTTTCACTTAATTAACCATAAGACCAAAGTAAAAGCAGAACTGCTAATACCAATAGCCAGGTGAACCTTGCTGTGTCAAAAGAAAGATGGCACATGGCCTGATGTAATAGGATTACCACGGGTTTTAGAGTCCACAGACCTGTATTTGGATTAGATTAGACCACTTAACCTTCTGTCACAGCCTTCCAGCAAGTTTCTTTAATTCTCTAAGCCTATTTATTATCCCAAAGAGTACTAAGAAAATAACAGTGACTCTCACTTTGGTCTCAGTACTACTTTCCACTAGCAAAATTGGTACCTTTAAAGAACTTTTCTTATGTAATATGGGCTATACCTATCCATATTTACCTAGAAATTAAAATTGAAAAACTTTAAAAATACCTACTTATTTTTAAATAATTTAGTAAGAATAGTGACAGATTGCTTATATTTTCTAATCTCTTCAGTGTCTGGGTTAATAGAGCTGCATTCTCATATCAGCTTCTGTATTCAGTCTGTTAAATATATTGTTTTGATTGCGGTATATAGAAAAACACAGCTTTATACAGATAATGTGGATTTTTTTAATAGTCTAAATATAATTTGGGATATTCTCTTTTGATACTGTCCAAACTCAAAAAGTTACTTAATATGTAAGATCTGAAACCAAATTAGTGAATTTTTTGTGTTCTGTTACATTAAAATTGGCCTTTCTTGCACTTTGAATGGAATATCATGCACTGATCATTGGGAAAATACTGGTTCACTAAATTATGTAGATCTTCTGAATGTTGACACATTTCTAATACAGTATAAAAAGATCACATTTGTTAATATCACCACCAATCTCGAGAGAAAAAGTCTTTAAGGGTTCAGGAGCTGTCGAGTTTATAGTGTCACATACAGTATTTCCACAATCCTAATTTTCACTTTAAACTGTGAATTTTATAATTGGCAACAAATATTGTCAGTTGTTTTCCTAGAAACAACAGACTCACTTTGTTCATTTTCAAGAAAATGTCTGGCAAATAAATACTCAAGTCTGACTAACCATAGTTTGTCCCTTGTTTTTAAAAGTACTAGTTCAGCTCAATTCAGTTGCACAAAATTCTTTTCCCTGAGAAAACTACTGTACTGTGCCAGGTATCAGAAGCACTTTATGTATATTTCCCAGTTCTTCGCATAGTTTATCGAGATTTGTATTCAAGGGTTGAATTTTAATATGATAAATAATTTTAACTGCTTTATGAAGCAGTTTCGCTGATAGCCTTAAATGCATGGCTGTGAGTACGAAGACTACGTTAGCACTGCCCTGTGATCTATGCTAAGGTATCATTTGTTTTTCCCACCATGGCTTTGCACCATCAATGCAAATGTCAACATGGTGGGAAAAGTCAGATAACATCTTAGTGTTACGAGACTAACTTTTTAACCTCAAGGACCCTCTTGGAAGGATCTAGAGGTACCCAGCAATCACAGTTTGACAACCATTGCTCTAAAAGTTTCATAGTACGAATAAAATAGAAGGTGTAAAAGTATTGTTCCTATTCTATTTAAATGAAGTGGTATATGAGAAAGTATTTAGATTCTTTTTTTTTTTTTTTAAGATTTTATTTATTCGTCAGAGAGAGAGGGAGAGAGAGCGAGCACAGGCAGACAGAATGGCAGGCAGAGGCAGAGGGAGAAGCAGGCTCCCCGCCGAGCAAGGAGCCGAATGCGGGACTCGATCCCAGGATGCTGGGATCATGACCTGAGCCGAAGGCAGCTGCTTAACCAACTGAGCCACCCAGGCATCCCATGAGAAAGTATTTATAAACTGAAAAGCACTAGATAAATGTAAATTGATATTATTATTGCCAGTAATAATTAGGAATGAATTGCATAATCAATTCTACTGGTAGTAACTTGCATTCCACAAAAGGTGGGCATCGGTGCAATTAAAGGGACAGCTAGCTACTATAAAATATGGAAGACTTTCACTTACAGTGCATCCTTTTTTAGTCCCTTTATATACTTCAGAAACATTGCATGTCTGGATAATAAGCTGTATGAATTTGGGGTGTCTGAATTTAAAACTATATTATCAAGTGACTTTTATTATTGTTTGCCTCCCAAATATTAACAGTAGTAATAATAGTTCTGCCTTAAAAATAATATTATTTCCGACTTGCTTATGCCATTTCATATCTTTGAATTCTGCTTTTTCCTTTTAAGGCTTTTTATTATTTTGACATTGAAGAGACACATGCATACTTATATGCCTAAAACCTATGGGTGTGAGATTTTCTTAAATACATGTGAGGAACATTTCTTTTTTTTTTTTTTTTAAGATTTTATTTATTTATTTGACAGAGAGAGAGAGATCACAGGTAGGCAGAGAGAGGGGGGAAAGCAGGCTTCCTGCTGAGCAGAGAGCCCGATGCGGGGATCGATCCCAGGACCCTGAGATCATGACCCGAGCTGAAGGCAGAGGCTTAACCCACTGAGCCACCCAGGCGCCCGAAGAACATTTCTTTAAGAAAGTAAATTCTGGGGCACCTGGGTGGCTCAGTGGGTTGGGCCTCTGCCTTCAGCTCGGGTCATGATCTCCGGGTCCTGGGATCAAGCCCCGCATCAGGCGCTCTGCTCAGCAGGGAGCCTGCTTCCCCCTCTCTCTCTGCCTGCCTACTTGTGAGCGCTCTCTCTCCGTCAAATAAATAAAATCTTAAAAAGAAAGAAAGAAAGAAAGAAATTACTAGCTCCATTCTTTAAATTCCTTCCTCTTTTATCTAATGTTTATGAAGAGTAATACTGATTTTAAGTCACTTGTCCTTGAATCTAAAAAAATGGTATTCGAATCTGTCATTTCTTTCTTTTCTTTTTTTTTTTTTTTTCTGTCCTGAGCAGAAGTGACTGGACAACCCAAAAGTGCATCTTATAGCAAGATGTGGTGGTGGCTACTGGTTCTGATAGTTTCTTTGGCTCTTGGGAGTTACTTGTTCCCTCATCGTCCTGAGGCGGACACCACTGCTGTTCAAGAGTTCCAGAACCAGATGAAACAACTTATGAATAAGTATCAAGGTCAAGATGAGAAGCTGTGGAAAAGGAGCCTTACATTCCTGGAGAAACATCTGAACAGCTCCCAGCCCCGGCCTCAGCCTGCTATCTTGCTGCTCACTGCAGCTCGGGATGCAGAAGAAGCACTCAGATGTCTGAGTGAACAAATTGCCGATGCCTACTCTTCTTTCCGGAGTGTCCGTGCCATCCGGATTGATGGGGCAGGCAAAGCTACTCAGGACAGTGATGTTGTCAAACAAGAGGTAGATTGGGAACTGAGCAATGGATTCCAGAATGGCCAGAATGCTGCCGTGGTACACCGCTTTGAGTCACTGCCTGCAGGCTCCACTTTGATCTTCTATAAATATTGTGACCATGAAAATGCAGCCTTCAAAGATGTAGCCTTAGTCCTGACTGTCTTGTTGGAGGAAGAGACACTGGGAACCAGTCTAGGCCTAAAGGAAATTGAAGAAAAAGTGAGAGATTTCCTCAAAGTCAAGTTCACCAGCTCTGACACACCCAACTCCTACAAACATATGGACCAGGACAAATTGAGCGGGCTCTGGAGCCGTATTTCTCACTTGGTCCTGCCTGTCCAACCTGAAAATGCCCTGAAAAGTGGCATCTGCTTATAAGTGTGACAGAAGACAAATCATGTCTCAAGTTCTGAGAATTTTTCAGACTTTCTAGCTAGAGATGGGATTCAGAGCTCTTTTTGAAGGAACTGGTTTCTTTTTAAAGGAAGTTAAATTCTTATGTAAACATGGAACATCTAAATCATTTATTCAACCTAATTATCTGTTACCTGAGAGAATCATTTCTCTGTTTCCATTGAGATCTGTGTTAACGATCTCTGAGGACTGTAAATCATATGGGATCCCATAGAGGATCTGTTTAGGTTCAGGGTTGAAACATTGGTATGACCAGACCAGGTTGGTGGGGGGGAGGGGGCGGTTGGGGTCCTTCCTATGAATCCTCTCAATTTTTAAATTAGATTTTTCACAGAGTTTGCTATTAGTAAGGCAGCTCTCTAAATGCAACTGTGGGTTTTCCCATTTTGTTCTCTTTTACATCATTAGGTGTGAGTTCCTTAGCTTCCCCGTATAGGAACGAGAGTAATGAAAGGTCACCAGAGTGTGTTTTGGGATTTTTTTTTTTTCTTTGTTTTTGGAGGGCGGGAGAAGGAGACAAGGCAAAAGAGAAATTGTGGAATGAGGAAGGAAAGGGGAGAAAAATCTTCCAGATGAAATTTAAAATAAGCCGCTGAGACAGGTCTCCCGGACATAGCCATATGAACTCCATTCTCGGTGAGTTCTGTTCGGGTTTATTTTTCACATATCCTTTTCTTCCTTTAAGAAATTTTCGGTCCTCCAAAGGATTTTGAAGCATGTATATTATAAGGTTTAGCATATTTGTTCATTTGACTCTGAAGGGTGTGGTCAATTCAGAGCAGTTTATTTTTGACATATCCTGAAGCCTTTGTTTTGAACTCAGAAATGCAGTTGCATTTGTCCACCAGCTTTCCTAGACTGCTGAAGAAGGACTCGATTCTCTGTGTGCAGTCCTAAGTCCTTTAATGACACTCTTACGACAAATGTAAAGATTTACTGTACACGTGATAAATTTTATTAAGAGTGCCTCAAGCCAAAATGAAAGTAAACTTGGCCATATGTGAAGAATGTTGAAATGTACTACTGTGCATTCCTGTGCTACTGTTGTGTTTCAGGTGTCACTTAGCTTCTGTAACTGAGCTTTCTCAAAATTTGTCGAGCGCTTTGCTTTTCTTAAAATCTTAAGATTCCGGATCCACCATGGTTTTGTTTAGTTTTTTATTGTCTACAAAACTTAAAATGAAAATACTGTTTTTAGAATACTAGAGGCAGTCATTGACTTAACCATTTACCTGTTGAGGATCCCATGCCTGGTAGTGGGGTGTGGTCTGGTTTCCTCCAGCTAGGACAACCAGTATTCCTAAATTTATACCCTTTATTGAAATTTGCTCCTGACTGTCAGAAGTCAGGCCATCTGATTTATAGAGGATTCTAAAACAAGAGTTTTTGAAAAGGCTTATTTTATACACATATATTATATGGAGAAACAAATGTTTTTATTAAATGTTTCACTGACCAAAATAATTTTAAAGAAATTAACATTACTTATATCTTTCAGGAAAAATAATTGTAGCAGCTGATCTGTAAATGACTTTAGAAGCTATTTTAGTAATTTAAATAAATTTACTTTCTTGGTTTGTACTCTGTCTTGTAAACTTAATGATTCATAAACTTTTGGGTTTTTTGTCAGTTAATCCTAGAGCTTTCTTGACACTTAAACAATTTTAGTAACTTCCGCTAACAGAAACAAAGGCCAAAGAACTGGAGCCATTCACAAGTGTATTGGTTAAAGATGTAATCACCATGGTTTTCTGTTTCGTGCAGGTGTTTGAAGTATCACTATGTTGGAATTAATTTAGGTTTTCCTGGCTTGTCAAAAGTATCTACAGCAGTGTTGCTCAAATTTTTTCTTCTTACCTTGGTAAAGAGCCTTATTAAGATACTGTTTTTTCTAATTGTCTACCCCTGGAAATTCTAATACCACACATACACACTGTATCTGTTCATGGACTATTTATTTTTGTCCTTTATACATAAGAAGATAAGATTTTTTGCCCTCCAAGAACCGTATTTGTCCCCGCTGAGAATGTAAGCTCGAGAACACCTGTATTTGATTTAATTTATGTATGTATGTGTATATTTATCTATTCATTACATAGACTCCATGCCCAGCATGGAGCCCAATGTCAGGCTTGAACTTAAGAACCCTGAGATCAAGACCTGAGCTGAGATCAAGAGTCAGACACCACCGGGGCATCCCGAGAACATCTGTATTTTTGATGCTGCCTGAAACGTTCTATTTTCTGTTTATGTTATCACCCTTTGGGGAGGGAAAATTTAGTAAGTCATCAGCTTGAAAATAGGAGCTAGGGTTTCTAGCAATTAAGCACATTGTGACTTTGGGTGGCAACACTGGCCCAGGGAAAACCACAACACAGTACTGGTCTTAGAGATTTCTAGAAATTAATTTGCTTCCCTTCCTTTAATGACTTTCTTATTTTTAGGGAATTTTTCTAGCTCTAGTTCTCAAAACAAAGGTAGGAAGTAAACTTGATTTTTATTCTATGAAGAGAACTGTAACTTCTTTGCATAGTTCATGCCCTTAGTTAATACCTAAAGACACAAAATCCAGTTACCCTTTGATCTTAGGTCTTTGGAAAGTGGCCTTTATGTTGGCAATGTAAGGAAGCATTTCTAGTGACTGGATAATGGACTGTTCTGCTACATTGTCTCTATCAAGGTCATAGAGTAAAATCTTACAATATGAGGATTCTACTGGCATTATCCACCTGGGAAGAAGATGTGAGTCCTGAGTTGGAAAACAAGCCAAGAACGTTGTCATCGACTAAAAGGAAACTCCTGCCTTGAATATCTTTCTCTCTTTGGCCTGGATTCAGAGAAGTCCTGACATGCTTGCAGCCTCTTGGGGATTGTAGGGAAGATAGCCTGTCACCTGAGCATATATAGGCAGAAACCCTTCACCATTTACATATTGTACCATTGTCTTTTGCCCAGTTCTAGACACGTCTGGAATATTTCCTCCTCTCTTGCCCTCTCCCTTTCCCCAATTTTATGCTTTGCTAATTCTTGTTTGTTCTTCGGACTCAGTTTTTTAGGCAGACTGCTCAGATATTTGTTGAATAAAAATTGCACATCCTGCCTAATTAGCTGAAATAGGTTTAGTCGCATCTTAGTACTTCACCTGCTCTTTTTCTGTTATTCCTGAGCCTTTTTCTAAAGCTGTAGAACTATTTCACGGGGCACCTGGGTGGCCCAGGGGGTTAAATATCTGCCTTCAGCTCAGGTCATGATCCCAGAGTCCTGGGATAGAGCCTGGCACCAGGCTTCCTGCTCAGCGGGGAGCCTGCTTCTCCCTACTTGCTGCTCCCCCTGCTTGTGCTTGCTCTCTGCCTCTTCTCTCTCTCAGTCAAATAAATAAAATCTTAAAAAAAAAAAAAAAGTAAAGCTATATAACTACTCCAGCCTCATTTCAGTAGTGCTATGAGTAATTTAAGGAAGAGGACTGATGCCATGGGATCCCGGTTCTTTTCTGGTGGAAGCAAGGATTATTAGTGAGGGGTCTCCAAGGGGAAGGTGAATGGTAAGAGACAAAACTGGAAGGCCATGAGGTCTTTATGCTGAGATTTGAAATTTGAGTTTCCTTTAAAAAGCAAGTTTTCATTACATCTTCTTATATTGCTTAAGAGGGAAGTATAGTCCGAATAAGGGATGGCTATAGGTGTGGAGAGAAGAAGGATAAGAAAAAAATATTTAGGTAGAAATGACAAAGTATGGTTAATTGAATGTTAGAGAAAATACCTCATAGAGGACTTTTCAAAGTGTTCTACTAAAAATACCTCTTCAATCAATTTAGCCCCTATATCTTCTTTCCCCCAAATACTGAGCACACAGTGGTAAACTAAACTCTTAACCTCTGCATGTCTTTGTTGACTTTTAGCAGTTTGAAGTAGAGATAGACACATATTTCGTCAGGAATTGTTTGATTGTAAAATACCCTGTCTAACCAGAAGAGAAGAGGAGAGTGTTGTAAGAATGCATTGCAGCCTCCAAGACTTCAGAGGCTGGTGATGAGAGGACTGTTGACGGACAGCTCAGCTGCCATTTCCTCTGCCTCTCTACTTCCTGCTTGCTTCACCTTAGTAACCTCGCCTTTGTGATTTAACTACATCAAGAGGGTGAACTTGATTGGCTCAATTCAGTGTATGGATGAACCCCGAAAAAATATATATAATGAAACATAGCTGCCTAGGTCACTCCTTTAACAGGGACCATGGGAATGGGGAATGGCATTCTCCTGAAGTCAGGCCACCAAGTGGGCAGATAAGGCAGATAAGGCACAACTAAAAACATCTTCAAATCTATGAAGACCTTTATATGACATGATGCTGGTTATTTCATTTCATTTTCACTTTAAAAAATGAAATAAAAGAGGCTCCTGGGTGGCTCAGTGGTTTAAAGCCTCTGCCTTCGGCTCAGGTCATGATCCCAGGGTCCTGGATTCGAGCCCCGCATCGGGCTCTCTGCTTGCCTCTCTGCCTACTTGTAATCTCTGTCTGTCAAATAAATAAAATTAAAAAAAGATTTTAGGGACGCCTGGGTGGCTCAGTTGGTTAAGCAGCTGCCTTCAGCTCAGGTCATGATCCCAGCGTCCTGGGATCGAGTCCCACATCGGGCTCCTTGCTTGGCAGGGAGCCTGCTTCTCCCTCTGCCTCTGCCTGCCACTCTGTCTACCTGTGCTCACTCTTGCTCCTCTCTCTCTGACAAATAAATGAATAAAATCTTTAAAAAAAATTTTTTTTTAATGAAATAAAAGGTGATGGAAACACTATTAAATTTTAAAATCTGGGTCTTGATCATGGCTCTGTCTAGATGAATTTGACCTAAGCAAGTCATTTATGTGGCTCTGCTACAAAAGTGTGCTGGTTTCTTCCTATTGCTTCTGTGTTTTTTTATGCTGAAAAAAGAACAGTTATCAAAACTTCAGGTGCTATCTTAATATGCAATGGCTACTATTAATTTGTTATAAGTCCCTCATAAGAACACTAGGCTTTCTTTAGTTTTCAGACTGTGTCTTGGGCAAGTGTGGTGGTGGGAAACTATGTACCTGATTCAAATTTGATTTTTTTAAGTTTCTCCCCGCCATCCCCAATTTTAGAGAATACCATTCTTGGGCTAAACTTGAGAATCTTCTCCATGCTATAGAGCCCTTTACAGAGAACATTCACTCAGTAGTTATTCTTGGTGGACAATTTTTTAAAAATCTCTCAATCTCTCATAGTTTAAGTGGACTTCTCTCATTTCATCTACCATATAGATGGAAAAGATCTACATAAAGGTCTTCATATTTGAATATGTATCAAGTTGTCTGTTACCCTTTCTTATTTTTTGTCAACTACTTGCTAAGTGTTTATTAAAGCTGCAAACACTGTTTCAAGTGTTTCACATGTAGTAACGGGTTCAAGTCTCATGATAGCTCCATGAGGTAGTAGTTATCCCAAGCTGAAGCACAGAAAAGTAAAGTGACACTCAAGAATACCCATGAAAAAAGTGGTGAAGCAGAAATGTGAATTTAGACAATCTTGAATTTAGGCAGTCTAACTTTAAAACATCTCTTGTCAACCACAATGTACATAGTCTCTAAAACCCCCACATACGGTATTTCTCCCCAATCTATTCAGGCTCTATACAGGTTAGAGTATTTTTTCATTTTGAAGGTTCTTATTTGTGGCTCTCCTTTAAACCCCTGTCTTTCTTTCCTCCTTGTCCAGCTTTATGGAATCCAATATTGCCCAAACTAGGAGTTTAAAGAATTTTGCGTAGGAAGAATTTGACTCATACTTGCTTACACCAGCATCCTGCTTCTGGAACTCAAGGCCTGCAGTGTGGACTCACAGTGGGTCCTTTTTGAAATACCTGTATGTAACCTAGGTGTTAGCTGTCCCTACACACCACACCGCCTCTGTCTTTGTCCTCACAGTCTTGATGCAAAATGACACCTCTTTGAATTGCTGAAAAAGAGTCTATTTGCATCAGAGACATTGGTAATTGCACAGGAACGGAGAGGAAATTTTGACTAAGAGCACACCCCCCTACAGTCTGGAGTCTGGAGTTGGACTGCCTGAGTTCAAATCCCAACTCCACACCTTCCTCACTCAATGACATTGGCAAATTACTTAACTTCTCTCTGACTCAGTCTTCTCATCTGTAAAATGGGGAAAATAATATAAATACTGTCTTATAGTGTTGTGAGGATTAAGTCAGTTGATCTATCAGAGCACTTAGAAAGTCCGGAGAACAACAAAGGGTACTATGTTAACCACTTCTGTTCACTTAAATTCTTACCATTAATTCTCCTCTCGGCTGTGTGACATCAGCGGGCTGGCTTCTATTTCCACCCTCCTAAGCAACCCTTATTATGCAGAGTAGTTGGGCTTTCTCCTAGCCTACACCTTCATTACAAACCCACATCACAGTTCCTTAGTGGTCTCCTAGTCAACAAGGATCCAGATTTTTAGAGAAGGTGGTTTTATATTTATTATTTATTTATTTTATATAGATCTATTTTATTATTATTTATTTAATTTTTAATTGTTTTAATGATTTATAACAAATTATTATTAAGCATTTATTTAATCTATTATTTCTTAAATTATTAGATAATTGCTAAAATAATTTTAATAAAATTTATTTAATTTTTAATTATTTTTCATTTTACATATATTTATTGTCATTATGAAGAATGAGAAAGCTTCCTGTCACACACAGAGACATGTTTCTCCCATCTTTTCATGGCTTATTCAGCTTCACTATCCCACTTTTATCCTTAAAGACTTCACTTTTATTCAAGCGATTGTAATTGGTTGAGATTTTTTTCCAAGTGCAGCGCAGAGTATCCTGTGTTGTAAAGGTGACTGTGTTGCACCCAGGGCTGGGCATGCAGTCAGTGAACAGCCTTCCCTGGCAGCCACTTCCTGGATTACTTCAGCAGCACGGAGCCAATTTGCCCAAGGTCATGCCAGGTTAGGGGGAGTGGTACACATCCGATGACTGATAAAGGGAGTATAAAGGCTCAAGCTTCTAAGCCCAACACAGTGCAATTTGGATAGACCATCTTCACTCCAGTTTTCCCACGGAGTTAGCTGAGGCTATGGGACCTGTATTATAGTGTGACGCCCCCCTCAATCCCGTCCTGCTTCCTTCGCCTCCTCTCCATAGGTGTTCATACCAAGGGCATTCCCTGGTAAACATACAGCACACTAAATTTTGTCTGAGTCTGCTTCTCAGAGACCCCAACCTGTGCCACACTCTAAACTTAGTGTATAGCTGGAGTGAATGACACTCCACTATTGACCACTTGTGCCAAGCACCATGACAGCACCATATATATGGTATCTCATTTAGTTTTCATAGTCTTTTGAAGTACATACTATCTCCTTGTTATAGATGAGAAAACAAAGACACAAAGACACTCCTACCTATTGTAGATAGAATTTGAACTCAGCCCATCTGACTTCAGAACCTTCATTCTTTTTTTTTTTTTTAAAGATTTTATTTTATTTATCTGACAGGCAGAGATCACAAGCAGGCAGAGAGGCAGAGAGAGAGGAGGAAGCAGGCTCCCCGCTGAGCAGAAAGCCTGATGTGGGGCTCAATCCCAGGACCCCGGGACCATGACCCGAGCCGAAGGCAGAGGCCCAACTCACCGAGCCACCCCAGAACCAGCATTCTTTTTTTTTTTTTTAAGATTTTATTTATTTATTTGACAGACAGAGATTACAAGTAGGCAGAGAGGCAGGCAGAGAGAGAGGAGGAAGCAGGCTCCCTGCTGAGCAGAGAGCCCGATGTGGGGCTCGATCCCAGGACTCTGAGATCATGACCTGAGCTGAAGGCAGAGGCTTTAACCCACTGAGCCACCCAGGTGCCCCAGAACCTGCATTCTTAACCATCATACTACATTCTATCCCATGATAATATCTACTTTAAAAATTATTTTTAAGTAATCTTAAAAATTAACCAACATAGGGTTCAAAACTGTAACCCTGAGATCAAGAGTCACATGCTCTACTGACTGAGCCAGCCAGGTGCCCCCATAATCTCCACTTTTTAAGTGAAATGTTAAACCATATCTTACAAACCATAAACATAATAAAATGGATATAAGTTAGGGAAATGTAGTGCCTGACTTACAGACTCACTTCATTATCTGGTGAAATTTACACCTCTCTAGAGAGAGAAAAACTGGCAGAAAGGTTTGAAGCTCTGTTAGAATACCTTTTTAATAACAAAAGTAGGCAAGGGTTCTGATTTCCTAACCTGAATGTACATGGAACTAGATATTTAAAATCTTTCCCAATGCCAATGCTACAAATTGGCAAAGGTTCTAATATCTGAAAATACTGTAAAGCCCAAAGTATTTTGTTCGATGCCTTCTCTGAAAGAGTCTTTATCTTTATCTTTATCTTTATCTTTATCTCAGGCAGTTCATTCTCTGTCCACTGTAAAACAGATGATTCAAATGTGGTTGTGTAGTGTAATACTCGCTCTTGGAAATAAAACATCTTCCTGGCAGGTTTGAAATGAAATCTTTCTCATTGGAAATTGTCCCAAAGAATTAGATCTTCTGTCACTCGCTGGTAGACCAAAGTTTCGCTCTTTTGAAATATTTGTATTAGCCTTGGACACGCAAGATGACAGACACAGAGGAGACGAAGTGTTTTTCTGTTCAGGAAATGCAAACAACTTTTTATCTCTGTCTTCACCTCTGAATACTAATTGTTACTGAGTCAGCAGCTCTACGTTTTGAGTCATGTGGTTGTTCTTGAAGTAACTATTGACCTTTGTCATTTTTTTCCCGAGGAAAACTATGCATATTAGATGATTGGACTATAGGTTAAGCTCAGATTTAGCTCAAGCAACCAGTCTTTTGCCTTTATATCATGTTATCTCATTCCTCTAGGAAAGTGGCAGAAACATCAAAATTTACAGCGGCTCAACATCTGCTTTAAATCTTTCAAGAAGTGTTCAGGGAGGAATATAAATATATATGTGCATCCTAAAAATTACCTTTAAATAACACAAACAAGTGGGATGGTTGGATAAGGTCAATGTAAGTCACAGAGCTATAGTTGTCTCCCATAATCAGAAAGCTGTTCAATGCTCTATATTTGTTTCAAATCTTAAACATAATCATAGGAGTTAAAACAAACAAACAAATCCCAAACCAACCAAATTAAAGCATGGTCTCATGGTTTCTTCAAAGCATCAACTCTCCTCAAAACAATGCAAACAGCAGGGTGCCTGGGTGGCTCAGTGGGCTGAGCCTCTGACTTTGGCTCAGGCCATGGTCTCAGCGTCCTGGGATCTAGCTCCGCATCCGCATCCGGCTCTCTGCTCATCAGGGAGCCTGCTTCCCCCCTATCTCTCTGCCTGATTCTCTGCCTACTTGTGATCTCTCTGCCAAATAAATAAATTTTTTAAAAAAGTCTTAAAAAAAATACAAACAGCACAATGAAGTCGAAATACGTAAAGAGTATAATTAGAAATGTGTAAAGCCAGAAAGCAGCTGAATAGGAGAAGTTTAGGATTAAGGTGCTGGGATAATCAGCAAGCCTGGTAAAGTCCATTTTTCAGACAGTATGAGGTCATGCTTAAGATAGTGAAATACTTGTGGCGCCTTTCATCTGAGGTTCTCCAAGTGCTTTGCTGACATTATCTAATAGCAAATATTATTACCCCCATTTTATAGGTGGAGAAACTAAGATACCAAGAGATTAAATAACTTGTTTAGTATGTACAATGAGTTGGTGATGGAACCAGAAATTTCTTTCAGGAATCTAATCTACTTTTCTGTTCCTATCACTAGGTCAGCTTTCCAGATCCAAGAGACATTTATTGGTGTAAATGTGTATTAAATGTACTTTTAAAACTGATATTATCTTCTGTAAACAGTTAAGTGAAAATGCTTTTGTTGGAAGTCATGGTTGCTTTTCATGGGAGAAATTTAAGAGGTGATTCAAAAATAAATTATCCCAGATTCAAAAAAGTATCCACATTAGGTTTAGGTTATTTAGTAGAACCTATGTTAGGTATCTAATATAGAACCATATGAAATTATGTCAGTTAGTGTCCAATGTCCTAATGGTTATTCTGTGTGTGTGTGTTTTACATTATTTTCGGTAAGGTGGGCATGAACAGGAAAAGTTAAGGGATTATTCTACACTTTTTACTCCCACTCAACTCAGAACTGTCCCTGAAAATTCTGTAATTTCTATGGGAACAAATTATGAGGGGAGAGGATGGTTCTTGTTTGTCGTCCTTTCAAGAATGTTACTTGACTTTGGTCCTAATCTCTAAACTCCTTTAGATTTTTTTATAGTCTGCTTCATGAACACAAACTTTTCGGAGTTGGTATTACTACTTCTGACAAAAATCACAAACACGGGGTGCCTGGTGGTTCAGTTGGTTAAGCAACTATCTCTTGGTTTTGGCTCAAGTCATGATCTTAGGGTTGTGAGATAGAGGCCCATGTCAGGCTCTTCTGCCCTCTGCCCTTCCTGCTTGTGCTCTCTCTCTAAAATAAATAAACAAATAAACAAATAACCCTTTTTTAAAAATTTCACAAATATAGATTGTTATATTTATATATACTAATATCAAATGCTTGTGCTAAAAGTAAACTAATCACAGGACAAAAATAAAGTTTGGTAATATTAACTGCGTGTGAACTCTAATACATTTCAAAATGGAGAATTCATCAATTTCTCCTTCATTTTGGCCTGAGCTCAGGATTAAGGTTACTGATGGGCGATCAGGCTAATTTAGGGCAGAGAGGTGCATATAAACATCCACAGATATATACATACTTTCTTTTACCACCTGTGTCGTATGGTTAAAAGGTTACCAGAGAGTTGGACAAAGAGAGAAAATCATGGAGGGGAGGGGCACAGGCAGGAGAAGAAGCAGCCTCCCTGCTGAGCAAGAACCCATTGTGGGACTCAATCCCAGGACCTTTGCAACATGCCCTGAGCCAAAAGCAGACACTCAACCAACAGAGCCACCCAGGGATCATTTCCAGTGCTTTCTTCTAAAGAGGTTCCAACTTCTTAAAGCAGCCTCACTGTGTACTGGAACAGGGACACCTTTCGGACTCAGAAGATGGAGGTTTCACATGTAGTTCCTCCCCTTTTCGGCCAGCAACCAAAAGTAAGCCACATCATGGCTTCCGGCTTCAGGTTCCTCATCTGTGAGAGAGCGATTGTGGTGATACTCCACAGGTTTTGGTGAGAATTAAGCAAGACAATGTGTGCAAATAACTAAGGTTACCAAATGTTGTACAAGAGTTATTTATATTTATATTGCTGTATAAAAATAGTTCTATAAAATGCATATGGGGCGCCTGGGTGGCTCAGTGAGTTAAAGCCTCTGCCTTCAGCTCAAGTCATGATCCTAGGGTCCTGGGATCGAGCCCTGCATCAGGCGCTCTGCTCCACGGAGAGCCTGCTTCCTCCTCTCTCTCTGCCTGCCTCTCTGCCTGCTTGTGATCTCTGTCAAATAGATAAATAAAATCTTTTAAAAAATGCATATGTTTTAGTTATAACCACTTATATATGTAAAATAATCATTGGCCTGTGTTAGAACTGCGTATATGTTTCCATAAATTTTCCATTCATGCTTAATTTATGTGATCCCTTGTATTTCCAAAACCAGCTCTCTCTTCCCCAGTGCTCTCACTCCTGCCTGTCAGTTTTTCTGTCTGGCAGCTCCAGCTGCTTTTGCCCCCTTATAACATTTTGTTCCGGCAGTAGGGTTTGTAACCAAATGCTCACATGCTTTTATTTCTTGTTTCAACAGGTGGGGAGCACCCAATCTTGGGATTCCAGAAGGGTTTTTTACAGGCTGATAAGCCCCATTATAACCTGTGGGTCTTCTTCCACACTGGGCACCCAGCTGCCTTTTTCTATTTTTGGAAGAGCCACAGAAAATCTCCTGTCAAGAGTTTAAAACTTTCCACAGCCTGTAAATAGGGTGGTTCACCCCTTGCAAAATATAACCTGGATTGGTTACATGTAACCTTATTCTGACTTACATTCTTCAGCACCTTTTTTTTTTTTTAATTGCAGCTGTCTTGCTCTGCAATGTTCCACTGCATGTTTCATTTGTAGTATTGGTCCATAAAACAGCATCGAAACAGAGAGATGCTCTAAAAAGGGACAGTCTTCTGTTTAAGAGTGTTTTGAGAAAAAGGGGGGGGGGCTTTGTACAGTAAAGGGATTACCATGCCTTTTAGCTAAGCTATTTAAAAGAAATGCCAACAGGGAAAATACTAAAATCTTTTTAGTATTAGGCACTCAACATTAAATGAGACTAGTCTTTGAAGGTGCATGGAGGTAAAAATAGGAAAATAGAATTTTTAAAGCTTAAAAATTTTCAAATTCACCAGTTTCGGAAGTACTCTTGTTCTTAACAACTATAAAACTTAATTTGGGGAAAATAGGAAAGACTTGGGACTTAGATTTAGACATATTGGTTGTTTCATTCACAAATCTTATTGAGGAATCCTAAGAAGATGAAAGCAAATCATAGTAACATAATGATCAAAAGTTAGCCTCACGAGACACATGGGTGGGTCAGTGGGTTAAAGCCTTTGCCTTCAGCTCAGGTCATGATCTCAGCGTCCTGGGTTCGAGCCCTGCACCCTGCACCGGACTCTCTGCTCAGCGGGGAGCCTGCTTCCCTTCCTCTCTCTCTGCCTGCCTCTCTGCCTACTTGTGATCTCTGTCTGTCAAATACATAAAATCTTAAAAAAAAAAAAAAGTCAGCCTCACTTAATCCAGACCCACTCCCCAACACCAGAGTCTATTATTTTTATGTACTATTATATACTTGTACGTAAATATGAGAGAATATGTCTAGAATTATTTTGATTTTTATTTACATAAAAGTTAGACTGCATGGTGAGTGCTGTGAAGTGTGTAAATCTGGTGATTCACAGACCTGTACCCCTGGGGCTAATAATACATTATATGTTAATTTAAAAAAAAAGTTAGACTGCAGACATCACTTAAGCAAGTAGCATTTTTACACTCAACAACACTTCTATTAAAAAATGTGTTTTGGGATGTACCACTGTTTCCAATGTCTCACAATTACTACAATAAATTAATCTATGATTTAAAGCCTGTATATTAAAAAAAAAAATCAGCCTCGGGTTTGTTCTAAATCCTACTTTGTTTTTGACCTTATCAGAAATAGAAAAAGGAAGAAATTCACTAACCCCATTGCTTGGCTCTATTCCCTCAGCATTTCAGTGCTCGTTGTAAGGGAGAGATTAACCATCAAAAGTGAGGTGTGGATTTGAAGAAATTTTCCAGATAATTCAATCCCCCAAAAGCTACTCTGAGCTGAACAACCAGATATTTAAGAAGTAGGCTTTGTTCTTTCTTAAATTTTTACCTAGTCCTCCTAGTCTATTTCATTGGTAGAATTAATTTTTTTTTTAATTTTTAAAATTTTCTTATTTTTTATTTTTTTATAAACATATAATGTATTATTAGGCCCCAGGGGTACAGGTCTGTGAATCGCCAGGTTTACACACTTCACAGCACTCACCATAGCACATATCCTCCCCAATGTCCATAACCCCACCACCCACTCCCTACCTCCCTCCCCCCAGCCACTTTCAGTTTGTTTTGTGACATTAAGAGTCTCTCATGGTTTGTCTCCCTCCCAAGCCCATCTTGTTTCATTTATTCTTTTCCTACCCCTCAAGCCCCCACTTTGCATCTCCACTGCCTTATATCAGGGAGATCAAATGATAGTTGTCTTTCTCCGATTGACTTATTTCGCTAAGCATAATACCCTCTAGCTCCGTCCATGTCATTGCAAATGGCAAGATTTCATTTCTTTTGATGGCTGCATAGTATTCCATTGTGTATATATACCACATCTTCTTTATCCATTCATCTGTTGATAGACATCTGGGTTCTTTCCATAGTTTGGCTATTGTGGACATTGCTGCTATAAACATTCGGGTGCATGTGCCCCTTCAGATCACTGCATTTGTATCTCTAGGGTAAATACCCAGCAGTGCTATTGCTGGGTCGTAAGGTAGCTCTATTTTCAACTTTTTGAGGAACCTCCATGCTGTTTTCCAGAGTGGTTGCACCAGCTTGGTAGAATGAATTTGTCCATCTCTCCATTCCATGAGTTTTTCACTAACTGTTAGAACTAAAGGCACAGCATTCTGTTAAACAGGTTTTATTTATTTATGTTATTTTTTATTTTTTAAATTTCATACTGTTAAATTAGATTCAGGTGTACAATATACTTTTTGAACAGTATATAGTTGGTGTCCAATACAGTTATTCAATGCTCACATCAAAGTAAGTGTGCTCTTAATTCCCTTCACCTATTTCCCTCATTCCCCGCCGACCTACCCTCTGGTAACCACCAGTTTCTTCTCTATAGCTAAGAGTCTGGTTTTTTTGTTTTGTTTTGTTTTGTTTTTAATTTTAAAGAGAAAGAGAGGGAGAGAGCACACACAAGCAGGGGGAAGGGCAGAGGGAGAATCCCAAGCAGACTCCCCCATGAGTACGGAACACAATGCAGGCTCTATCCCAGGACCCTGACATCATGACCCTAGCTGAAGTCACGGTGGGGATGCTTAACCAACTGAGCCACCCAGGCACCCCAGTCTGGGTTTTTAAAAAAAGTTTGTTTTACTTGTGATCATGAAGAAGGGGCATGCCCTTTGTGAAGGACATGTTTATCTTTTCCATGTTAACTTGACACAATACAGGATGTACTTCCCAAATTCTAGCTACCTTTACCAACCAGTATGAACTCAAAAACAGGGTGGGAGAAAGTGTAGATCCTACTGAGGATTTAACTGTCTGTCCTATAGTCCCAGTACATCTTCAAGCCATGTCCTATACCTCCAGAGAAATATACGTACCCTAAAATCAGAATCCCTACTTACATTATTAGATCCATCCGGGTTAAATTCCTTGTTCTAGAATCACAGGACAAGTCAGTGTGAATAGAGGATGTGGAATCAGATCTAGGTTGGATCAACAACGCCCTGCTACTCAATATGAAAGATTCAAGCCCTTATAAGCCCTGCGGTATTCTACCACAAAGATTTCATTCTCAACAACTGGTTTGTGTAAAGTCAATATTAGTTGTATTTACAGATTATTTCGAGTGGGTTTTTGTTTTTTTTTTTTTGAGAGAGAAAGAATGGACGCTCACAGGAATGGGAGGGAGAGGCAGAGAGAAAGGGAATCTTCTTCTTTTTTTTTTTTAATTTTTTGTGGAGAGAGAGAATGTTAAGCAGGCTCCACACTCAGAACAGAGCCCAAGTGAGGCTTGATCTCAGAACCCTGAGATCATAACCTGAGCCAAAATCAAGAATCAAATGCTTACCCAACTGAGACACTTAGTCACCCCTGGTGTAGAGTTTTAGGATCATTTTTAATGTTAGAAAACAAATTCCCAGACCATCTAAATATAAGTTTGTGCTGACTTAGGGTTGTTTGCTGCTTAATTCATTGAATTAAGAGTAATCTTAATTACTCTCTAATCTCTTTCTTAAGAGTGGTGTCTTGACTTTTCCAGATAAGGGTAAACCTTTTACCTAGGAGTAAAGCAGAACCAATCTGTTTTAATATTTATTTAGGAGGTTGTAAGTTAAATAAGTGGAGTAAAGGGCTCTGTTTTAGTTTTACTAGACCTCATTTTGTTTGAATTTCTTTTCTTTCAAGCTATGGCATTTTGCAATGGTCAGGTAACTTTTTACACCGAAGAGGAATGAGATTCTGAGTCACAAATGAGCTCAAATCCCAAGTTCCTCTTTTTCAAAAACTATTTGCTATCTACGTCATATTATCTATGACTATGAGTTATTGGATCCTCAAAGAACTTTCAGGTACATTCCATATTACGTATTTCTGTCAGCAACGAGACTTCATTATGTGCCCTCTCATAGAACCTCAAAATCTCAGGAGAATTTTGCTGAGTTGAATCATGGTCTCAGGACAGACTGAATGGTATCAAGCATGAGAAACATATGTTGTTAAGCATACACTTATACCTACAGGTTTGTCCAGTAAAATATAGACTCTGCTGAGATGGTCCGGCGTGTTCTTACCACCAGCAAATTTTTGCTGTGTTTTTCATTTAGGGCTATAAGGCTGATTAAACCAGTGGGTCAAAGCCCACTGCAAATCCTGTAATAATATCATAACGAATTCTTAGGTGACATTTAGTCTGCACTGGTTTGGTTGTTTAAATATTAAAATAGTTCTGCACTAAATGACATATCTGATAAAGGGTTAGTATCCAAAATACATAAAGAGCTTATAAAACTCAACACTCAAAAAACAAATAACCCAATTAAAAAATGGTCAGAAGAGGGGCGCCTGGGTGGCTCAGTGGGTTAAAGCCTCTGCCTTCGGCTCAGGTCATGATCTCAGGGTCCTGGGATCGAGCCCCACATCAGGCTCTCTGCTCAGTGGGGAGCCTGCTTCTCCCTCTCTCCCTGCCTGCCTCTCTGACTACTTGTGATCTCTGTCTGTCAAATAAATAAATAAAATCTTTAAAAAAAAAAAAAAATGGTCAGAAGACATGAATAGACATTTTTCCAAAGAAGACATCCAGATGGCCAACAGACACATAAAAAGATACTCATCATCACTCATCATTAAGGAAATACAATTCGAAAGTGTGATGAGATACCAGCCCCCACCTGTCAGAATGGCTAAAATCAACCACACAAGAAACAACAGGTGTTGGCAAGGATGTGGAGAAAGGGGAGCCCTTCTGCACTGTTGGTGGGAATGCAAAATGGAGTAACCACTGTGGAAAACAGTGTGGAGGTTCCTCAAAAAGTTGAACTAGGATTACCCTATGATCCAGTAATTGCACTACTAGGTATTTACCCTAAGAATACAAAAAATACTAATTCGAAGGGATACATGCACCCTGAAGTTTATAGCAGCAACATCTACAATGGCCAAATTATGGAAAGAGCCCACATGTCCATCAAATGGTGAATGGATAAAGAAGATACGGTATAGATAAATAATGAAATATTACTCAGCCATAAAAAAGAATGAAATCTTGCCATTTGCAACATGGATGGATCTAGAGAGTACTATGCTGAGTGAAATAAAGTCAGAGAAAGACAAATATCATATGATTTCACACATACGTGGAATTGAAGAAACAAAACCAATGATCATAGGGGAAAACAGAGAGAGAGGCAAGCCAAGAAATAGGGTCTTAACTACAGAGAACAAACTCATGGTTACCAGGGGAAGAGGTGAATGGGGGGGGATGGGTGAAACAGCTGATGGGGATTAAGGAGGGCACCTGTGATGAGCACCGGCTGTTGTACCTAAGCCTTTGCTCTCTAAACTATACACCTACAACTAATATTACACTATAGGTTAACTAACTGGAATTTAAATAAAAACTTAAAAAAAATAGTTCTGTACCAGTTGCTAAATAGCTGCTGTCCCTCAGCAAACTCACTCCCAAGATCTAACAACTAAGGCATTTATTCTGGCCAGAAAGGGAAGTTTCTAACCCTGGTCCATTCTGACTGGCTTCCAATGTTACTGGTCATTGTAAAGTGTAGTGTCCCTCCTGCCTAAAATGAATGTGAAAATAAAAGTGAATGACATAACCAGTGTGTGCCTGTGTGTGTGTGTGTGTGTGTGTGTGTAAAGAGAGAGACACAGAGACATGTAGGTTGGATTAACAAAGCTCCGCTACTCAAATATGAAAGTTTCTTTTCTGTTTTATCCCAAGGTTTTCATTCTTGGCAGCTGGTTTATGTAAAAACAATGTTAATTTATTCATAGATTATTTGGAATGAGAATTTTAAGATTTTTTTAAGTTAAACTTTTTAATATTTTTAATTTAATATTAATATTAATATTGAAAGTGTACATTTATGGTATATGATAAAATATATCATGCATGATATATTTATGTTATATATTAAAATATATAAAATATATGATATGGTTATGTTTTATATATATCTTTTACTCTTCCATTTTGGCTGTTCTTCTTCTTATTCCCTACATGTATTTGAAAACTCTCATTTATTTATTATTATTATTATTATTATTTTTTTAAGATTTCTTTTTTTTTTTTAACTTATTTGCTAGACAGATCACAAGCAGGCAGAGAGGCAGGCAGAGAGAGACAGGAGGAGGAGAAGGCTCCCCGCCGAGCAGAGAGCCCGACGCGGGACTCGATCCCAGGACCCTGAGATCGCGACCCGAGCCGAAGGCAGAGGCCCTAACCACTGAGCCACCCAGGTGCCCTATTATTATTATTTTTTTAAGATTTTTTTTAATTTGTTTTATTTATTTGACAGAGATAGACACAGTGAGAGAGGGAACACAAGCAGGGGGAGTGGGAGAGAGAGAAGCAGGCTTCCCTTCAAGCAGAGAGCCAGATGCGGGGCTTGATCCCAGGACCCTGGGATCATGCCGAAGGCAGACGCTTAACTACTGAGCCATCCAGGCACCCCTAAATATTTTATTTATTTATTTGACAGAAAGAGAGAGACAGCACAAGCAAGGAACGTAACAGAGAGCCTGATGTGGGGTTCGATCCCAGGACCCTGGGATCATGACCTGAGCTGAAGGCAGCCGCTTAACCAACTGAGCCATCCAGGCGCCCTATTTTTATGTTTAAAATATAATATTTAATATTTTAGCTATACAAAAGCTAAGAAGGATAACAATACAAACATCCACACCTAGCCTGAGAAATAAAACATTACCATACTGTTTAAGTGTCTCGTGTTCACCCATTCCACATATTAATTCTCCTTCTGCTACCTCAGACATAATTATACCTCTGAATTTACTCTTTTTTACTCTTGGACACTTAAAAATATTTTGCTACATTTGTGTGGATTCCTAAATAGCATTTACCAATACTTGCACGTGTTTTTAATCTTTCTGGAAGAGGTTTCACACTGTGTATCTCCTTTTGTAATTTGCTTTTAATTTTTATTTTTTTTAAGGTTTGTTTTTAATTTATTAATTTGAGAGAGTAAGCGAGCGAGAGGAGGTAGTAAGGGGAGAGGCAGAAGCAGACTTCCCGCTCCGAAAGGAGCCCGAATCAAGGATCATGACCTGAGCCAAAGGCAGGTGCTTAATCGACTGAGGTACCCAGGTGGCCCTGTAATTTCCCTTTTAAAAACTCTGTGAGATTTATTCTTTTTTTTTTTTTTTAATATTTTATTTATTTATTTGGCAGACAGAGATCACAAGTAGACAGAGAGGCAGGCAGGGAGAGATAGAGGAGGAAGCAGGCTCCCGGCTAAGCAGAGAGCCTGACGCGGGCCTCGATTCCAGGACTCTGGGATCATGACCTGAGCCGAAGGCAGAGGCTTTAACCCACTGAGCCACCCAGGTGCCCCAAGATTTATTCTTTCACTTATTTTCATTGTATTTGCTGTTTCAGTGTTTAATTTTCCTCTGCTTGCTTACCCATTCTCTTACTGACAGGCATATTATTTTTTATTTTTTCTATTATAAACAATGCTTCCATAAAAATTCTTGTATTCGTCTCTTTGTGCACCTTAGTTTACTTATGTTAGTTACCGACTTAATACAAATCTGAGATGGGAGTGTGGGTCAGAATATAAATCAGTGAGGGGTTCCTGGGTGGCTCAGTGGGTTAAACCTCTGCCTTTGGCTCAGGTCATGATCTCAGGGTCTTGGGATCGAACCCCGCATTGGGCTCTCTGCTTAGCAGGAAGCCTGCTACCCCACCCCCACCCCTACTCTCTCTCTGCCTGCCTCTCTGGCTACTTGTGATCTCTGTCAAATAAATAAATAAAATCTTTAAAAAAAAAAGAATATAAATCAGTATACCAACTCTTTTCATCAACAAAACCTTACCTCAAAAAATGTGTCAGCTCACCTGAAGAATGCTTAGTGACACTTTTGATTTAAATACTTGGACAAGCTCTTCATTTTATTGTGGTCCAGTAACAATGAGTTTGAGAATGTGGACCACTTGCAGTGAAATTGTTAGGTCATAGGCACATCTTCAACTTCACTGCAAACTGTTTTCCCAAACCATTATACCAATTTACACAGCTCTCAGAAGTGCATAAAAACTCCCATTGCTTTACGTCACTGTCAACATGTGGTATAATCAGACCTTTTAATTTTTGCCAATCTGGTGGGAGATGGTTGCTCATTGAGGTTATATTTTGTCTCTCTCTGATTGCTAGTGATTAGAACATCTTACCATTTGAATTTCTTAAAAATTATTTTTTGTTGGGATATAATTGATATAAACATTGTATTAGTTTTAGGGGTACAGCTTAAAGATTTGATATATGTGTATATTTTTGTCTTTGTCTGATTTGCTTCACTTACCATAAGGTCCCAAAGTTTTATCCATGTTGTGGCAAATGGTTGACATTTTTAAAGATTGGTTTTTAGGGTTTTTCTTTTTTAAAGATTTAATTTTTAAGAAATCTCTATCCCAACATGGGGCTTGAACGTACAACCCTGAGATCAAGAGTCACTTGCTCCACTGACTGAATCAGCCAGGTGTTACAGTTTGTTTTTTTTTTTAAATCACTGAACTTTTCTGAACTGTTGCTACTAATCTTCAATTATTTTGTGCATTTGCTAAGTTTTTTTATTCAATGTTCCAAAGGTGGACCATGTTGCCCTACTGCTTTTTATTTATTATTATTATTGTTATTATTATTTTTTGGTGGTGGTATTTTTATATTTATTTTTTTATTTTTATTTTATTTCAAACCCAGTATAGTTAACATGGTGTCGTATTAGTTTCAGGTGTACAATATAGTGATTCAATAATTCCATACATTACTCAGTGCTCATCATGATAAATGTACTCTTAATTCCCTTCATCTATTTCACCCATTCCCCTTACCCACCTCCCCTCTGGTAACCATCTATTTGCTCTCTATAGCTGAGGGTTTGTTTTTTTGGTTTGTCTCTCTTTTTTTCTCTTTGTTCGTTTGTTTTGTTTTTTAAATTCCACAATGAGTGAAATCATATGGTATTTGTCTTTCTCTGACTTATTTCACTTAGCACTAAACTCTCTAGAACCATCCATGTTGTTGCAAATGACAAAATTTCATTCTTTTTTTATGGCTGAGTAATACTGCACTGTATGTAAACCACATCTTCTTATCCATATATCAGTGGATAAGAAGATGTGGATAGGAATTGGATAAGCAGATCACACTTGGGCTGCTTCCGTATTTTGGCTCCTGTATGTAATTCTGCAATAAACGTAGGGGTGTACATGTCCTTTCAAATTAGTTTTTTTGTATTCTTTGAGTAAATACCCAGAAGTAGAATTACTAGATCACATGATCATTCTATTTTTCATTCGTTACTCTTTTCCACAGTGGCTATACCAGTTTCCTTAGGGCTTTTTAAATCTCCTCCTCCTTCTCTCCCTTTCCCCATTTCGGATCCTTCCAGTCTTGCCTGCGGAATGTTGTTATTGATGCTCCTGTGACTGCCCCTCCTCCAGCTGGCCACTCCCAATGTCCCTTCATCTTCGGCCCCCATCTTCTTTCCCTGGGTTCCACTCACCCTGGCAGGCCACCCTTCTAGGAAGATTCCTTCAATTTTAACTTCTTTTTTTTTTTTTTTAAGGAAAATACCTAAATCTTTATTTAAAAAAAAATTTTTTTTAAAGATTTTATTTATTTATTTGACAGAGATCACAAGTAGGCAGAGAGGCAGGCAGAGAGAGGAGGAAGCAGGATCCCCGCTGAGCAGAGAGCCCGATGCGGGGCTCGATCCCAGGACCCGGAGATCATGACCTGAGCCGAAGGCAGCAGCTTAACCCACTGAGCCACCCAGGCGCCCCTATTTTTAAATTTTTTTTTAAAGATTTTATTTATTTGACACTGAGAGAGAGATCACAAGTAGATAGAGAGAGAGGGGGAAACAGGCTCCCCGCTGAGCAGAGAGCCCGATGTGGGGCTCGATTCCAGGACCCTGAGACCATGACCTGAGCCGAAGGCAGAGGCCCAACCCTCTGAGACACGAAGGCCCCCCCCTTAAATTCTGATTTTTAAATGGTTAGTATTTTCACCTGGTTCAAAATTCTTAAAGTATTGGGGCACCTGGGTGGCTCAGTGGGTTAAAGCCTCTGCCTTGTATTGGGGCACCTGGGTGGCTCAGTGGGTTAAAGCCTCTGCCTTCAACTCAGGTCATGATCCCAGGGTCCTGGGATTCAAGTCCCACATAGGGCTCTCTGCTTGGCAGGGAGCCTGCTCTCCTCCCCCACCCCCATGCCTGCCTCTCTGCCTACTTGTGATCCCTGTCTGTCAAATAAATAAAATAAAATCTTTTTTTTTTTAAAGATTTTTATTTATTTGACAGACAGAGATCACAAGTAGGCAGAGAGGCAGACGGAGAGAGAGACTGGAGGAAGCAGGCTCCCCGCTGAGCAGAGAGCCCGATGTGGGGCTCGATCCCAGAATCCTGGGATCATGACCTGAGCCGAAGGCAGAGGCCTTAACCCACTGAGCCACCCAGGCGCCCCTAAATAAAATCTTTAAAAAAAAATTCTTAAAGTATTAAAGAGTACAACTGATAAATCTCTCTCTTACTCACGGTCATCAGTTTCCTTACACACAGCCAGTATTAGCAATGTCTTCTCCATTTATGTAGAGATAACTTATACATGTACAGGCAAATAGTGTAGATCTCTCCCCCTTTTCTTAACTGAAACAGTAGGGCACTATTTACATGGGTTCTGACTTCAGGCTCAGTTATCTGCCTCCTCTTTTGGAGCAGGAATACTTAATTTGGTGGGTACCGTTCTCTACTTGGCTGCAGAGGTTCCTATACCTTTTTCAAGCTGAATCCAGCCTCTGGTTTCTCTGGCTTCCAGATTCTGGTGCACACATCAAGCTTTGCATGTCTCCTCAAAGCCCTTCTCATTAGTTTGAGGTAAAGAAGCAGCTACTTCTGCACCCCTCTGCCTAGTCTCCCAAAAATCCTCCCCTCAAATTCAGTGAGTCTACAATCTCTCAAGCCTTTCATATCACTGACCAGGCTGAAGGGTCTTGAGAAAGGGGCGAAGAATTGCATAACTGGTGACATAGTACTTCTTTGCAAATTTGCCACTTGGATGTCTGTCTCATAATTTACTTGTTGCTATCAGTTTGTCTTAGGATTTCACTCAAAAACTGCCGTTTAGGCGGTGCCTGGGTTGCTCAGTGGTTAGCGTCTGTGTTCAGCTCAGGTCATGATCCCCGAATCCCGGTTTTCAAGCCCCACATCGGGCTCCCTGCTCTATTAGCCTCCTTCTCCCTCTCCCTCTGCCTGTGTTCCCCCTGCTGTGCTCTCTCTGTCAAATAAATAAATACAATCTTTTTTAAAAATTGCAATTTAATATTCATTACAGTCAAATATGGTTAAATGCTTCAAGAGCTTATGTGTAGGGTATAAACAATTAAGTAATGGCACATCAAAAAGGAGAAAGATGGCTGTGTTTGAGGTGTTTGGGAGGCAAAGAGAGGCAGGGATCAGCACAAGAGACGAGAGGTGGAAATTGTGCATAGGCTGATATGAGGATAACATTGCTTTCCGCAAAGTGACAGGAACTTTTGGTGTTTTCTCTGTTACCCAGGAAGCAGCATGGGGGTGGAGAAGTATAAATAGGCTTTAGAGTAAGGGAGACCTCAAATCTCATAGTTGCCCTTTACCGATGGTATAATATCGGGCAAGTTGCTTAGCTTTTCTCAATCCACTTCCTCCTCTGAAAAAAGTTTTATAATACTTAATAGGATGGTTGTATAAATTCAGCGAAATAACATATGAAAATCATCTATCTCACTGCTTTACACAGAATGGATGGGAAAACAACTAAATAACTCTTTCCTTATGTTGTTTTTCTTGCTACCACCCGCACCTTTGGGATACCCACATTTCCTGTTCTTCCCTCCAGCATAGCTACCTAGAGTCACAGTACACATTTTACATATGTGCAGGATTTTTTACATCCACTTACGTCCTACTCCAGGCACAGCTAAAGGCCCTACAAAGAGGGAGCAGTTACTGCCTCCTGCTTCTACTATGAGATCCACTCAACAAGCAGTTATCGAGCACCTAAGTGTCCTAGTTACTGACCTAGGCCCTACTGGAGTACAGAGAGACAAAAGGGTCTTCAAGATACTTAAAGATGAGAAACTGCTTCTGGATAAATAGCTATCGGAGGAGTTCAGGCGGTGGAGGAAAGTGATGGGCAGAGAGCCTGTGTGAAGTGAGCACCTAGCGGAGGGTGGCAATATTTGCAGAAGGCAGGTCATTTAAGCTAAGTCCCGACACACGATAGAATTCACCATGCGGAGACTGGGGGAAGAGGATAAAGATATTAGAAGATATGTTGATCACAGAGCGTCTCTCAAAGCACCGTTCTGTCGATGCCTATACCTAACGGGAGGAAACTCCGTTTTACTTGCTCCTGAATCTTTAGCCATTAGGTACTGCATGCTGAAATGAACTGTAACTCTCGCGAATAAAACCGCCACAGTTGACAGCAGTGGGTAACTGCAGCAGCCGCAGAGCTGCAATTACTCTGAAACTGACTGGGGTAAAGAAGATTTACTTGGACGACAACTGGTGAAACATCGTAAACTCTGAGAAGCAGCAATTTCGATATCTGAGTTCACCCTGGTCAACCCCCACCTTGTGTTCTTTTTTTTTTTTTTTCTTTTGTGTGTGTGTGTGTGTTTTTTTTTGTTTTTTTTTGTTTGTTTTTTTTTTTTTTCTTTTTTGGCCGGGTACCTTGCAAAGCCAGAAGGCCCAATTAGCGTCGGAAGAAGGAGGGCAGGCAGCGGGGTGGGGGTGGGGGTGGGGGTGGGGGTGGGGGGGAGATCTCCGCTGCGGATCTACTCTGGCTCCTCCCGAGTCCTGCAAGGCACACATTCGCCACACTAAACATGGCGCTTTCGAGTGACCTTTCTTCGTTTTAGCTCTCTCTCAGCCTTTTAGCCACACTCAACATGGTCCTAACCGAAGGTTGTATTCCTGCGGAACCGTCTGGGGACAGTTCTCGCGAGGTTTGCCCGGGCCCCGACTGCTCCCGCCCTGCCTCGCGCGGCCGGCACTGCCACTGCCGCCGGCGCCGCTCCTCCTCCGTGTCAGTTGTTGGGCTGTAATGGCGACTGGGCTGCCGCTGCCGAAGTGACTCCCGGGCGGGGGAGCGGGGCCGGACCTGCGCCAGAGGGAACTGCAGAGAGCCGCAGCTCAGGGGGAGGCTTGCTGTGGGGGAGGGGAGGCAGCCTTTCCGCCTCTCCTTCCTTCTCTGCAGCCCGGCGGATCCCGGGAGCCGGTGCGAGGCGGGCACCCGGTGCGTCCCCGGAGCGGGGAGGCCAGGCCCGGCAGCCCTGGGGCCGGTCGGGGCGGCATCACTGCACCCTCCGCCAGGCCCCGCGGGATGCACCGTGGGAGCCGAGGGCGGAGGCGACACTCTCAGGTGAGCCGCGGGAGGACATGGTTGGGACCGCGGACGCTCGCTTTGCCTCTGCTGTCTCTGTCCGCGGTCCCGGGTCCCCGGTGGCGGCGAGAGAGGCGGGGTGGGGCGCCGGGAGCCCTGGCCCTGCCTGGCGTCCCCCTCGGGGAACCTCCCTAGGTCCTGAGCCTTTGCGGGGAGGGCCATCCTGAGACCTGGATTTCAGGTCCCACCGGTGTCTGCCGAAGACGGATTTCCTTCCTTGACCTGCCAGGGCTCTCCCCGCTCCCCGCCCCTCCTCTAGTCTGCGAAAGATTAAGGTACCTCTCGCCTTTGGTCTCCGGAGAAGTGCTCCTTCTTCACTTGCGGATCAGGCATATTTTAGGAAATTCCGGGCAACTGGCTCCAGTGGCAAGGATGACTGGTTTCTGTTCCTTTTTGGTGAGGATAAACATTCTCAAGTATAGGGCAAACTTTGGTCTGCGCCAGTCAAGCCGCTGCTCAATGTAGTCTACCGATTTATTCACAAATGATTTAGTGGGGGATTTAAAAAGCTTTACGCTTTGAACGTTGTCAGTATTTTCCTCGCCTTCTTTTTAAAATGTATTTACCAACATGGTACATAATATTTAGCTAATGTCACAAATACGGTTTGGAATTTCGCTGGATCTGTAGTTTTCAGATAGGAAGTTGCATATAGGTATACGATTTTAAATGTGGTTTTAGTGTAGCAGCAAATCTTCCATAAAGGAAAAGATCCTTCATAAAGGACAGGGGGTCAGGAGTAGCAGTCAGTATCCATGCACTCCACCTGATTGTTTTAATTGTTTTGTTTTGATGGTGATCCTTGTTTTGAATTTGGAAAAGTCGTTAATGGTTATGTTGCCATGTTAACGATGCCTCCTCCTGTCTTGTATTTGAAGGTTTTAAAGGAAAGGCTATCTTAGGCCAGCCTAGCAACAGCTTGAAACGATTTGTAAAAGCAATGGTAAAATCCTGAAAGCTGCTCTCCACTTTAAACATTTCTTAGTTTAAAATACTGTTTTTAAACAAGGCAGTGTGCTGCTAATAACATGAGATTGTGACTTTGGGGGAATGGTTGTTAGACCAATGGTAGAAGTTGCTTCAAACCCATGGATGTGTAATATGAATTAGTATTGGTGTGCAAACTTGATGAACTCCATTCAGTGTAATAAAGTAGATGTGAAGCACTAACGCCTCATTGCATTGAGTTTAAGATGCCTTGATCAGAAGATAAACATCAAGCTAAAATACCTTGTGTGTGTGGATAAATACATGTATCTCATTTTTTCATAGTAGCAGGACTTGTGTGTTTGCAATGATGGTGAGGTCTAATAACTAAACATAATAACTAAACATATGCGAGATAATTTCTCTAATTCTCTGAGACAGATTATTATGTAAGAGTGTTACTACTTAAACAGTCAACCTGTGGGGTAATCAATTTACGAATTACGAAGTTGTGAATTTTTTTTTAATGCTTTTGATTGCCAGTCTTTTGCCCATTTTTTATAACACTTCTGTTATATCATGGACAGAAGAAAGGAGGTGGAATCCCTGCCTAACCAATTTTACTTGTTAAATTGCTGTGTTATAGTGGCAGCAAAAAAGAAGCAACAGTTTAAAATAATTGACATCATTTTTTGGTGTATCACCACATACGGTGTTTTATTCAGTCTTTATAGCAGTGCGAGGGAGGTTTGGCAAATATTTTTGTTTTGCAGTTGTGGAAATTGACATGCAAGGAAGTTCATTTATATGAATGATGCTCTTATTTCTGCAGATCTAGAATTGTTTATTTTTATTGAGGTATAATTGACACATTAGTGTTTGGTGTTGTACAGTGTAATGGTTCTGTGTATATGTATTGTGAAATGATCACCACAATTCTAGTTAACATTGTAGAATTAGTTTTATTTTTAAGTTGAATATTAATATAGATAGTTCTGGACCATGGATTTTTAAAATCTAAAAAAAAAAATTCTATTTTTGCTCCTTTTGACATGCCACTAACTCCTTTATGCTGATGATTGTTGTTCTTTAAAAACAATACTTCCAATAATTTTTGTTAATTATGAGCAAGTCATGAATTACTATAGTGGATGGCTTTACGGCTATATGTACTTTTTGCTTGAACGGTGTTCTTAAGAAATTGTGGTTCATCTGTCGTCTCTCATTTTGTTTGGATACTCTTAGTTCTGTCATTTTTGGTAATTAAAATCATTTATACTCTTGGTTATGAAAAACCAGTATTTGGTCCACATGGTAGCATAACTGAAGAGTAGTAGCATCTTGGTGATTTTATTGTAGAACTGATGATTTAAAAAGTTAACTTGCCATCTACACTTGTGATTGCTCTTTTTTGCAGCATGGGACAAGTTGTGAAATAATTTTCTTTATTGACATTTTCTTTCTATCTCAGTTTCTAGTGTCACAGATAGTCCAAAAACACAATCAAAAGATTGAATAGCATTTTTTTCTCTGCCCTAATAGTTTTTTGTTTATTATTATCACAGGTATAACTTTACATTTACTAGTGATTATTTTGTTTGGTTATTTGCCTTCCCCATTTAGTCTGTAAGTTCCACGATGGCAGAGATCCTCTGTTAACTATTGTGTGCCCAGTGGCTAGCATATAGCAAACTAATCAGTAAGTATTAGTTGAATAAATTGACTAAAGAGTGGTCTTGGCATAGTGTTTAGAAAACAAAACAAAACACTGGTTCATGTTCCTAGGCACACATCAACTCTTATTAAGCATGTACTCCAGAGGTATGTTCCAGTTGGCTAGGTAGCAGGGAATGAAAGCCTGCGATTAAAAAGCCACAGGTGGATCCTGAAAACTTTATTGGATATTTTAATGATTTGCCTAGGTGTTCTGGCAATAGTTACTATAATTTAAAGAAAATAGAAGGTTTAAGACCCTGACCTAATTAGTACTATAATTATAGGCTCTTAATAACTTTAAGTCACTTCTTAATTACAGCATTGGGAGTTTTAAGTCTTAAAGGCCAGCTAGTCCAATTCCCATGTTTTACACATAAGTGAACAGTATCATATAGGGGAAATATCTCACCCAAAGTGGTTTCATAACTGGATGAAGAATTCACTGTAGAAGACTGCTAAGTCTCCGCTTGTTTAATGTCAGGTTATAATGATCAAATTATAATGATCAGTTATAATGATCAAATCAGACCATGATTGTGACCAACTGGGCAATCTATTCATTCTACATCAGAGTGAAAACTCAAAGTAGACCTCTCCATGAATCAAAAATATTAACTTAAAAATGAACCTCAACCCTCCCCTGTGTCACTGGGACTATAAATTGGTACAGCTAGGACAATATTCTGGAAGAAAATTTGGTGTTACTTATCAGAATTAAAAGGGCACACATTTCATCATTTCGTTTTTGGGAGTTTATCTTAAAGAAATTTTAACACAAAGAACAAGAGCAAATCTATAAGAATGTTCATTTTAACATTATTATAAGTGAATGCCAGTAGAATTTGTAAATAAAAAGTGTTCTAAATGTCCCATCTGGTAGGGGAATAGCTGAAATTATAGTATATTTATGCTGTGAAGTACTATGCATTTATTAACAGGTTGAGGGGTAGCTCTCTTCATGAGAAGCAGCTGACCGTCTCATTGAGTGCAGGGACCATGCAACTGAGTTTCTGGGTTCAGATCCCAGTTGTATCACTTATTAGATGCAGCCATTAGCAAATTACTTAAACTCATCTATAAAGTGGATATAATTACAGTTCTCACCCGACAGGACTGTTGTGAGAATTAAATGAGTTGCTATTTCAGCTGTAAGTAAGCATAGTAAGCACCAATACATGTTTAAGTGTTTGCAATTAATATTAGGTATTGACATAGAAGAATATTCATGATAAAATATTGAGTGAGAAAAATAATTGCATAACACTGTGGAATATGATTCGGTTTTGAAATAAACACATGGGCAAAGAAATTTAGTTTGATTTTATTGCAACTTTTTGTGTGCATAGAAAGAGTCTGTAAGGATAGATGTTTAACAATTAGCTGTGTTATCCCTGTAGGAGTGGATGATTTTCCTTTTTTTACTTTAGACACTTTTGTTTATTAAAAGTCCCACTTTTATAATTTTTGAAACATCTTTTTCTAAAAAAGAAAACACTTTAACAGTTTCTTCTATTATATAGTCATATAAATACATTTTCGAATTTACTTGTTTTTCAGAGATCTGTAGATTTCATCAATATGATACCACAGTGAGATTCTCTTTCAAAATCTTTTGTTGACGGAAGGTTAAACTTAAAACTGTTTATTTCCTACTAGCTCTGTGATCTTAAGTGTCATTTCTTCATTTACAAAGTAACTACATAGGCTAGATCAGTGTTCCTTGAACCCAGCATTCCCAGGCTGGGCCATGAGGTGCCTTGGAGCACTGTAGTGAACTCACACAGGTACTGTGGAATATTTAAAAATTTTCGAGGGAGACACAGTAATATTTGACAGCTGTGGGATATCTGTGTGATATTTGACATCTGTGGGACACTACTCAAACTATTAGTTTGAGGCAGTGACTGTGAGATCGTGCTACGTTTCTTCAGATGACAGGATGTCTTCAAAAAGCTGCGTTTGGGGGGCTGCTGTGATAAAAAGCAAGTACTGTGCAAAAGTCAGTGTGAATGGAAATGAAAGTTGGCAGTGGCTAAAGTGATTTCAAGGTTTGGGAAGCTGTGTAATGTATAGCTGGTGCACACATCCCATTAATAAGTCATTGTGGTTATATAGTAATAAAACATCCCTTTCAATTTATATGTATTTTTCAAACTGTTACTAAGTTGTTAGAACACAAAGCCTTATTTGATTGTATGGATCTAATAAATGGAACTGCTATCTATTTTTTTGGTGCTTGGGGGCACCATGAGAAACTTACTGAGACACTGGGAGCTCTGTGAACTGAAAAGGCGCGGGAACCTCTCCAACTCTTTTGACTAGGACCCTCACAGTAAGAAATATGTTTTTCATAGGGTTATAATAGATATATACATATACATATGTATACATATACATATGTAGATATATACATATGTATATATCTATTTATAAGTGAATTTTACACTTCAGGGCAAAAAAAGTAATCCTGACTTGTGGACTGTGAGACACTTTTATAGACATATATTCCTTGAAATTAATTTGGAAGTGTAAGCATTCAGGATAACTAGATGGTAGGTAAGCAAAGTATAGGCTGGTATTTCTAGGACTCCCCCCGGACCCTCAACATTGTTCCTGGTTTTGTTCATTGTTGTTACTTTTTCTTTCTTAAGTAAAAGACTAAGGTCACCTATAGTCAGATATAGCTCATCTCCTGTTGGTGGGGAATATTATGTTCTTTGTGATCCTCATCTGCCACTTATGTTCCAAAGGCCAAACTGGTACCAAATATTACACAGTTTTCTTCTGGATTTCTTAGATTACAGTAGATCAGCCTTGCATTTGTAAAAGTAGTTGTTGGGGGTTTTGTATTTTATTTTATTTTTTAAAGATTTTATTTATTTATTTGACAGAGAAAGTGAGAGGGAACACAAGCAGGGGGAATGGGACAGGGAGAAGGAGGCTTCCTGCTGAGCAAGTAGGCTGATGCAATGCGGGGCTCGATCCCAGGACCGATCCCAGGACCCTGGGATCATAACCTAAGCTGAAGGCAGTAGCTTAAGGACTGAGCCACCCAGGTGCCCCTGGTTTTTGTATTTAAAATGTAAAGAGAGGTGAGGCTGAATTCTCGGACCATTTGTATTTGTGTATTATACTATATTATGCGAGTGTTGATTATTCTGAGAATTTACTTGGAACAGTGTAATAGGTCTGACCTAGAGCTGAAATGTTTTCTCTTTTTTTTCTAGCGTGGTCCCTAGTACATTTGTTCATTTTATATTTAGACAAGATAGTATGACTGTTGCAGGGTTGTCTTTTCTCATTCTTTCAGGCAACTGTGGTTGTTACATAGGATCTGATAAAGATGAGAGAACTGAATGTAGCAAAGGCACGGTAAAAACGTTCTCTGGGAGAGCCAAAACAAAGTAATTTCTTTCATCTCTGTCTCCAGGACCAGACACATGGTAGGAGCCCAATAAATAATTGAGTCAAATCTATGTGACTGAATGAGAGCCCAGTCAATAAATGTAAAGGGAGAATTTGCTGCTAGAAGATACTTGAAAATTGGCTATTTCATAAAATGTCATCTTGTATCTTACTTGTGTGTATACCATAAGTCTAGATCAGCATTTCTCAAACTTTCTGGTGTCCAGACCATTTCATACTCTTGACTTATTAAGAGCTTCAAAGGGCTTTGTTTACGTGGGTTATATCTATTGGTATTTACTATGTTAGAAGTTTTAAACATTACTAGTTTTTTAAAAATTTCAATTCCAGTATAGTTAACATAGTGTTTTATTGGTATCAAGTGTATGATACAGTGAGTCAGCAGTTCTCCACGGAAGTCTCGGTCGTCACGATCGGTGTACTTTTCATCCCCTTCACCTGTTTCACTCACCCGTTTGTTCACCATCGTTAAGAGTCAGTTTTTTTGTTTCTCTTTTTTTACCCTGTTTGTTTGTTTTGTTTCTTAAATTCCACATATGAGTGATATCGTATGGTTTTCTCTGACTCATTTCACTTAGCATTATATGCTTTAGATACATCCATGTTGTTGCAAAGAGCGAGATTTTTTTTTCATGGCTGACTAATACTCCATCACACACACACACTTGGTCTGCTTCCATATTTTGGTGATTGTAAATAATGCTGCTATAAACATAGGGGTACATGTATCTTTTCAGATTACTGTTTTTATATTCTTTGGTAAATACCCAGTAGTGGAATTACTGGATGGATCATACGGTAGCTGAATTTTTAATTTTTGGAGGACTCTCTATACTGTTTTCCATAGTGGCTGCATCAGTTTGCATTCCTGCCAATAGTACAGTGAGGGTTCTTTTTTCTCTATATCTGTTTCTCGTATGGTTGATTTTCACCATTCTGAGGTGTGAGGTGACCTCTCATTGTGTTTTGATTTGCATTCTTCTGATGGTGAGAGATGTTGAGCATCTTTTCATGTGTGTCTTTGGCCATCTGTGTGTCGTCTTTGTAGAAATGTCTGGTTTGTGTGTTCTGCCCATTTTTTATTTTAGTTTTATTATAAATTTCTTTTAGAGAGGGACAAAGCTGGGGGGCAAAAGGAGAGGGAGAGCGAGAATCTTAAGCAGCCTCCACATGTAGCATGAGCCCAGTGTGCAGCTCGATCTCACAACCCTGGGATCATGACCTGAGCTGAAAATAACAGTTGGGCACTCAATGGACTGAGTCACCCAGGAGTCCCCTCTTCTGCCCAATTTTTTAAAGTTTATTTTATTATTATTATTTTTTAAAAGATTTCATTTATTTATTTGAGAGAGAGGGAGAAAGACAGAGAAAGCAACAGAGAGCATGAGTGGGGAGGAGTGGGAGAAGCAGGCTTCCTGCTCAGCTGGGACCCTGGGGTCATGAGCTGAGCAGAAGGCAGATGCTTAACCGACCAAGCCACCCAGGTGCCCCTCCTCTTCTGCCCAATTAAAAAAAATTAACATATAATGTATTATTTGTCCTGCCCATTTTTAAATCAATTATTTGTTTTTGTGTATGTGTTGAGTTGTATAAGTTCCTTCTGTAGTTTGGATACTAATCTTTCTTTTGGATATGTCACTTGCATATATTTTCTCCCATTCAGGGGTCTTTCAGTTTTGATGGTTGTTTCCTTAGCAGTGCGGAGCTTTTTGACTTTTTTTTTTTTTTTTTAAGATTTTATTTATTTATTTGACAGAGAGAGAGCTCACAAGTAGACAGAGGCAGGCAGAGAGAGAGGAGGGGAAGCAGGCTCCCTGCTGAGCAGAGAGCCCGATGCGGGGCTCGATCCCAAGACCCTGGAATCATGACCTGAGCCGAAGGCAGAGGCTTTAACCCACTGAGCCACCCAGGCGCCCCTAAAAAGGGTACCTGGCTGGCTCAGTAGGTAGAGCATTCGACTTTTTTTTTTTTTTTTTAAAGATTTTATTTATTTATTTGACAGAGAGAGAGCAGTGCGGAGCTTTTTATTTTGGTGTAGTCCCAGTAGTTTGTGTTTGCTTTTGTTTCTCTTGCCTCAGAAGACCTACCTAGTAAAATGTTGCTACTGCTTGTCCTCTCTTCTAGAATTTTCATGATTTCACATTTCACGTTTAGATCCTTAATCCATTTTGTTTTTATTTTTGTGTGTGGTGTAAGAGAATGGCTCAGTTTTATTCTTTTGCATGTAGCTGACTAGTTTCTCCAACACCATTTTTTGTCAAATCCTTTTTCTGCGTCTCTTGAAGTAATCATATGGCTTTTATCCTTTCTCTTGTTGATGTGATGTCTCATTGGTTTGATTTGTGAATATTGAACCACCCTTGCATCCCAGGAATAAACCCTGCTTGGTTGTGGTGAACTTTTTTTTTTTTTTAATGTATCGTTGGATTTAGTTTGCCAATATTTTGCTGAGGATTTTTGCATTTGTGTTCAGAGATATTTTCCTGTAGTTCTCTTTTTTTTTGTAGTGTCTTTATCTGGGTGGCTTTCCTTTCTCTTCAATTTTTTGGAATAGTTGGAGAAGAATAGGTGTTAGCTCTTCTTTAAATGTTTGGTAGAATTCACCTGTGAAGCCATGTGTTCCTGGACTTTTGTTTGTTGGTGGTTTTGTTTTTGTTTTGTTTGTGGTTTTTTTTTTTCTGATTTAATTTTATTGCTGGTAATTGATCTATTCAAATTTTTTGTTTCTTCCTGAGTCAGTTTTAGGAAGTTAATAAGATTCTAGGAATTCATTTCTTCCAGGTTGTCTGATCTGTTGGCATATAATTTTTCATAATATTCTCTTATAATCCTTTATAATTCTAGAGTTGGTTGGCATTACTCTTTCATTTCTGATCTTACTTGAGTCCTCTCTTCTTTTTTCTTAATGAGTCTGGCTAACTGTTTATTAGTTTTGTTGATCTTTTCAAAGAACCAGAGCTCCTGACTTTATTGATCTTGCTTTTTTTTTTTTTTTTAAGTTTCTATTTCATTTATTTCTGCTCTATCCTTCCTTCATTCTCTTGATTTTGGGTTTTGTTTCTTGTTCTTTTTGTATCTCATGTAGGTGTCAGGTTAGGTTGTTTATTTGAAAATTTTCTGCTGCTTGTAGTAGGTTGGTGTTGTTATAAAATTTCCTTCTTAGAATATCTTTTGCTGCATCCCAGAGATTTTGGATGGTTGTGTTTTCATTTTCATTTGTTTCTATGTATTTTTTTGATTTCCTCTTTGATTTCTTGGTTGACCCATTAATTTTTTTAGTAGCATGTTGTTTAACCTCCATATATTTGTATATTTTTTTCCAGATTTTTTCTTGTGGTTGATTTCTAGTTTCCTAGTGTTGTGGTTGGAAAAGATGCATGATATGGAAGTTTTAAATATACTTATTAATTTATTTAAAATAAATCCATATTAAAATAAACAGATAACATTTTTAAAATGAAAAATAACTATTTTCCAAAACAAAAACATTTAGTGAAAGGAGTGACATTGTTGGACATTTTCTAAATCTTTTTAATGTCTAGCTTAATAGAAGACGTCTGGGTTCTCCTATCTCCTTCTGCATTCCATCTGTTCTGATAACTTATATCATGCAGACTTCAGGAGCCTGCACTACACATACTCAGAATGAAAGTGAAAAAGAGGAGTAATGTCTTAATATTATTATGGAAATAGTTTTGGTTTCATAGACTTCCCCTGAAAGGTGGACCCTTAGAGATCCCTGGACCATGGTTGGAAGTGGTGGTATAGATTATAGAATAAGGACCTTAGAGGTCATGTAGTTATAATCACCTCTTATGGATATTTCTGGCTCATACATCTGGACTGAGAGAATACCTCAAGCTTGTTTTTTGGAAATAATCATAAGTTGGCTTTTGGAGATGGTGAGTAAGATGTGCTTTTGAGGTTTCTGAATAAGGTTTGATATGTGGGTTAGCATATCAGAGATAAGATCTGGGCTAGAGTTTGGCAGTCATTGGCATATACATGGTATTCGAAGCCTTGGGCATAGTGACGTCACCTAGAGTATAGTGTTAGAAAAGGGCCCATGGTCAAATCTGTTTGAATCTCTAGATTTGAGAGAAAAGGACTAGCTAGCAGAGGTGACTAAGATAGAGAACTAGAGAGAAGATGGAAAACCAGAGTATAGCGTATGGAAGCCAAGACAAATGAGTGCTTCAGGAGAGTAGTTAACTGTGATGAAGGCTGCCAAGAGGCCAAGCAAGATGAGGAATTTTCATTTGAAAATGCTTAGGCGTGCCTGGGTGCCTCAGTCGGTTAAGCATCCGACCTTCGATCTCCGCTCAAGTCTTGATCTTATGGTCATGAGTTCAAGCCCTGCATTGAAAGAAAAAAGAAAAGAAAAGAAAAAAGAAAATGCCCATTAGATTTAGAGATGAAGAGATCTTTGGTGACTTTACTGAGAACTGCTGTGGAGAAATGGGGGTGCCAGCCACATTGGAAAAATTGAAAAGTGAGTGAAAAATATTTCTAAATGGAGACTGAGTGTATTCAGTCAACTTTTTTGAGAAGTTTATAAAAGAAAAAGAGAGGGTGCTGGGTTGTGGGACTTTAGTGTAGTTTTAAGAAAGAAGATTAAGTATATGTGCTGATAGGAAGAATCTTGGTGAGAGGAGGAGGCTAGACATACACACAAGGGAAAATGTAATTTTCCCTTGTGTGTATGTTTCCCTTGTGTGTAATTGTTTCAAAGAATTTGAAAGAACTGGGAGATCTTAAAACAGATGAAGTATTCACATGGCTTCTTTCCTTTGAAAGTTACTTTTTGTATTTTCCAGTTCTTCCCCTTAGAAACTCTTAGCCTGCATGATAAGTGGGGAAGTTAAATGGTAAATGTAATTCTTTTAAATTTCTTGACTGTTAGTTTTCCCTGAGCCTTTGTGCTTCCCTTGTGAGGTATTTGGGTGATACTTCAAAGTTTGGGCTCTTTGTTTGTTAGCAAATAAATATTTTTTTTAAAGTTGCATTCGTGTTTGGTATAAGGTGTTTCTGCTTTTTATGTTTCATCCTAACCAGATTTTTTTATATCATTTTTATAGCTTTAGTGAAATTGTATTTGTTTTCTGTTGACGAGTTAGAGTCATCCTTAGCTAACTTTAGGAAGTTTTTTTTAATTGTTTTGAGCATTTCATACTTTATGTAATGTAAATAGAACCATGTCAAATATAGTTTCTTTTTTTAGTCCTCGTGATTTGACTTTAGTCTGAACAAAGCAGCATTGTTCATTTATCCTTCTGACTTTTTTGCATGAAACAACTTGTTTCTCTACAAGATGCCAGTTAAACTCACTCACTGTAAAATGGACACTAGAATGAAACTCTTGAGTCACTTAAATGAGTAATAAAAGTATTCTTAAGTTTGGGCTGCCTGGGTGGTTCAGTCAGTTAAGTGTCCGATTCTTGATTTCAACTCAGGTCGTGATTTTGGTTTTGTGAGATAGAGCTCTGTGTTGAGATCTGCACTGGGCATGAGCCTGTTTGGGATTCTCTCTATCCTCTCCTGCTCCTCCACCCTCTCTCTAATTTAAAAAACAAAATGTATTCTTAAGTTTTCTGAAATTTAAGAAGCTTGCAGTACAGTAAGGAGACAAAATGCAATGGAGTGATACAGATTCTCTTATTGACTTCTTGAAACTATGGTCATAAGAGAGGAGTGGGCAATAATTGATCTTTTTTTTTTTTTTTAAGATTTTTATTTATTTATTTGACAGAGAGAGACACAGTAAGAGAGGGAACACAAGCAGGGGAAGTGGGGGTGGGGCAGGCTTCCCACCCAGCAAGGAGCCCAACATAGGACTCAATCCCAGGACCCTGGGATCATGATCCGAACTGAAGGCAGACACCCAACGACTGAGCCACCCAGGTGGCCCAATAATTGATCCTTTAAAAACAAATCATGTTGGAAACCCCACATGATCTTGTCCCTTTCCTTCTCCAGCTTCATCTCTTGACATTTTTCCTTTCGGACACACGGGCCTTTTGGTTTCTTAAACCATGTTGTGTCTTTTTTGTCTCATGGCCATTCCAAATATTGTTTCTACTGCCTGCAAAGCTCTTTCTTGCCCACCTGTATTCATCCTTTAGTTCTTAGATTTGATGACACCTTCCTCTCCACTTCCTAGATTAGATGAATTTCCTTCTGTTACATGCTTCCATGGCACTTTCCTTTTTTACCCTTAATTATTTTCAACCCATTTGTAATATTTGTTGAATATCAATATTTTTGTGGAATATTTACTTCTGAGTAACCCTTTAGATTTCTTTCGCATGGGGGCCATGTTCCTTTTCACTGCTATATCCCCAGTTGCTTAGCACTTTTCATTCCTACTGCATACATGGCCCTCAGCAGATATTTGTTAAATGAGTGGATGGCATGGGTCAGATTGAGGAAAAGTTTTTTTGTAAGTGTGGAAGAACAGTTTGGTGCAACACCAAGGAGGTTGCTGAAACATCTTACCTGCCGTTTAGAAAGGAGGGTGGAATAAAATGCTTCATCTGTAGACAAATGTGAGGAAGTCCTGTCCTTTCCTGTGAGTTTGATAACAGTCAAGACATGTAGGTTAAATGAGCATTCTCTAAAGAAGTTAAAGTGCATTGAAGTTAATGGAACAGAGGTTCTGAAGAGGATAGAATTGAGGTGAGAAAGCCAAGTGCCTTCTAATGAAGTTATGTGAGAGGACAGGCGATAATGTTATAAATGGTGGTTGAGTTTGCATATTCAGAGAGGCATCATGTGAATGCTCATTAGAGGCTTTCAGAGGTTTGAGAGAGAGAGAGATCTAGATTTAATTTCCAGATCTGTCGCTGAACGACCTTGGACTGTTTCCATGGTCTGTCTAATACTGTTTCTTCATCAGTAAAATAGATATATAAATACTTCTCTTTCACACTTTAAAAACTTTATATAAAAAAACTCACTTGTTTTTAAAAGCATTAGCAAGAAAAGGAAAAACAGAAAAAGGTATGGAGCAGAAGATATGCCCTTCTCTTGATAGGGAGAGAGAATTTTTGGTTTTCTGGAATTCAGTGTTTAGTGTTTTTGTAAACAAAAAAGAAAATGTTAAAGGTCCCCAAAAGCTCATGGCTGTTTTGTTACACACATCCCACTGAGAAAAAGAGCATCAGGAAAAGAGCAGAAGAGGACAAGAGAAACCCCAGAGTGGAGCCAGGTCCATATGGGGGCAGTTTCTCTGTGCAGTATGTTCTTAGGGTCACAGAGAGCAAAAGGCTCTCTTTTTTTTGCTAGAAAAGGAGTGGGAAGAAATGGGAGGAGGGAAAAGGGTAAATAAGGGGTTTTAATGCATAGGGGAAATGGTGGGGGAGTGGTGCGTTGTACACTTTTCTCCTACCCTGTGGTGAGAGTATGTAAGGGAAGGGGGGACAGAAGAATAAAGATTTCCAGTTGCATTGAACAGAGATTTAGGTAAAGGGGTGGAGTAAAAGGCAAATAAGGGACAGGATTGTGGGTTGTGATGGAGACTGAAAATAAGATGTGGAAAACAATACAGTACTTGGCCCACACAGAAGGAACAAAGAAAATGGTAGGTATGATTATTAACTATTAGCTGCCTTCATGGTTACCCCCCCCCCCGCCCCGCCCCACCATGTTGGGCTCAATCCCAGGGCCCATGACCTGAGCTGAAGGCAGAGGGTTAACCAACTAAGCCACCCAGGTGTCCTGCACTCTGTTACCTTTTTAGAGCCCTTATCATTACACACACACACACACACACACACACACACACACACAGCATTCATTCATTCATTCAATAAACATTCCTTGAGCACTTAATGCTCACTCACAATGTCGTGACACACATGAACAAATAGTATACAATGTGGTAAAGTTATAAAGTTTCAAATATCACATGTGTATCAGTCTTTCCACAAGTTTGTATGGTCCTTAAGGACTACATCTTATTTACCTTTCCATCAACACAGACTTTCCATGAACAGAAAAACAAATGGCAATGTTGAAACCTGTTATGATCTCAACTTAAACAGAAAAGAATAGAGGAATCAAAGGCAACCAGTGAAAGGACAAACAGGGGAGGGACTGGGATAAATCAACAGAAGTAACAAGAAACATAATCACAGAAGCGGAAGAGATGGTTTAAAAAGCCAGGCTGGAAAATACCCTTAAGAAAGGAAAAGGAGGGCATCTGGGTGGCTCAGTCGGTTGAGCATCTGCCTTTGGCTCAGGATGTCTGGCTCCTTGCTCAGTAGGGATCCTGCTTCTCCCTCTGCCTGCTGTGCCTTCTGCTTGTGCTCTTCTTTCTGACAAATAAAATCTTAAAAAAAAAAAATGTTAACAGAATGCTATTGGGGAAACAGATGAAGTAGTAATTCAGTTAAGGGACGGTTGGGGAAAGATTTATGATAGATGGCATTAACATTTGGACTTGAAGGTTATTATTGCTAGAGAAAATTTAGGAAAAGAAGATAGGGAGGTAATGAAAATTTCTACATGTTTAGGGAATGCACTCTAGCTATGTCTTTTTATTTTTTTTTTAAGATTTTATTTATTTATTTGACAGAGATCACAAGTAGGCAGAGAGGCAGGCAGAGAGAGAGCAGGGAAGGAGGCTCCCTGCTGAGTAGAGAACCCGATGTGGGGCTTGATCCCAGGACCCTGGAATCATGACCTGAGCCGAAAGCAGAGGCTTTAGCCCACTGAGCCACCCAGGCGCCCCTAGCTATGTCTTTTTGACAAGAACAAGTAGTATACAGTAAAGATAGCAAGGGGGTTAAGACTGTAAGCTAAGGTTGTGGAGGATCCCAAGTTCCATCATGCTAAGGAATTTGGAATTTTAGCCCATAGGTGATAGTCACTGAAGAGCTATAAAAGCAGAATTGCTAGATTCTGTTTTCAGAAAGGTAATTGTGGATAATCTATATGGAGAATAGATTAGGAACAGAATAATTTAGGAAGCTTTTACCACAATTTAGGCTAAAGAAATGCTCTGAACAGAGGTCAGGGGAAGAGAGAGAAAGGAAGAGAGGAATTAGAAATATCCTGAATTTTTTTTTTTCAACAGCTTTATGGAGGCCTATTTTATGAGAGAAATATCTTAAGGATAGTACTGACTTGGTAACTTAGTAAATGCTGGTGAGGAGAGGCAGAAATGGCAAAGATAAACTGGGTGCATGATAACCCCATTTGTTAAGAAGAAGGGGAGATTTTGAAGATAGACAATAATGAATTTGGTTCTAAACTTGATAAATTCGAAGTGGCAGTGGGATTTGGAGGTGGACTGTCTAATAGACTGAAAACTTGGGTCCACAATTCAGAGAAAGACCTAGGATAGAAATAGGTTTGAAACCACGAAAGTGTGTGACATTGCCTGGAAAGAAGGAGCTAGGAAAGAAGAAGACTAAGAATGGAACCTTTGGAAATGTTACTGTTGATGAATTGGGCAAAAGTAGAGAAGCCATCAGTTAAGGGAAAAAAAAATCAAGTGGGACTGATTTCCAAAAGTAGCGAGTATTTCAAGATGAAAGCTTAAAACCACAAATGTGATAGAGTTATAATACCCAGCTGGAAATTATACAAAGGTATATTTCCTGGATTTTCTGGACAGATGGACTATATATGTATACATGTAGTCATATGTATATAATGTTTAAACTTAGTTTTAAGACCTTCATAAAAGAAACTTCTAAATCAGGAAAAGTAATTTTTCAGACTTTTAGAAAATAACGGATCTTTTGGTGCACCAGGGCGGCTCAGTTGGTTGAGCATCGGACTCTTGATTTCAGCTCAGGTCATGATCCCAGAGATGTGAGATCAAGCCCTGCATGTTCCACACTGCGTGTGGAGCCTGCTTGAGATGCTCTCGGTCTCCCTGTGCCCCACCTTCCCAGCTCATGCTCTCTGTCTCTCTTGGGGTGGGGGAGAAAAAGTAGGTATAGAAAGTATGGACTTTTTAGTTGAAGGACTGTTTATAAGAAAATGAATTTGAAGAAAAAAGGGAAATTTTCTCAGTAGATTTAAAAAAATGTTTTCTGGTGACCTGAGATAATCCTCTCTCAAAAGAATTGTCATAGAAATTTTCTGTATTTTCTTTCTCTTTTTTTAAACAATGTATTTAATGTATTTTTTCTATAGTATTTTTTTTTTAAGATTTTATTTATTTATTTATTTGACAGAGAGAGATCACAAGTAGGCAGAGAGGCAGGCAGAGAGAGAGGGGGAAGCAGGCTCCCTGCTGAGCAGAGAGCCTGACGCGGGGCTCCATCCCAGGACTCTGGGATTATGACCTGAGCCAAAGGCAGAGGCCTAACACACTGAGCTACCCAGGTGCCCCTCTATAGTATATATGAAATATATTTCACATGTATTTCTCTTAACTTATTTCCTCTATATGAGTTAGAGGCTGAAATGAATGATTTCATGGAATCCTCTTTTTATTTTTAGGATTTTGTCCCTTTTCCCCTTAAATAAAGAGAAATAAAAGGAAGTTTGTTGTAAGACTGAAGAGAGGTCTCAAAGAATGCAGGAGCAAAAAATGAGGTAGTGGTATTATGGGAACTACAAAATGGCTAAGAACAAGGCCACTTTTTCCTTTTTTTGGGAATCTACATGATCTCTCATTTGTTTTTCTTTGATCTCCAACTTGCTTTTTATCATGATTTTTCAGCTTGACTCCTCACAGCTCATTGACTCAGTTGCTTAACATTCCATTCTAAAATTCTTCGATCTCTTCTTGCCAGGGACTGGATAGGCCATTCTTGAGTTAGTTCTTCACTGTTCTTCAGTCGGCGATAGGGGGAGTGAGGGGTTGTGGATGGGAATGGGGGTGCTTGTTCTTCAGAGAGGGGGCTGTATTTGGGCAGACACAGTGATTGACATCTGTAATACATTCATACACAGTTTCATTTAATCTTTTTGGGAACATTATATGTATATATTTAGTTGCCACACAATGTTACATTAGTTTCAGGTATACAACATAGTGTTTTAAAGATATACTTTGAGATAATTTGTTTTGTGCTGAATAGGAAGGATTGCCGTTTGTATTTTGGAAAATGTTCAGAGTGCAAGGAGGATATACATGATAAGCATTGAGTTTAGGATAGTGGTTATTACTTCTGGATGGGGGGAGATGGAGATGAGTAGGGGACTTCAGCCAAATTTCAGTAGTTTATTTCTTCAACTGAGAGATAAGTACATAGATGTATATTATTATTTCTTATACCTTTTTTGTATGCCTTAACTATAGTATCTTAAAACACAGTAAAGAAGAAAGTCTAATTTGTGGATGATTGACAGTCATTTAAATTTGGACTTTCACAGATAACAAGTCTTAGAAAATAAAGCAATCTGACATGCTGTTGCGAGTTTATTAACCCTTTTGTGAATGTCATAGTTATTGACAGTATGGTTTTTAGCTATATTAATACAATTCATAAAATAACTTCTAAAATGTCAACTTAATGAGATGATCTAGTCTAACTCTCAGAGGCATTTATAAGAAAACCATGGTTCTCTGCCATTGTAGAAGTGGAGGGTTGTCACAGACTTATTACTAGATAACAGAATACTTACCTTTTATGAATATGGTATGCTGAGGCCTCCTAATGCAAAATAGTCTCTGTCCCTTCTTTTTCTTCATACCAAATATATAATAGACATATCCTAATTAATATGGTGTCTTTAAGGATATACTCCCAAGAAGCTTTAACAGATCTCCCCCATTGAATCAATGTTTCCTTTTGTGATAATTGTACATGTTTTATGGTATTGTCCAGATTATTATATTTCTCAGTTATATTATGTATATGTTTACCTCACCTACTTGATTACTGGACTTCTTTGAGAATGTCCTGAAGGCCATGGCATCTCTCTCTGGGAAAATATACATGGGTGATAACATACAGTAATTTTAGAGAGTTTATAAATTCCTTGAATTCCACTCGTGGATCCCTAGGTTAAGAATACTTATACTGGATTGTGAGGTTGGAGAGTCAGTCAGGGACATTTCATCTTCTTTTCTATAACACACGATACTTTGCACAAGTAGGTACTCAAAAAATGTTAGCATGGGGGCGCCTGGGTGGCTCAGTGGGTTAAAGCCTCTGCCTTTGGCTCCGGTCATGATCTCAGGGTCCTGGGATCCAGCCCCGCGTTGGGCTCTCTGCTCAGCGGGGAACCTGCTTCCTCCTCCTCTCTCTGCCTGCCTCTCTGTCTACTTGTGATCTCTGTCTGTCAAATAAATAGATAAATCTTTAAAAAAAAATGTTAGCATGAGGTGATTGATAGCAAGTTTATTCTCCCTATTCTTAGCCTTTTTTTTTTCCCCTAAGTATTTATTTATTTGAGAGAAAGCGAGAGAGCGCACATGTGAGCAAGCACAAGCAGGGCGAGTGGCAGAGGGAGAAGCAGGCTCCCTGCTGAGCAGGAAACCTGATTTGGGATGCAGGATTTGATTCTTGGACCGTGGGATCATGACCTGAGCTGAAGGCAGACACTTAACCAACTGAGCCACCCAGGCGCCCCTCCCTATTCTTAGTCTTAACAAAGATTATTACACTGGATTAAAAAGTTCTATTTTCTGTATACAGGATATGTCTAAAATAAAGTGTCCCAGAAAGCATAGAATGGAAAGGATACAGCAGGTATAATAGAATAAAGCAATACTTGCTTTTTATTAATAGCACACAAAATAGAATTGAATACTAAAGTATAGTTCTCTACAGACAATGATTGTCATTTTTATTCAAGAAATATAAAACCCTCATGACAATATAACAACCATGAACCTTTATGTACTAAATAATCCTATCAAGCTATGTAAACATTAATTTAAGAAATATGAAGAGAAGGAGACAAAAAGTAGTCATGGTAGTTTTTTGTCTGCCTTTCTTAATTCTTGAGAGATTAGGCAAAGAGAATGCACAAATATCCAATAAATCCAAAATTCCCATATGGCTATAGAATAAAGTTGTCATGTTGCCTATTAAAACATTTAACTGGGAAGGTAAGTTTCATTATTTCCCAGTAAACGATCTTTTTTTTTTTTTTTTAAGATTTTATTTATTTATTTGAAAGAGAGAGATCAGAAGCAGGCAGAGAGGCAGGCAGAGAGAGAGGAGGAAGCAGTCTCCCTGCTGAGCAGAAAGCCTGATGTGGGGCTCGATCCCAGGACCCTGAGACCATGACCTGAGCCGAAGGCAGCGGCTTAATCCACTGAGCCACCCAGGCGCCCCGCCAGTAAACGATTTTAAATAAGTTTAATCTGTACAGATTTTGTCATCTCAAAGTGGTTAGAAAAGGCATTTTATAGATCAAGATTTATACTTTAAAGATAGTAAGAGTTTTGACAGATTAGATTCTTCTTTCTATGAGGAGATATTTTTCGGTGTACTTTTTCCTCAATTTTTCTATTTTTAGAGAAAATGATGATTTTTACATATATATTCTTATATAAAGATAAAAATATAAAGAACTGGGGGAGCCTGGGTGGCTCAGTGGGTTAAAGCCTCTGCCTTTGGCTCAGGTCATGATCTCAGGGTCCTGGGATAGAGCCCCATATAGGGCTCTCTGCTCAGCGGGGAGCCTGCTTTCTCCTCTCTCTCTCTCTGCCTGTCTCTCTGCCTACTTGTGATCTCTTGTTTGTCAAGTAAATAGATAATATCTTAAAACATAAAGAACTGTCCTACTTAAATAGATTCTATTTATAACAGAATTCTATTCTATTCTGTTCTTCCTGTCTGAATTATCTTTTCATGTCCTTTGCCCATCTACCTACCATGATCATCATGTTTTTCTTACCAATTTGATGAGTTCTTTACATTATGAACGTAAGACCTTTGTCACATTTGATAAAATAATTTTCTCCAATCACTGTTAACAAAGGCATTTCAGTATGTTGTATATTAAAGAATCCTAGATTAATAGATTCTATTAATAATACTTCTTAGGTATAGGATAACCTGGGATTTTGAAAGATAAGATATTGTAAAACTGACATTCATGAGATTGGGCATATTATAGAAGTGAATTATAATTATAAACCCAAATCAGGCATGTTATTGGAAAATACTTTTAATTGATGTATAATGTACATTGAAAAAAGCATGTAAATCTACAGCTTGATGGAAGTCTCATAAACTGAACTGATGTAATCAGCACCCATATTAACAAACAATATTATCAGTACCTCAAAGGGCCTTCCTTGCTCCAATTCTAGTCACCACCCTCCTGCCCAAACTGTATGTAACCACTATTCTAACACCATAGATTACTTTTGCCTGTTTGATACTTTATAGAATGGAATTATGCAGCATGTATACTTATTTCTGGCATTTTTCACCTAACATATTTGGAGCATGTAGTTCTAATTCATTCATCCTCATATTAAATGGTGAATATACTATAATTTATAAGACGAAATTTTACATAAATGTCACACTCCTGATAATTAAGTCATTTGCATTTGATGATGATTAACCATTAAGAAGGTTTTTATTTTGAAGTAGATATAAATGCATTTCTTATCAGCACTGGCCCCAGAATATAGAGATTATGGACATATATGCGATTTTTGGTATATTTCTCCTCATTGGGAAATTGAGAATTACTATATATTTTAGCATTTATTTTAGTTTCAAAGCAAAGAGAGTTTTGCTCAAAACTTTTGCCAATTGGTTGATAAATTATTTAGTAATATGGAATAGCTCATGTTTGTTATTTTGATAGTTCACTAGGCCAAATTATCTTTATGAGAAGGAAAGTAAAATGAGTTAATTTTTTGAGCTATGTGGGCATCACTGGTGGAAGTTTTTATGGTTGGAAAAATTTTAAACTATTGGCATATATGTTTTTAATTTTTCTATCATTCATATCTTTCTAAAACTTAGATTGCCATTTCTTAGAGACATATTGTATAATTTATGACAAATTTTATTTTTAGAACATTTTTGAAGTTTTTTTAAAAGAAATTTTATTTTATTTTATTTTAAAGATTTTATTTATTTGAGAGAGAGGGAATGAGAGAGAGAGAACATGAGAGTGGAGAGGTCAGAGGGAGAGCAAACTCTACGCAAGCAATGAACTCGATGCAGGGGCTCCAGGATCATGACCTGAGCTGAAGGCAGTTGCTTAACCAACTGAGCCACCTAGGCGCCCTAAAAGAAATTTTAAAATGATTATTTACTGTGGGTGAAATTAACTCCCCTAAAAATTAATTATGCCTTCAGTTTTATGTGTTTGTATTTTAGTAGGTAGGTTTTTCTTTAAATTTCTTTAAATTTTCTTTAAATTTAAATTTAAACTT
>NW_022631018.1:7828359-7847919 GCF_010015895.1 Lontra canadensis | reverse complement strand
AATTTGTTAATTTAAATTTTCTTTAAAATTTAAATTTCTTTAAATTTTTCTTTAAATTTCTTTAAATTTTCTTTAAATAAATTTCTTCTTTTAATTTGTATTTTAGTAAGTAGGTTTTTCTTTAAAATTTTCTTTAAATTTCTTTAAATTTAAATTAAATTTCTTTAGTAGGTAGGTTTTTCTTTAAATTTAAATTTTCTTTAAATTTCTTTAAAATTTTCTTTAAATTTAAAATTAAATTTTCTTTAAATCTTTAAAAAAGATTTTATTTATCTTAGAGAGAGAAAGAGAGAGAGCACAAGCATGAGGGGAAGCAGAGGGAGAGGGAAAGAGAGAGTCTCAAGCAGACTCCATGCTGAGCACATGCCTAACATGGGGCTTGATTCCATGACCCTGAGATCATGACCCCCACCAAAAACAAGAGTCAGTGGCTTAACCGACTAAGCCACCCAGATGCCCCATCTTTTCCTTAAATTTAAATTAGGTTCTTTAATATACAACATACTGAACTGGCTTTGAAAACAGTGGTTGAAGAAAATTATTTTTATCAAATGTGACAAAGATCATATATTCATAATGTAAAGAACTCATCAAATTGATAAGAAAAACATGATGATCCTGGTAGTAGATGGGCAAAGGACATGATAATTCACACATGAAGAACTAAGATTGAGATTATAAGGGACTCTAGAAGGTAGTAGATTATAAGGGACTCTAGAAGGCATAAAGATAGATCTATGGCAAAGATCTATCCTAGCAGATCTATCTTAGCAGTTTATTGAATTCAAATTAAAACAACCATTTTCTTCCTACTAAATGAGCAAAGGTAAATAGAATAGATATAATGCTCAATATTAAAAGAGGTTAATGAAACTAGTAGGCTTATTGTAAATAAGAACAGTTGTAAATTATAAATTGGAAAACAGTTTAACATTGGATCTCAAGAGCAGCGTGTTCTTCACACTCTTTAGTTCATTTTTTTGTAGATCCTGTTTGTAGGATCCCCTGTTTTTTGTAGATCCCCTTTGTAGATCCTGTTCTAGATAAATAAGCAAAAATTCACAGATACAAATATGTTCATTTCAGTGTTACTTGTAAGGCAGGATATTGTACTGGTAATCTGTTGCTGTGTAACTCCAGAGAATAAGCAATGCCTTTTGTGACCTACACTTAAAAGTCACATATTGACACTTCAATGACATTTGATTTGTTAAAAGTGTATCCCTAAGACCAGCTTACACTTAATGGAAGAAAAATTAACCTCTACTTGAAGAAAGGAGTATCATAGAATTTATGAATATATTTAAAAACTACCACAAATATCTAGCAGTAGGACACAAAAATAAAAATTTTTTATTCTTTACACAAATTAGAGTAAAAAAAAGAAAATTAGGAAAAAGAAACTATGCAAAATAGCTTAATGATCATTTTAAGATTTGGGGGCTAGGGATGAGTTTCCTTGCCTGTATTTTCCAAACTTTCAGTGTTTTGTGAGTTTCATAACAGAATAATTCTATATTCATAGGAAAAAATGACTATTACCAAGCTGTCTAGTCAGCATAAGCAGATGATGATCTTTCTCTTTGAATCATGATATAATTTTTTCTTTTTTTTTTTGTGATAGAATACACAACATAAAATGTACCACCTTAACCATTTTCAGTGTATAATTTAGTGGTATTAAATAATTTATAGCATTCAAAACCACAATGAGATACCACCTCACACCAGTCAGAATGGCTAAAATTAACAAGTCAGGAAATGACAGATGCTGGCGAGGATGCGGAGAAAGGGGAACCCTCCTACACTGTTGGTGGGAATGCAAGCTGGTGCAACCACTCTGGAAAACAGCATGGAGGTTCCTCAAAAAGTTGAAAATAGAGCTACCCTATGACCCAGCAATTGCACTACTGGGTATTTACCCTAAAGATACATAGTGATCCGAAGGGCACGTGAACCCGAATGTTTATAACAGCAATGTCCACAATAGCCAAAGTATGGAAAGAACCTAGATGTCCACTGACAGATGAATGGATAAAGAAGATGTGGTATATATACACAGTGGAATACTATGCAGCCATCAAAAGAAATGAAATCTTGTCATTTGTAACGACGTGGATGGAACTAGAGGGTATCATGCTTAGCGAAATAAGTCAATCGGAGAAAGACAACTATCATATGATCTCCCTGATATGAGGAAGTGGAGATGCAATGTGGGGGGGTTTGAGGGGTAGGAAAAGAATAAATGGAACAAGATGGGATCGGGCGGGAGACAAACCATAATACACTCTTAATGTTACAAAAACTGAGGAGGGCGGGGGGAGTGGGGGTAGGGAGAGCGTGGTGGGGTAATGGACATTGGGGAGGGTATGTGCTGTGGTGAGTGCTGTGAAGTGTGTAAACCTGGCGATTCACAGACCTGTACCCCTAGGGCTAATAATACATTATATGTTTATAAAAAAATTATTTAAAAAATTTATAGCATTATGCAACCATTATCACCATCTGTCTTGGATCACTTTCTGTCTTGTAAAACTGAATTCTATACCCATTAAGCAATAGCTCCCTGTTCCCCCCCTTCCCCAGTTCTTGGCAACCACTGTGTTTTTTCCCTATGATTTTGACTACTCTAGGTGTCTTATAGAAGTGGAATCATGTAGTATTCGGCTTTGTAACTGGCTTGTCTCAGTTAGTTGATGTCTCAAAGTTCACCTGTATTATAGTATATGGCAAAATTTTCCACTTAATGCTGAATAATGTTCCATTGTATGTATATACCACATTTTACGTACCTTTGCATCTGTTGGTGGACAGTTTTGCTTTCACTTTTTGACTATTGTGAACAATGCTGCTATAAACATGGATGTACAAATGTCTCTTTGAGACCCTGTTTTCATTTGTTTTGTGCTGGATCATGTGGTTAATTCTATTTTTAATTTTTTGAGGAACTGCCATACTGTTTTCCATAGAGCCTGTATCATTTTACCTTCCCACCAACATTGCACAAGAGTTACAGTTTTCTCCACATCAACATTTGTTATTTTCTGTTGTTGTTTTGTTTCTTTGTTTGTTTTTGGGTATCCTAGTTGGTGTGAGGTGGTCATGATAGACTTCTTAATGATTTAGTTTTCCAAGGAAAAATAAAGGTAGTAGATTATAAGGGACTCTAGAAGGCATAAAGATAACTTGTAGAGTTGATAATAATTTAGATAAATCTTTTTCTGACTTCCATGAAAGTTAAGATAAATGAGAGTATTTTCTTTACTAATACCATAATATTGATGTTTCATGAATGCTGATGCTATGATTGTAGGTAAAGTGGCAGGATGAGGAGCAGCAAATCAAAAGAGGTGCCTTTACCAAATCCAAGGAACTCTCAAAGCAAGGATACTGTTCAAGGTATGATTTATTTTCTTTAAACTTTAGAATTAATGCCTGCTTTTGATTTATAAAGTGGATAATTTTTTAGGTTCAGTTTTTATATATGCTTTAAATGTGCAAGGTACCTCACCTTCAGAGGTGTCCTATGGCAAACTTATAAAGGAAAACATAAAAAAGAATCAGGATATATAGAATTAGTTTTACACAGTTTTTTGGAAATTCTGATTAATGTCAACAAATGTTGTAATATAGCTCCTAATAAAGTTTTAGATTGTGAAGATAAGAAAAGAAAAATCACAGATAAGAAAAGGCAAAGTCTCATTGAACTATTTTTTTTTTTTTTTTTAAGATTTTGTTTATTTATTTGACAGACAGAGATCACAGGTAGGCAGAGAGGCAGGCAGAGAGAGGAAGGGAAGCAGGCTCCCTGCTGAGCAGAGAGCCCGACGCGGGGCTCGATCCCAGGACCCCGGGATCATGACCTGAGCCGAAGGCAGAGGCTTAACCCACTGAGCCACCCAGGCGCCCCGAACTATTTTTTTTTTTAAAATGATGCATCAAGGGTTACTTTAATTAGGACATGATATATTTTGAGGTGCATTGACAAACTAGAGTATATCTGGAGGAAGATTATTGGGTTTATGTGGGATCTGGAAATCATGTCACATGAGGAACATTTGGAGGGAATGAAATTGTTTATCCTAGAGAAAGATGATTTAAGGGAACTAGGTGGCCTTGTACTATTTGAAGGGCTCTTATCTGAAAGACTCGATTTTACCTTTGTTTCTTTTGGTAGATTGAGGTCTGGAGTAGTTTTTAATCTTTTCAACATCATGATTGTGAAATACACTACAGTACAAAATTTCGTGTTTAGGTCACTGGGGTAAATAGAGGATACTGCCTGTTGTTGGAGTTGTCTGATGGGGCTGTGAATGGGGATGTTGTCCTAAGAATTAATAGGATCAGTGTCTAATACAACTCTAAATCATATACTAGGAAGCTTGGCTTTATAGAATAGGAAAAGTACCTTTTTTTTTTTTTTTAAGATATTTATTTATTTGACACAGAGAGAGATCACAAGTAGGCAGAGAGGCAGGCAGAGAGAAAAGGGGAAGCAGGCTCCCTGCTGAGCAGAGAGCCTGATGCGGGGCTCGATCCCATGACCTCGGATGATGACCTGAGCCGAAGACCGAGGCCCAACCCATTAAGCCACCCAGGCGCCCAAGTACTATGTTTTGGTTCAATATAATGAAGCATTTGCTGAGAAATAGTTCTGCCTAATAAAATGGTTCTCATAATTTTGAGTGCATTTAGGAGCTTACTGAAATGCAGATTTTGAGGACCACTTTAGAGATTCTGATTCAGTAAATATCAATGTTTCTCAGCAGATAGAACCACATCGTGGGACGCACTTTCTCAGACTAAGGCTGCTGTAAGTAGTTAGAGTTTCCATTTATTTCTTTCTGGTTTAAAATTGATTTCCTGTTAAAATTGAATAGATTACGTTTTTTTCTATAGTACTTTTTCATAGGAAAATAAAGAATTTAGTAAGAAGTTAATACCATTTATTACAAAATGAACATTAAGGATGACTATTAAATAGGACAGGGATAATCAAGACACTACTTCAGGTGTCAGGAACATTAATACTATGGCATATAAATATTAAAGTGATTTATTCTATTTATTTTCCTTTAATAAATTTGTTCATTTGGCTTATTGAAATGAAGATTTAAAACAAAATGAATTTGGGAATGTGGGGTTATGTCTGTGTAGAAAGCTCAGAGTCAGAGAGGAAATGAAAGGAGCAGCTTCTTTAATGGACTAGGAGTGACCTCTTTTGTGGCAATGACAGACTGCTTTTTCTCAATACAGCTGAACAATGACTATGGGCAACCTGTTTTCATTTGTGTTCTGTCCAGTCTTGTCTGGAGTTTAGGAATCCAAATTTGGCAAGTGATACATAGTCTCTTTGAGGGGAGATTGTTTCCTTTTTCTTTTTGTTTTCATTTGCTCTCTAGAAAAATTACTCTCCTAATATCTCCTTTCTTGTTTTCTTTTTTTCCTACCTGAATTTGAGTCACCTATTTCTTTACATTATGAATATGGTATTTTCTGCCCCCTAATCTTTTGAACTGGTATGAAAATGGATCTGGAAAAGGTACTATAACCTAGATTTGGTCATAATGTAGGGTCAAATGCACGTTATATATATTCTCTCTCTCTTCTACATGAGCATTATGTATCTACAATGTAGGAAGAGTTTTTATCCCCAGTTTAATTTAGAGTTAACCTAATTTGGAGCTGAACTGTTAATTTTCATTTTTCAAAACTATTGTGTTTTTAGAAATTATTTTTAAGGATGCTAAGGGGGCTTATAATATAAATGGGAGGAAAAAGCCTGATACAGATTATGAAGATTTATTTCATTTTTTGAGTACATTGTACCACAAAAATCTGAGAGAAAATAAATTAGAATTTTATACAAAGTGTTTATCTCTATGTGGTGGGATTTTGACGATTTTAATTTCATTTTTTATGCCTTTTCTCTGTTTTCCAAGTTTTCTCTTATAAGCATATAATTAGGGAAAAATGCTTTATTAAATAATTTAAGAACATTGGTGGTTTTATCAGAAATTCACTTACACTGTAAAGTGTATGGAAACCTGAGTTTTCTATCTTAAGAATTTTATCTTTATTGTGAAACTTATAGGCATAAGACTGTTATGCCTATAATATAAGCTGTTCGAACAGTTCTAAATTTTAGTCCATCTGAATTGTTCTTATCTAATTTTTGCGTGCAAAATGCACAGGATATATAGCATAAGGATATGTGACCTATAATGTCAGAAAATGTACTGCTTGCTTAAAAAAAATCAGCAATAAAAAAAAAAGGTCAAAAAGACAAATGAAACTTTTTGATACTCTTCAGAATCTTTTTGATTTTCTTGTCCAAATTTGGGCAGCATTGTATCACTTCTTACTATAGGTGAAGTAGCAAGTAATGAAAAAAATTAATATTGAACAAAGGCATTCCTGAGTTGTTTTGACTTTGGAGAAAAGTACTGGACAATATAATTTAAATAACTGTAAATTGGGGCGCCTGGCTGACACAGTAGAGCATGCAACTCTTGATCTCAGGGTCATGAGTTCAAGCCCCACATTGGGCATAGAGTTTACATTTAAAAAAGTAAAAAATAAAGTAAAATAAAATAAAAAAATAAAAAAATAAAGTAAAAAATTAACTATGTAAATAAATGGTAGCTGGTTTATTTACAGAATTAACCTCTTTGTTGTGATGGTGTTTAAACTTTAGCTGAGACACATTGAAAACAAATTAGAAGTAACCCCTACAAGTACAGCTGTGTTTGATTCTGTCATGGATACCAAGAAATCTGCAAGTGCTACCCGAAAAATAAGTAGAAAAGGTATGTATAAAGTTACTTTCAAAGATACAAATATAGATGTTAATTTTGTTTCAGTTTAATTTCTTTATATAGTCCCTCATATTTGCTAGCTCTTTAATCAGAGATGATACCTCATCAACATTTAGGTTTTTTTGTCTTTGGTACTGAGTAGTCATGAAGCAACCTCATGTTCAGTGACTGTAGATGATGTTTTCACATCTTTCTTTTTTTAAGATTTTTAAGTTTATTTAGAGAGTGAGAATGAGCAGGGGGAGGGGCAGAGGCAGAGGGAGAGAATCTCAAGCTGGAGCCCATTATGGGGCTCGATCTTACAACCCTGAGATCGTGACCTGAGCTGAAATCAAGACTCGGATGCTTAACCGACTGAACCACCCAGGTGCCCCATGTTTTCACCATCTTTTCTTTCTTCTTTTTTTTTTTTTTTTAAAGATTTTATTTATTTGACAAAGAGTGAGACAGTGAGAGAGGGAACACAAGCGGGGCAGAGGGGGGGGCAGTGAGAGAGGGAGAGGCCGGCTTCCCGCTGAGCAGGGAGCCCGATATGGGGCTTGATCCCAGAACTGTGGGATCATGACCCGAGCCAAGGGCACACTCTCAACGACTGAGCCAACCAGGTGCCCCTTCACCATCTTTTCATCAGGGACTTTAGCGTTACTACACCACTTTTGACAGTGACTTTTCATTGGTTTTTAGTGATGAGAATTTGATTTTAAGTGTTTGAAATTATATATTCTTTCTTTAAATTCACAGATCTATCAACGAGATTTAGTTGACTTAGTGAATTTTACATATTTTAGGGAGTTTTAAATAATAACTGGAATATTTAACAGATACTGTCATAAATTGACAAAATGCAAATACTTTCTTTGATTACCTGTCATGTATGTAATTTTGTAGTTCCTTAATTAGTGGTCTAAAACCTAGAGGTTAGTACTAAAGTAAAACTAATTTTTTTTTTAACCTGTGAATCTGGTGCGTTTTACTTGATAATTCTTTTTTTTAAGTGAGTGTCAACCTTTAACAAAAAATAATTTTGTATGTGGAGTTTTTCATTGTTTGTTCAGAATAGTTTTTTCTTTATAGATTGAGTAAATAATTTAACCTCAGTGTTTCCTATCTACTTATATAATATCCAACTAGAGATGCCAGAAATGATAGATACCTGTTATTTTCACAAATACTAGTCAAATTCAGAGGCAGTCGTATGTTCTTACAGATTTTCTTTTTCTTCAGATGGTAGATATCTGGATGATTCTTGGGCTAATGCTCCAACTTCTAAATCTTCTAAATCACGAAAAGAGAAATCTCGGAGTCCTCTCAGAGTTACCACCTTGGAGAGTAATGTAAAGAAAAATAACCGTGTGGAGTTTCGTGAACCTTTGGTTTCTTACAGGTTAGTGATTAAAAACAAATTATCAAATAGGATTAGCCTGTAATATTTACAAAAGGATTATGGTTTCTTTTCTGGGTTTTTCATGGCACTCTGGCTCTAATATTACTACCTTTTTAATTTTCCAAAAAGATAAAGCAAAAATGTTTTATATTCTGAAATACTAACTTTCTATTCTTTCACAGATTGAATATTTAGGGGGAAGAAGTAGTGGCTCAGGCTACCACCATTGTAATATATATGTTTCCTGTAGACAGATTATTCAGTCTCTGGAAGTACAGATTTTTTTTTCTTAATTTCTCAGATTAGGTGTTGTGCATAATGGACTTTTTATAGCTTAGTTTTCTTCTTTTTTTTTTTGTTTTGGTAGCATTAATCAGTTACCTAAAATTTCTTTCCTAGTGAGAATGTGAGTTGTTTTATTGTTTCACTTTGTTGTTTGTGGCTCCCCTCAGCAACTTATTGTCAGATGTTCAGGATTGATATATGAATTTGATAGTATGGATAATATCAAATGATGTGTATTTTTGTTAGCTGATGATTTAGAATTTTCAGTAGATAAAATGATAGAATTTTATATTTGAGGAGCATTTTACTAATGTTATAAAATATGTGGTAATGCTCTCAGTATAGCAAATAATATTAAGTAATAAACTCTGAACCTTATATTTCTTGGCTTCATTTATTAACATTTTTAGTGTTATAAAATATCAGTCAGTAAGTCGAGTATCATGGTGGTGCTAGATACTACTGGGTATATATTTGTACTCTAAATTTGAGATAAAGAATTGGGGAGATGGAGGTAGATCATGAGTTCATAATATCAGTATTTGATTTGATATAATTTTGAAATATCTAGGTGAAAATATTCAGTAGGCATATGAAAATTTGAGCAGGAATGTGTGTGGAAAGGTCAGAGCTGGGAATTTGGGAGTTTTGGAAAATTTTCACTGGTGTTAAAGTGATAAAAATGGTGAAGAGACAGAGAGAAGGCCAGGGAATTAATCTGGGTAAAAGTTCATAGTTTAGTAAAAGGAGAAAGAAAAAAATGTGAAAAATAATCAGAGTTTAGAAGTCTTTAACCACACAAATATTAAGCAACTTGCCTAGAAACATAATCACCATCAGAATTGAAACTATAAATTACTCTTGATTCATATTCTGGTATTCTTCCTGCAAAGGATACTACTTGATATTTAAAATTTTGTAAACTATATATCTTTTAGGATTTAAAGAAATACCTGTAGGATAGCTGTGAAGGGCACATCCTTCATCTGGCTGACTCTATCACTTAAAACTCATTGTTAGCACCTGTATGAAGCATTGCTGGATCTGTTTTTCCTCCCATTCCATTCCCACAGCCTATTTAAATCCTTCCTGTGTGCTCTTGTAATACTATATAACTTCATCTGTTAAAGCATTTTCATGCTGCATTATATTTTGATTCCATTATATTAGCTTATGTAAAGCTGTAAATCTGTGTTAATCTTAAAACATTAACTTAATGCCTGTCTTTTAAGTATTCCATAATTATTTTTCCTAATACTTATGAAAATTTTCATACTTACAGAAAAGTTGAAAGAATTGTGTAATAAACACTATTATATGGATTCAGTAAATATTTAATGAATGAGTTAATGAAAAACTGTGAAATTACTTTTTTTTTGATGGTTCAGGATCAATTCTCCTTCCCTTTTTAAGATTGTGACATGATATGTAAACTACCTTTTTGTGCTTTATTTTATTCTTTACATGTGCTAATTTTATACCTGAATCATTTTAATTATGAATTATTATGGTCTGGTAAAGGTAGTACAAATAACTGAATTTAGTCTTGATCTCTAGCGGAAGCTACAGAAGTCATTTCTCAGCCCCCATCTTGTTTAATAATCAGCCATTCAGAACAGGGTCTAATGGTTTTTGGGTCATGGATTCCAATGAGAATTTGATGAAAACTGTAGACTATCTCCTTAGAAAAATGCACATACTCACAGATTCACAGTAGATGTAATTATCATATTACACTATAACAGAATTATGGCTTTAAGAATTATCGTGGTATTTAGAGTTTTATGCCTTTACATGAAACATCTAGATCAGTGGTATATAATAGAATTGTTAATGTGAGCCACACATATTTAATTTTTATTTTTTTTATTTTTTTGAAGATTTTATTGATTTATTTTACAGAGAGAGAGACAAGCAGGGGGAGTGGGAGAGGGAGATGCAGGCTCCCTGCTGAGCAGGGAGCCCGATGCAGGGCTACGTCCTAGGGCCCTGAGATCATGACCTGAGCTGAAGGCAGAGGCTTAACCCACTGAGCCACCCAGGCACCCTCATATTTAGCTTTTTTAGTAGTCCCATATCTAGACACATGAAGACATTTTATATTCTTTTTTGGTTGTCATTCTAAGTCTTTAGAATCTAGTATGTAATTTACATTGTAGCATATCTCCCATTTGGGCTATCCACATTTCAAGTGCTCACACATACGGCTGATAACTACTCTTTCAGACATTGCAGACCCAGATTGTTATTTTCAATTTTATAATTCTCTTGGGTATTTTTTCATAAATCATGTGCTCTTCTTACTGCTGAGACTTGTCTTCATTAAATTCCCTTTTAACAAACTGTTTCTGTTTCTAAAATATAACTTATTAGAATGATCATATAAATAAAATATAAATAAATAAATACAAATAAATAGAATAAAATAAAAATAACCTCTGAAGGAGACTTTTGCTGATGTTTTTATAAGTAGAGAATATGGACTTTGTGATATGTACTTTGGCAATGCCGAGTTTTTGCTTATTCTACAATTCCTAGATGTGCTTTACATAGTTTGAAGCTACCAAAAAAGTGTTCTGTTGTTCAGAGACGCTTCACTTTACTAACTACATTTATTTGGAGGAAAATATTTATTATACCTCCACTTTACTTCTGCTTGCAGTCTGTTTGTTAATTTGATACATCATTTAGAAGTGACAAATACAAAATTTGAGACTTTTTTTTCCCTGTATTTAAGATTTCATAGAGAAAAAAATAAGAGTCCATAGAGAAATCAAATATACATTTTGGTAACAGATGTCCATTGAATATCCAAAGTCAAATTGTAATCCTATTTTCTTTTTTTTTTTTTTCCCCAAAGATTTTATTTATTTATCTGACAGACAGGGATCACAAGTAGGCAGAGAGGCAGGCAGAAAGAGAGGGGGAAACAGGATCTCCGCTGAACAGAGCCTGATGAGGGGCTCGATCCCAGGACCATGGGATCATGACCTGTGCCGAAGGCAGAGGCTTTAACTCACTGAGCCACCCACGTGCCCCTGTAATCCTATTTTCTGGGATTTCTTTTTTCTTTCTTTCTTTCTTTTTTTTTTAAGATTTTATTTATTTATTTATTTGAAAGACAGAGATCACAAGTAGGCAGAGAGGCAGGCAGAGAGAGGGGAGGAAGCAGGCTCCCTGCTGAGCAGAGAGCCTGATGCAGGGCTCCATTCCAGGTCCCTGGGATCACCACCCGAGCCGAAGGCAGAGGCTTCAACCCACTGAGCCACCCAGGTGCCCCTTTTCTGGGATTTCTTAAGGAAATCTCTCCATACATCTTTTGGGTATTTCTTAGTTTATAATATGGAAATTAATGATTTAGGTTATTTGCCATCTAACTTGATAGCAGGGCATTAAACATTGAGTCTTAATATTAGTAATGGTTATTTTGTTATTGAACCTACTGGAATTCCAAAGCTTTTTTCGGGTCTCTAATATTAGCTTAGCAGTTTGGTTTTTGAAATCTTTATTCAAAACTGATTATTTTTTAATAATAGGGAAATCCATGGTACAACTTCCAGTATAAATCCTAGCCTTCTAGAGTCAAAGCATGTATATTGTGTGGATGTTAATGAAGAAAAGCCCGAGAACAGGAATCGGCTGGTATGCAGTCGAGAAGAGCGGGATATACATTGCTATGATTTTGAGAGCTCCGAGTCATCTGTCATCAATGATACAGTGGTTAGGTTTTTAAATGATCGACCAGCAGTTGATGCACTGCAGAATTCTGAATGTTTGATTAAGATGGCAGCTCCTCTGCGAACTGAGGAAGAAAATCCTACTAGAACAAAAGGAAATGAGAAGGCTTCTGTAAGTAACATGGGCCATGATGTTGATCCAAAAGTGTTACGGATAACTGACTCTTCTCCGTCCTCTACTAGTACTTCTAATTCCCAAAGGTTAGATATCCTAAAGCAGCGACAACATGATGTCAAATTGGAAAAACTCAAGGAGCGAATTAGAAAACAGTGGGAACACTCAGAAGAAACAAATGGCCGTGGCCAGAATCTGGGTCATATTGACCATCCAGTAATGGTTGTTAATGTTGATAACTCAGTGACAGCAAAAGTCAGGAAAGTGGCAACAGCACCGCCTGCTCCAACATACAAAGGTTTGTAATCAGTCTTTGTGTCTTTCTGTCTTCTTGCCTTCTTGTCTCACTTTCTCCCTAGGATATATTTGAGTAGAGAGGATTGTCCTTAGAACAGTGTGTGATTCTCAAATCAAATGCTTAAGAAATCAATTCAAGGTACAGGTTAAAAATGCAGATTCCTGGATGCTACACGGACCTGAATCAGAATTTCTGGGTATAGAGTTCAGAACTGGAATTTTTAACGAGTCCCTCAGGAGATTCTTACAGGTTAAGAACCCCGATCTGAACAGTTAATAAGTTGAACAAAAGAGAAAATAAGAATTACTACCATTTTCAGAGAACTGGAAGTATATTACTCTTATTCTGCCATTATATTTGGATTGCTGTTAGGAATTCCTTCAAAAGCAAATATTTAAAAGATAATTTACTCAATTCCAGTTATACTTGGTTACAGAATATTTTGACACTGATATTTTGATCCTATTGTTGCTTTAAGCTTTGAGGTTTGACAATAACTGTTTTCCACCCATGTTTGAGAAATATTTAGGTCAGATTTATACCTAAAAACTATTATTTTTTTTTAAAGATTTTATTTATTTATTTGACAGACAGAGATCACAAGTAGGCAGAGAGGCAGGCAGAGAGAGGGGAAAGCAGGCTCCCCGCTAAGGAGAGAGCCCGATGCGGGGCTTGATCCCAGGACCCTGGGATCATGACCCTGAGCCGAAGGCAGAGGCTTTAACCCACTGAGCCACCCAGGTGCCCCTCTAAAAACTATTTTAAAAATAAGTCAGATTTATGCCAATATAGATAGATTTTCATTGAGAAAATGTTTTTCCAAGAGAATTTCTGATTTGTAGGCAACTGAAGTTTTTATATATGGTGGTTTTAAGGAGTTTGAATTTTTATGTTTCTGAAATTATTTTCAGGGTTGTTCATGTAAAGTTTTTAATATAAGGAGTTGATTAATTGACCAGATTAGTCTCTGTTAGACTTTTGTCATTAAGACTTGTGCTATATCAGCCTTTCTTTTGTGTTCAGTTCTTCTAGATAAGTGTATAAAGACGAAAATAATGTCAAGATTCTTTTTTTTCTGTTAATTTTAAGTTGTTAACAACTAGGACAGTTTTTGCTATAGTTAATTTTATTTTGTATTTTTCTACCAAGTCTAGCTTTTCTCTGACCAGCTTGGCACTTCTTTATAGTCCTAAGGTGTTTTAGTCTTTTTCTCCGGAAGAAATTTTATAAGTACAGTTAGAGCAATTACCTGTTTATTTTATGTTGTTTATCATGTTTTGCTAGTGATATTCATTGTGAATTAAGTGAAAGATGGTAATTTGCATTTTATTCTTACTAATTTGTGATAAAATTGTGAGCAGTTACTTTTAGAATACTGAAAACTTGCTGTTATCCAGGGTTGATCTAATGTATTGTTAATTAAATTATTTCATATCCTTCTAGTCATTTGTGTACCATGTATTAGTTGTCCTCCCTTAACAGAGCAAATAGCTAATGGTGGTGTCAAAATGTTCTTGTTGGTTCTGAGGTAGTGATTATCCAGAACTTTTGCTATACTAATGTCAGATCCATTAAATGAAGATTGTACAGGTAAGGTGTGTTTATTCTAGAAATCAAAGTTCTGAAATTCCAAAAGTTATTCCACTTTGGGAAAGTTAAGATGGCCAACTTAAATCCATATTTTATTTAATAATTTGTAAAAATGAAAAATAGAACAAAACAAAACACAGCCCTAAGAACTGGAGTGAAAATCTTAAAATCTTAATTTCCTTTGAGTTGGTAACTGGATTGCCCATATGCCTTTGACTTACTAATTTTACCTGTTAGTTTTTGTATTAAAATATTTTACAAATAGAATTTTTGGGGGGCTAATTTATGAAATGTAGCATACATTTAAAAAATCGTAACAACATAGTTTCTAGTGTCCTGAGCAATGGATTTATTGCTGTGAATGAAATGAAAAATTATTTTTTGTCAACTTTTTGGCAGTGTAAACTAAAAGGATCTTAATATGCTGTATTCTAAATGACATTTCAATGTTATTTGTTCAAATACATAATAAATTCACTTGGTTCATAACTCAAAAGATGAAGAGGGTATACCTTGAAAAGCTCTTGTGCTCCAGATACCTGGTTTCCGTTCTGGAGATTACTTGTGTTAATAATTTATATATCCTTACAAAGATAATTTTTGCATACACAGTCTGTGTGTGTGTGTGTGTGTGTGTGTGTGTGTGTGTCTGTTTTCTTTTTTTTTTAGTACTGTTGTTAGTATACTAAGCCTATTCTAAATCTTGGTTTTTCATGTATGTTTTTTCTTTCTTTAAAGACATAGAAAGTGTTCTGTAATTCTGCTTTAAAACTTGAGGTAGTGAACATAAACAGTGTTTATATGATTTTTTTTTAATATACTTAAGTTTTTTGCATACATTTTTCTTCCTGCTCTGAATGTCCCTGAAGTTTAAGACCTTATATTGGTCATCCTTATTTTATTTCAGAGCCTAGTATAGTGTCTTGAACATAAATGCATAGTAACTCTTTTATTCTATTCAATAAATTCAGCTAGTAAGAAAAAAGGACAAAGGATGGAAATATAGTAGTCCCCCCCCCATTCTTGGGGGGTACATTTCAAGACCTTCAGTGGATGCCTGAAATCAGACAGTACTGAAATGTATAAATACTACTTTTTTCCTATACATACATGCCTATGATAAAGTTCAATTTAGCAATTAGATACAGTAATATATTAACAACAATAACTAATCATAAAACAGAACAATTATAACAATACACTGTAATAAAAGTTGTATACTGTCCTGTCCCTTCTTTTGATGCTGTGAGGTTACAGCAGGCCTGTGTGAGGAGATGAAGTGAGTGACATGGGCACTGTGACTTAGCATTAGGCTACTACTCTCGGCCTTCTGACAATGCAAGGGTCACCTGATCCTGCACTGTGGGTAACAGTGGGTAATGGAGACTGGAAAGTGGGAAACGGAGACTACAGAAAAAGAAACTACTGTAGATATTGAAAGCTTCTTCAAGTTAATTTATAAGTAAAGATGCAAATACAAAGAAAGGCTCCCATAGAGATCAATGTTTTCTTAAGAGGAGAGAAGAAAAAAAGAGTTGAATGTAGAGACATGAGTTGGGGGTAATAGTGATGAAAAGTTGAGAGAGAGATTGGCGTGGGATTGCCATATTTTCTTATTACAGACTGTCACTTGCAACAGATTGGACACTACATTTATAAACTTCTTCCTTGTATAGGCATGATCATGTGCCCCTTGCCACAAATGTCAGGTGAAATTAAGCTTATGCTGTTGTGCCTAAAAACTGAATAGATGAATTTCTATTAGACATGCAATCAATTTAGTACCTTTTATTTAACACTTCTAGAGTGCTTTTACCAATTTCTGACCCCAGTCTAGTTATTTATATTGATTTAATTTTACAAACATTTATTAGCTGCCAATTCCTTGGTAAGTTAAGCCCACCTGAAAACATAAATACTACTGTGGTTATCATCCGTAGTCATTATTGTATTATTTTGTAAAATAACATTCCAAGTTCAGTGTATTTCTCAAAGAGTAGAGAGAAATTCAAAGTAGGAAATCAGAATATTAAACCCTAGGAAATAGCACATGTGTAATGTTTGTTGAGAAATTGAACAAACTGTTCAAGACCTGTTTTCCATACTTTGGGTGTGTTTTGCTTGTGTAGATAGCAGCTTGTCTGTTTGTTGAGCCACAGGCAAAATCAGACAGATACTAGCAATTAATGCCTATCTTCAAAGAAAGAAGAATTCGTGTTATCTCTTTCTTAGTCCTGAGAAGAGTAGTTCTGTCTCTGAAGTCCCTAATTTATGAATGGCATTCACTTATCATTTAACTTAGTGCTTCTCCATTTCTAATCTTTTTGAACAAATGTATATTGCTTCATCTCACTGAAGCTTGCTTTTTCCAAACAGTATTTGTCAGTACATTATGTGGCAGCTAATTATGAATCCTTTAAAAAGCTTATGTAGCTGCCCAATACCATTTGTTATTAGGGAAACACAAATCAAAACCACAGGGAGATACCACTCACAACCACTAGGATCCTCTTATAAAAACAAGAGACAATAATAGGTGTTGATGAGGATGTGGAGAAATTGGAACCCTTGTACATTGCTGATGAGAATGTCAAATGGTGCAGCCCCTTTAGAAAATGGTTTGACAGTCCTCAAAAAGTTAAACATGGAGTTACCATATGACCCAGCAATTCCACTCATAGGTATAGTATCCAAGAGAGTTGAAAACATATGTCCACTGGAAAACTTGTCCATGAATGTTCATAGCAATATTGTTAATACTAGCCAAAAAGTAGAAGCAGTTAGAGGGTCCATCAGCTGATAAGTGGATAAATAGCGTTTGTATATTATACAATGGAATATCACTGAGTAATAAAAGGAATAAAGCTTTGATACATGCTACACAGTCAATGAAGACATTATGCTAAGTGAAAGAAGGCAGACACAAAAGGCCACATTGTATGACTCTGTTTGTATGACATGTCCAGAATAGGTAAATCCATGAAGGTAGATTAGTGGTTGCCAGGGAAGAGAGGCATGAAGGAGTGACTACTAATGGGTGCAGGAAATTAGAGAGCAGGGGCAGGTCCATAATTTTGTGAATGTACTAAAAGCCATTAAACTGTATATTTTAAGAGAGTGATTTTTATAGTGTGTTAATTATATCTCATTTTAAAAAGTAAAACAACTTATAAAGCAGTTTTGATAAAGAATGTTTTGTGTTGTTGGTATCAATTAGGCTTCAATCCTTCAGAGACCAAGATACGAACACCTGATGGGAAAGTGTGGCAGGAGGCCGAATTTCAAAACATGAGTAGAGAACTGTATCGAGACTTAGCACTTCACTTTGCAGGTGAGAGTAGAGCTTTCTTAGATTTTGCATATTTTATCATGTATGCTGTCTAACATATTTAAACATAAAACTGTCACCAAACTAAAGATATTTCCCTTTTTTAACTGCATGGTATACTAAAGTAGTTGTGGTTTCAGTCATAAGGCTCTCTTAGCCTCTAGGCTCTGCTCCAGGATTAAAATTAGTATACATGTCTGATGAGAGAGAAACGAGGCTATTTTTAACCAAAGGGACTTTCAAAGTCAGGCCTGTCTGATTTGAAAGAAACATAGCTGAGTCTAGTTGAAGTTTATTTCTACTAGACCTCTGATATCTTTGAGATGGTCAGTAATTTGGCAGGCAGCAGATAAGATGATACGAACCATGAGGGCAAAATGCAGAAAGAAAAACATTATAGGGAAGGAATACATTTACAGAATTGGAAATAGGAGGGACTTATGAAAGTCTGGAAGAGGGAAATAGGAAGGTCATATAATAATGTTACTCGTTATTGAACACTTGGTGTAATTGTGGGCAAGGTGCTGCATACTTAGACTTTTGTATTTTTTTTTGTAGTTGTGGAAATGGAAGCTCACAGAGTAATTTTCCCAAGGTTGTATAGGGGAGATGAAAATTGAAGCCAAGATTCAAAGCCAACTCTGTCTGACTCTAAAGCCAGAGATTTTTCTATTAAACCCCCATAGAGATTTTAATAGTAAGTTTTGTGGTATTAAGTGTCCAGTCCAGTTTTCCCACTATTATTATTGGAACACTGTATTTAGAATTTTTTTCCTCAAGGGGAAAGGGAGTATAATATAATAGTTAAGAGGAAAGATTTTAGAATCAACTTACAAGTTGAGTCAAATTCTAGCTCTGCCTCTTATTACCTGCATGTATTACCAGTGTCACATAACCTCTCCTCTTTTGTTTTCTCATCTGTAAGGTAGGGATAATAACAGTGTACTTTCATAGGTCAGTATCTTTACAGACTAGTAGAATGATGTACACCAAGGAATTCTTCAAGAGGTCTATTAAGACTGCCTTCTCAGGTGCCTGGGTGGCTCAGCCAGTTAAGTGTCCGACTCTTGATCTGGCTCAGGTCATGAGCTCAGAGTCGTGTGTTTGAGACCCACTTTGGACTCCATGCTGGGTGTGGAACGAGCTTTAAAAAAAAAAAAAAAAAAAAAGACTACCTTCTCTCTCATGCTGGTTGCACCTTCTCTGTTCTTTTGGCTAGGACTGACCCATCTACTTGTGTTTTAGATTCCATTTACTCTTGTGTATTTAAGGACATTACTTTGTCCTTATTTCCTTTCTTTTACATCATCAAGTTTTCCTTCTCTACAAGGTCATGCCCATCAACACACTGTTTGATAACATGCTGTTATCTCAGCCATCATAAAAGAACCCCTGTTTTGGCCCTGCTCTCTTTAGTTTTGTTACAGCTTCTCTGTGGACTGCTAGCTAATTTTAGGGTCATCAGTGACTTCTGCATTGCTAAATCCAGTGTTCAATTCTCAGTTGCCTCTTGATCTCTCTGCAGCATTAGACATGATCAGTCACTTCTTTCTTGAAACTTTTTACTTGACATCTAGGATACCTTAAATGTTCGGTTTTCCTTCTGAGTCTGGGTGCTGCTTTTCGGCCCCCCAAATCAACTCCCTAATATCTAGTCATAGCCACGCCTTGGTCTCAGTATTTGGATCTGTCCTTTTTTTCCTCTTCCTCACTCTTTTTTTTTTTTTTAAAAGATTTTATTTATTTATTTGACAGACAGAGATGACAAGTAGGCAGAGAGAGAAGGAAGCAGGCTCCCCACTGAGCAGAGAACCCGACGCGGGGCTCGATCCCAGGACCCTGGGATCATGACCCGAGCCGAAGGCAGAGGCTTTAACCCACTGAGCCACCCAGGCGTCCCCTTCTTCCTCACTCTTTTTCTTCTACTTCTCCTTCTACTACTGCGACTACTACTACTGCTACTTATTTACATACACAGTAGGCAAGCTCATCTAGTCTCAGGGCT